>NC_080704.1:1769572-2117183 GCF_030445035.2 Dasypus novemcinctus | reverse complement strand
CTCCATGTTAGCTGAGTGGAGTAAGTCCAATAAGTCAAAGTGTAGGAGTTGAAGTCTGTTGAGGCTCTGGGCCTGGGTGTCATATTATCAGTCCAGAGATTCAAATCCCCTACATATATCTTAAACCCAGCACCAACTACAATTCCAATAAAGTAGCATGCAAGTCTTGTGAAAAGAGATCCCCTCTGAGTCCATTTCCATCACGCAGAAACACCAGCTCCAAAGAAGGGCCATCTGTCATGGCAGTGAACCCCTTCTGCCATGACCATAGAACCCGTGGGTCTCTTTATCCCTCAAAAGAACCAATACCTGGGGTTGTATCTACCTTATCTGTCTCTTAGACTCTGTTCAGTTGTACATAGGGGTATTCCTTCTGACAACCTCCAGACTCTTTTTTAGAGACTCACAGCCTTATAATCTCATTTCTCTTTTCCATTTCCCCCTTACATTAGGTCAAACTGCTTCCCGAAGTCATGTTATTATATGTAGATAGGTATATTCTGCTGTTCCGCATTGAATCTTTAATTCAAGGTCATTTTCTAGTTGCTTCTTCAGCTGGTATGTGGTAGTGATCCCTTGGTGCCAGGGAGGCTCATCCCCGGGTGTCGTGTCCCACGCTGGGGGGAATGCATCACATCTACACGCTGAGTTTGGCTGTAAGAGTGGCCACATTTGAGTAACATGAAGGCTGTCAGGAGGAAACCCCCAGGCACAATGCTACTCTAGGCCTTGTTCTTATTGCAGGTGCATAGGCTCAAAAGTGTAGCCATTAGTATCAAGAGCCCACTGTTGGGCCCTCCTTCCTTCCTGGTTCTTGCCGTTGCACCTGGAGGATTGCCGCTGCTCTCCCAGGGCCCACAACAGTGACCCCCCGGCCAGGAGCCCAGTACCCCCCCAGCTGTTGTTTTTAATTGTTTCCACTATGAGTATATATAGATATTACCATATACCCTGGGCATATGCCCTGTATAACTCCCTGTCAACCATATATATCCTGTCAATAACATCCCATATCAGTATTCCTCCGCTGCCATTGTTGAACCACTCTGTGATCCAAAACTTCCCGTAAAGTGAATACCAACATAATGTCAGCTTCAGAAGAGTCTTAGATCACCAAAATTCATATATACAATATACAGTATTTCCCCAGATCCACCATAAAACCTTTTCCCTTCCACAGCAATAATCTTTTAACTTATTTATATCATATTTCCTGAAACTGATGTACAGATTCCGAAACTATAGTTTTCAAACAAGGTAACATTTGTGCTTACTATGTGGTCCATACTTTAGGTTGTACAGTTTTCTAAATTTTTTAGTTATCCTATGTTTTGTCTTATGGTTTTCATTATTAGTCTGTCATCCCCTATATGTTTTTGGTGTAATATTAGCTGTTTTATATTCATCCTCGTGTACTCTCACATAACTCCTCTTTTGCCCCCTTATTTACCTTTGTTCCATCCATTGCTCGTCCATTTTCCCCTCCCCTTAGGGCCCACAACGCCTGCCAATCTAATGCCCTGGGAGCCGTCCTTTCTCACGAGAGATACAGTTCTCTCTATTCGACGGCATTAGTCTTCCCCAGGATATGGGTCCACCCCACCCAATGGTAGAACCCACCTTGGCAAAATGAGCCTTCAGCTATTCCCTCCGGAGTCCTCCCGCATCAGACCATACCCCCTGAGCGTCCTAACCAGGTAACCCTCCTACTTATACTTTGATACGTTTTACTCAACATTTAGTTCTCAATGAACTTCTGGCACTCTCCCATGTTTGTATGTTGCCCCTCCCTCCCACCTATTTCTTGGACCATATTTCCCCTCTTCCCATCCCCAGCCCCCCTCAAACCCAGAAAACCCCACCCGAAGGTAACCCCTTGCCCCCATTTTGTCCCTTCTTTGTGCTCATACTTACCCCCAGCTCATCACAGATTCCACCCCTACAGACATTAACTCACATCCTTCCTCCACCCCCCGATTTCCAGTAAGCCACTTTTCCAGACTCTAGCTCTCTGAGGCAGTTAACTTATTTCATATCATTGAGGTCATATAGTATTTGTCCTTCAATGCCTGGGTTGCTTCACTCAACATAAGATTCTCAAGGTTCATCCATGTTATCACGTGCGATTGTAGTGTATTGGTTCTTACAGCTGAGTAGTATTCCATTGTGTGTATATACCACATTTTATTGATCCACTCATCTGTTGATGGACTTTTGGATTGATTCCAACTTTTGGCGATGGTGAACAATGCTGCTATGAACATTGGTGTACATATATCGGTTTGTGTCCTTGTTTTCAGATCTGATGGGTATATACCCAGCAGTGGTATTGCTGGGTCATATGGCAAATCTATGGATAATTTTTTGAGAAACTGCCAAACTGTCCTCCAGAATGGTTGGATCCTTCTGCATTCCCACCAGCAATGGATGAGTGTTCCCCTTTCTTCACATCCTCTCCAGCATTTGTATTCTACTGTTTTTTTCATGGCTGCCAATCTTATGGGAGTAAGATGGTATCTCATTGTAGTTTTGATTTGCATTTCCCTGATAGCTAGGGATTTGGAGCATTTTTTCATGTGCTTTTTAGCCATTTGTATTTCTTCTTTGGAGAAGTGTCTGTTTAAATCTTTTTCCCATTTTTTAAATGGGTTGTTTATCTTTTTGTTTTCGAGATCTATGAGTTCTTTATATATGCAAGTTATAAGTCTCTTATCAGATATATGGTTGCCAAATATTTTCTCCCATTGTGTGGGTTCCCTTTTTACTTTCTTGACAAACTCCTTTGAGGTGCAGAAGGCTTTAATTTTGAGGTAGTCCCATTTATCTATTTGTTCTTTTGCTGCTCGTGCTTTTGGTGTGATATTCATGAAGCCATTTCCTATTACAAGGTCCTGTAGATGTTTCCCTACACTGCTTTCCAAGGTCTTTATGGTCTTGGCTCTTATATTTAGGTCTTTGATCCATCTTGAGTTGATCTTTGTATAAGGTGTGAGATGGTAATCCTCTTTCATTCTTCTACATATAGCTATCCAGTTCTCCAGGCACCATTTGTTGAATAGGCCATTCTCTCCCAGTTGAGAGGGTTTGGTGGCTTTATCGAATATTATATGGCTATATACATGAGGTTCTATATCTGAACTTTCAATTCGATTCCATTGGTCTGTGTGTCTCTCCTTATGCCAGTACCATGCTGTTTTCACTACTGTAGCTTTGTAGTATGTTTTGAAGTCAGGAAGTGTGATTCCTCCTATTTCGTTTTTCTTTTTCAATATGTCTTTGGCTATTCGGGGCCTCTTTTTATTCCAAATAAATTTCATAGTTAGTTTTTCTAGTTCCTTAAAGAAGGCTGTGTTGATTTTTATTGGGATTGCATTGAATGTGTAGATCAGTTTTGGTAGGATAGACATCTTAATAATATTCAGTCTTCCTATCCATGAACAGGGAATATTCTTCCATTTATTTAGGTCTTCTTTGATTTCCTTGAACAATCTTGTATAGTTCTCGATGTATAAGTTTTTTACATCTTTAGTTAAATTTATTCCTAAGTATTTGATTTTTTTATTTACTATTGTGAATGGTATTTGTTTCTTGATTTCCTCCTGATCTTGCTCATTATTGGTGTATAGAAATGCTACTGATTTTTGCGCATTGATCTTATAACCTGCGACTTTGCTAAACTCATTTATGAGCTCTAGGAGCTTTGTTGTAGATCTCTCAGGGTTTTCTATATATAGGATCATGTCATCTGCAAATAATGAAATTTTGACTTCTTCCCTTCCAATTTGAATGCCTTTTATATCTGGTTCTTGTCTCAGTGCTCGAGCCAGTACTTCCAAGACAATGTTAAATAGTAGCGGAGACAATGGGCATCCTTGTCTTGTTCCTGATTTTAGAGGGAAGGATTTCAGGATTTCGCCATTGTAAACAATGTTGGCTTTAGGTTTTTCATATATACTCTTTATCATGTTCAAAAAGTTTCCTTGTATTCCGATCTTTTGGAGTGTTTTTATCAGGAAGGGGTGCTGTATTTTGTCAAATGCCTTTTCTGCATCTATAGATATAATCATGTGGTTTTTTTCTCTCAATCTGTTTATATGGTGTATTACATTGATTGATTTTCTTATGTTGAACCATCCTTGCATACCTGGAATAAATCCCACTTGGTCATGGTGTATAATTCGTTTAATGTGTTGTTGAATACGATTAGCAAGTATTTTGTTAAGTATTTTTGCGTCTAGGTTCATTAGAGAAATTGGTCTGTAATTTTCCTTTCTTGTGGTGTCTTTGTTTGGCTTTGGTACTAGGGTAATGTTGGCATCATAGAAGGAATTAGGCAGTGTTCCTTCTGTTTCGATTTTTTGGAATAGTTTCAACAGGATTGGTGTTAGTTCTTTCCGGAATGTTTTGTAGAATTCACCTGTGAAGCCGTCTGGCCCTGGGCTCTTCTTAGTTGGGAGATTTTTAATGACTGATTCTATCTCTTTGCTTGTGATTGGTTTGTTAAGATCATCAATTTCTTCTTTTGTCAGTATGGGCTGCTTATGTATTTCTAGGAATTTGTCCATTTCCTCTAAATTGTCATTTTTGTTGGAATATAGTTTTTCAAAGTATCCTCTTATGATAGTCTTTATTTCTGTGGGGTCAGTGGTGATTTCACCTTTCTCATTTCTTATTTTGTGTATTTGCATCTTTTCTCTTTTTTTCTTTGTTAGTCTCGCTAAAGGCTTGTCAATTTTGTTGATCTTCTCAAAAAACCAGCTCTTGGTCTTGTTTATTTTTTCAAGTGCTTTCTTATTTTCTATTTCATTTAGTTCTGCTCTTATCTTTGTTATTTCCTTCCTTCTTCTTCCTGTTGGGTTACTTTGTTGTCGTTTTTCTAATTCCTTCAAATGTGCAGTTAATTCTTCAATTTCTGCTCTTTCTTCTTTTTTGATATATGAATTTATGGCTATAAATTTCCCTCTCAGTACCGCTTTTGCTGCATCCCATAAATTTTGGTATGTTGTGTTATCATTATCATTTGTTTCAAGGTAGTCATTGATTTCTTTTGAGATTTCCTCTTTGACCCACTGTTTTTCTAAGAGTGTGCTGTTTAATTTCCAAATTGTCGTGTGAAGTCTGGGTCTCTGTCCCTTGCAAATTTCCAGCTTGACTCCACTGTGGTCAGAGATATTGTTTTGTATGATTTCGATCTTTCTGAATTCATTAAGCCTTTCTTTGTGGCCTAGCATATGGTCAATCTTGGAGAATGTTCCATGTGCGCTTGAGAAAAATGTATATCCTGCTGTGTTTGGGTGTAATGATCTATATATGTCTACTAGATCCAGCTCTTCTAATATACTGTTCAAATGTTTTGTTTCTTTAGTGATTCTCTTTTGAGATGTTCTGTCCAGAGTTGATAGTGGTGTATTAAAATCCCCCACTATAATTGTAGATGCATCTATTCTTTCACTTAGTTTTTCCAGCGTTTGCCTCACATATTTAGAGGCGCCCTTGTTAGGAGCATAAATATTTATGATTGTTCGATCTTCTTGACAAATTGTCCCTTTCACTAAAATATAGTATCCTTCTTTGTCTCTCACAATTGTTTCGCATTTAAAGTCTATTTTGTCTGATATTAATATAGCTACTCCTGCCTTTTTTTGGTTGTTGTTTGCTTGTATGATTGTTTTCCAGCCATTCACTTTCAACCTCCATGAGTCTCTGGGTCTAAGATGTGTCTCTTGTAGGCAGCATATAGATGGGTCATATTTCCTTATCCAGTGTCCCAGTCTGAATCTTTTGATAGGTGAGTTTAATCCATTGACATTCAGTGTTATTACGTTTAGAGAGTTATTTATGGTAGCCATATTTTGGTTGGATTTGTGTTTGTTATATTTTGTTTGTATTATTTTATTTTCCCCTTCTATTTTTGTCTTTCTTGTTGCTTTTACACTCTCCTCCATCTCTGACTGTCCTGTTTTTTCCTTTCTTCCTGCAGAATTCCCTTAAGAATTTCTTGAAGGGGAGGTTTCTTGTTGATATACTCTTTCAGTTTCTGTTTATCTGTGAATATTTTGAACTCTCCATCATTTTTGAATGCTAGTTTAGCTGGATAGAGTATTCTTGGTTGGAAATTTTTTTCCTTTAGTACCTTGACTATATCATACCACTGCCTTCTTGCCTCCATCGTTTCAGATGAGAAATCAGCACTTAATCTTATGGAGTTTCCCTTGTATGTGATGGTTTTCTTTTCTCTTGCTGCTTTTAGAATTTTTTCTTTGTCTTGAGCATTGGATAATTTGACAAGTATATGTCTTGGGGTGGGCCTGTTGGGGTTTATGACCAGTGGAGTGCGCTGTGCTTCTTGGATATGTACATCTGTCTCTTTCAGTAGATTTGGGAAGTTTTCATTCATTATTTCCTGCAACACTCCTTCTGACCCCTTTCCCTTCTCTTCTCCTTCTGGAATGCCTATAATACGTATGTTTGAGCGTTTTGCGTTATCATTCAGGTCCCTAAGTCCTATCTGGATTTTTTCTACCTTTTTATTGACCACTTCTACTATCTGTTTGATTTCCAATGCACTGTCTTCCACGTCACTAATTCTCTGCTCTGCCTCTTCTAGTCTGCTGATATTTGCTGCAAGTGTATTTTTTATTTCTTGAATTGTGGTGTTCATTTCCATCATATCTGTTACTTTTTTGCGCATGTCTGCAATTTCCCCTCCGAGTGTTGTCTTCACGCTGTTAACCTCTTTCATTACTTCATCAAATTTGTTGGTGATAAATGTTCTGAGATCTTTCATTGCTTGTGCGAAGTCCTGCCCCCCTTCCTGATTTTCAGTTTGTTGATTGGATTCAGCCATGTTTTCCTGATTACTGGTTTGGTTTGTAGATTTTTGTTGCTGTCTTGTCAACATTTTTTCTTGACGGGTTTAATCAGTTCCTTAGCTTCTTTGTCTAGTCTTGGAGATTAATTAGCTGTTGTTTTTGCGTAAGTGTTATATCTTCTCTTTGTCACTTTGTTCTTCTTATTCCAATTTCTTATTGCTAGTTAAGCTCACTTTAAAGGAAAGTATTAGTGCTGGGGAAAGTCAATTGTGTAAGGAAGGAAAAAGTGTGAAGTAGTATTGGTGATATATGTTTACAAAGCAACAATATGAGTTCTGGGAGGATGGAGGTTAGATCATGTAAATTGTGTAGAGTTATAGTAGTAGGAAAGTACCTATAATGAGGTAGACGACTGAATATGGGAGGAATGTGGTACGTACTAAGAGGCTATTGTTTTCGTGAGAGAGGGAAAGAGAAAAGAAAGGTAATAGTTTCAGGGATGAATACCAGATGGAAAACTAAACAAAGGTATTAGAAATTAAGAGTTAGACACTTTGTGGATCAAAGAAAGGGAGATGGAATATAGGAGAGATAGCAGATGGTGGAGGATATCAAGTTGTAGGGGAAAGGGGATAGTGTAGATAGGCTAAATCTATTCACAGAGAAATGAGGCAGTGGAGGGTGAGGAAACCCAGCAAATGTGAGGTATTTCCTGTAGGACCTATTGTATTGTTAAGGTAAAATAGTATAAGAAGAATATTGGGGACAAGAAAGAGAGGATTGAAAAAAAAAAAAAAAAAAAGAACAACAAGAACAACAAAAAATAAAAAATAAAAAAAACCCAAAGAACAGAAACCCCGCCACCAGGCTCGGCTGGGCTCAGCTGGGCTCCGGTCCCCCGCCTGCCGCCCGCCGCGGCTCGGCTGGGCTCGGCTGGGCTCGGCCGGGCTCGGCTTTCCCGCCCGCCGCCCGGCGCGGCGCAGCGCGGCTTGGCTCTCCCGCTCGCGGCGCGGCGCGGCTCTCCCGCTCGCCGCCCGGCGTGGCGCGGCTGGGCTCGGCCGAGCTCAGCCGGGCTCCGCCCCCCCGCCCACCGCGGCTCAGCCGGGCTCGGCCGGTATCGGCTACCCTGGCCGCCGCCCACCGGGGCTCCGCGCGGTGCTAGCTGCCTCGGCTCCACCTACCCAAGGAGGGAATCCTCCACACGTAGCTGGGATCTCCGTGTATATTTCACAGATGGATCCTCTCTGTTACCTTCCCTCCAAATCGATGTCCAGACACCTCCGGACCAGGAAAAATCCCGAAACAGCCAGTCCCAAAGAGTCTCCGACGCCTCCCAGCCGATTCCCCCCAGGAGCTAGTAACCGGGAAGTTCACTCAGCCGCCATCTTGCCTCCCCCTCCTGAAAAGTCCCAATTTATATCTTATAGACCAGTCCTTTCCGTTACCTTCCCACCAAATCGATGTCCAGACACTTCCTGCCCTGAAAAAATCCTGAAAAAGCCTGGTCCCGGAGAACCTCCAGCGGTGCCCAGCTGCCTCGTCCCAGGAGAGACGGCAAGGCAAGCTCACTCAGCCACCATCTTGCCGGAAGTCCCTTTGATGTTTTGTTCTTTTCTTTTTTTTTTTTTTTTTGGAGAAGTGAAAATACTCTAATGTTGATTGAAGTAATGAATGCACAACTCTGTGATTATACCAAATGCCATTGATGGTACACTTTAGATGAATAGGTTTCAATAAAATTGATTATCAATTTTTTTGAACTATGCATTATTAAAAGTGGGGGCAGGGCAGTATAAAGCGGGATATTTGGAGATTTAAGCTGAATTTTAATTAACACTTCCTTGGAAGCAATACCTACACAGTCTGGCATCTCAGGATGCTCTGGGAATTGGGCTGTTTGCAAGGATTGCTTTGAGGGCTACTGAAGCTTTAAGCAGCATGAAGCAAGCTGAAAAATTAGATCGAATTACCTTAGCATCCTCTGGGCCTCTTTTAAAAGGTGTACCCCCCAGGAATCTCTGAAGGAGCACAGCTGGATCCTGAAAGGTATACAGCAATCCTTTTCTAAGAATTCTATGCCTCGGCTTTTAAACCTCCAGCCTCCCCAAGTCCACGAAATTTTCCTGTATTTTGCTCATTCTCTTTTCTCCGAATAGGCAGGGTAAAAGAAGTCAAGGAAAGAGGTGGGATTGCTTCTCTAGGAAAAGAGTCACAATCAGAAATGCACTGTCCATTTAGGAGAAGGGAAGCATGATCGTCAGTCCGTTTCAGCCCGTTCTCAAAAGAGGTTCCTGAGAACTTGCACAGAGGTTCTTCAAACACTCTACCAACAGCATGATCCCTCACAGTGGTCCAGGTAGGAAGGTTGAATGTTCGTTTAATTGGTCATCAAACAGGATCCTCCACGCAGGTGAACTCATTTCAAATGACTCCACCAGCCTTATATTGTTGAAGCATTTGAGAGAGGTTCAATTATTTGCATACAGAAAGGCCAGGACTCAGGAATGGTTTTGAGAAAGAAAAATGATTTATTGATGGCCCGGCCGGACTCGGGAGCTTTCCGTTTCAAACCCGAGCCCCGAACAAGATTTTTGAGTCCCTTTTTACAGAGAGGAAAGGCCAAATGGTCCTTTTGTTTCAGTTCTCAATAGGCTTGAATTAGCATATATCTCTTCCACATCTTAGGTAAGCTTTTAGCATGGACTTCCCTCATTCTAGTTAAGCTTTTAGCACATTTGGTTTGCATTTCCCCTGAATATTTAAGTTTATAGACTTTGCACTGTTAAACTGTTTCCTGGGACTGGAGTTATTGCCATGGTTACCAAGGTCAGGCTGCAGCCTCTCACCATCCCACACCCACAAGTCAGGACAGACAGCTTAGGTTAAGGTTATCTCTGAAGAGACAAAGAGTCTCCCACCCAGAGCCCACATCAATATGGTGGAACGCCACAAGCATCTTGACTTTCCCATGGTTCCCACCATTGAGCACTGGGTTCTAATGTCCATTACCTGCTGCTCAGGTGTTCAACCAGGTGCCACCAAGCCCTCTCCCAAAAGGTAACATCCATGCACCCCATGGGACTGCAGCTCCCTGGACCTGTTGGCTTTTCCAGCCAGAACTTGGACCTAAATGGTGCCCAGTGGCTTTGTGGCTTACAAAAGTGGTCAGAGCAAATTGAAGGATGGATCTCCCAAATCTCAGACAAGATGTTCAACACCACGGGCAGTTCAGAGCACTGAGAGCTCGCAGCTTGCTAGAGCTCATGTTTCCTGCTCAGTGATGACCCGGTAGGAGGACATGGTCATTTTACCCCCACACATGGTCTCCTGCTGGCCAAGGTGCAGGAGCATTTTAACTACATCTCTCTGTTGTAGAATTTGAGAGAGGTTCAATTATTTGTGTATAGAGAGGCCAGGACTCAGGAATGATTTTGAGAAGGAAAAATGGTTTATTGACGGCCGGCTGGACTCTGGAGCTTTCTATTTCAATCCTGAGCCCTGAACAAGACTTTTAAGTTCCTTTTATACAGAAAGGAAAGGTTAAATGGTCTCTTTGTTTCAGTTCTCAATAGGCTTGAATTAGCATATATCTTCCACATCCTAGGTAAGCTTTTAGCATGGACTTCAGGCATTCTAGATAAGCTTTTAGCATATTTGGTTTGCATTTCCCCTGAATACTTAAAGTTTATAGACCTTGCATTGTTAAACTTTCCTGGGACTGGAGTCCTTGCCATGGTCCCCAAGGGCAGGACTGCAGCCTTTTATCATCCCACACTCACAAGTCACAGATAGTTTAGGTTATCTCTGAAGAGACAAAAAGCCTCCCACCCATAGCCCACATCATCTCCATGGGACCATTTACTCTCCAGGTGTCTGAGCAACAGGTACCACACACCCAAAAAAATTACACTAAGTTACAGGCCCAAGAGTGAACACAACTTTAATTACTTATTTACTTATTGAATAAATGAATGCTATTGATACATACTAATAAAGCATAAATCCATCCAAAGTGGACAGTGATATTCAGTATAACCACGTAGTTGTGCATTCATCACTGTAATCATTTTAGAGCATTTTCTTATTCCAATATGATAACAATAATAATAAACAGATTCAAAAAAGCTCATCACCTCTCAATCTATACAAAACTGCTGTTTCCATCTCTCTAGTTTATTTGTATTTATGTTTTGTCAAGACATTCACTTATGCAAGATCACCCATATTCATATTTTACATGAGGTTTCACTAGGCAATACAGTTCCATTTTACAAATTTTAGCTTTCCTTCTAGCAATATCCGTGACCTTAGACTTGCCCTTTCAACCACTGTCATACCCACATAATAGCTCTGTTAGCCACAAACAGCATGATGTGCTCTCACCGTTTCCATTCATTTCCAAAGATTTACAAACAACCCTTTTACCAATTCTGCACAGATGAACCCTCAGCCTTTCATTCTCTAGCCTCATTCTATTTTCTCATGACCTATATTCCAATGACTAACTCCTTGAGTTTACACAGTATATTTAGTTCATAATAGCACAATCATACAGTATATTTGTCCTTTTGGGGAGCAAGACTTTAACCATAAAACACACACCACACTGGCCAATGCCAAATGCAAGTTTTCAGTAAAGCTTGGGAAGGCAAAACTGTGGGCATCTTTTCCACCCCAGGAGGTTTCTTAGCAAGCAACTGGAGGCACTTGAAAAAGGTAAAAAAAAAAAAAATAAATCAGTCCACATGTTTGTTTAATCCTGTGGCCTTCCAGGTTAGGTAGTACAAAAATCTGCATGTGACATTTGGTTGGATATTTGAGGGATTTTGAGTATGGGTAGGACAGTGTAGGACATTAGAGAATTCCTAAGTTTCTCTGGGGTCATTGTATTATGACAGAGAGTCATTGAGAATGTATCTAGGGACAAAATGTCAAGATGTCCAGCTGCTTTCCAATGGCATGGATAGAAAGAGAGAGAGCATAAAAGGAGAGAGACAAGCAAACAAAGAAAACTAAGAGTTGTCGAATTGAAGTAAGTGTCTATGCCCATTCTTTTAACATTTCTCTATGTTGATATGGGAGGAGTGGGGTGAGGGGGGTAGGGGGTATATGGGGACCTCATGTTTTTTTAATGTAACATTAAAAAAAGAAAGACAAAAAATAAAAATAAAACAATGCATGCAAAAAAAAAGTGTTCATAATGTAAGTTTGAAATACATCCTCTGAGCCAACCTGGGCTTAGATGCAAATGAAGTATTTTTCCAGTTGCTACTATTTGTCATTTTCTGTTGGCTTAGCAACCTGGAAAATTAACTACATTTAAGCCCCGTGAAATGCTTACTTTACACAGCAGCCGTCATTTCTTACACGCGGCAGAATGCCATCCACGGAGCAGCGCCGTCCCTTTTTCTTTCCCCATGTGCAAATGGGTGCCTCACTGGCTGAAAAATCACAAGTCCTGTTTCACCCCGTGGAGTGGATATTTGCCAGCAGTGGTCAGTATTTCCAAGAGCCATCAGTGCAGGGAAGTATCACCAACGATGAGTTCAGACTTCCACGCTTGCAAGAAACGTTCTACTTTAGGCGACAAAAAGGTAAAAGTCTCACGACATGTCCACGCATATACTTGCTCACGTGTCTCAGCCCAACACAAAACCGCCTTCTGCATGGATGCATAGACCCAAACTCAGCAATTAAGACCGACTCTCTGCATTTGGCATCTTAAAAGAGCCGTACTCACCTCTTGACATGCCTCAGATAAAGAAGCCACTGTGCCTGCCTTGCTGAGTGTTTCCGTGCTGGGATTTGCTTTGTCGAAGGACCAATGCCTCGTAAACACAAGAATGCATTTCCCCCTTCTTGTTTTAATAGACCACACGCATGTTCCCAGAAAGAGGGAAGCAGCAGTTTGCCCCTGGACAATTTGGCCTGCCCCAAGTGTTCTCTTCCGTGTGAATAAGGGAAATTGGCTGGTTTACCATCTTTACAAAACCTTATATTGTTAGTGGTCTCCCAGGAGAGCAGACACAGGCAACCGATTCCATAATTCCAACCCATTTTTGACTGCACTTCCCAAGAGCAGCAATGGTAGAGGGTTAAACTAGAATGAAATGCTGGGAGCATTTGAGCAAAGGCTCAAAGAATAAGTCATGACATCCTCCAACTTTGTTCTTCTTTTTCAACATTGTTTGGTCATTGATTTGGTTATTCTACATCCTTTGTGAGTTCTATGCAAATTTTAGAATCAGTTTGTAAATCACTACAAAAGAGCTTGCTGGGGTTTTGCCTGGGACCCTTTGAATCTATATATTAGTTTGGAGAGAAATAACATCTTAACGATATTGAGATAAATATTTTCCTAGTTATCTACATTGATTTCTTTCAATAAATTTTTTTTGGCTTGGGAAAAAAAACCATGATGGAATATTATCCAGCAGTAAGAAAAAATTAAATCTTGAAGCATGTAACATGGATGAACCTGAAGGACATAATGCTGAGTGAAGCAAGCAAGACACAAAATGACAGATGCTTTCTGATTGTGCTGTTACGAACTAAATATATTGTATGAACTATAAATATATTTTGTGAAATGCATATGGGTAAATTTTCATATGTGAGACCATTTTTCTGTGGAGCTGTACATATGTAAGTTAATAATGCAAAATGTTGATATAGAAAAAACGAACTAAGTGAAGGAGACTAGACAGAGTGCTGCATACTGTATGATTCCATTTATATAAAATGTAAATATAAATCAATTTATAAAAATGAAATTCAGTTAGTGGTTGTGTAGGGCTGGGGAAGTAATTCTAAGGGCTTTGGAGTCTTTCTTTTTGGAATAACGAAATTGTTTTAAAATTTGTGATGATGGCTGTACAACAAAAAGGACTTGATTTTTCACTTTGATTAAAAAATTGGACAGATTTTCAAAAAAAAGAAAAGACACTGGGTGTAGCTCTGTGATTGAGTGCCGGCTTCCAACATATAATGTCCCAGGTCCAATCCCCAGTCCTAGTATTTCCAAAAAGAAAGAAAAGAAAGGCACATCTATGGAAGAGAACTTTAAAAATATCTCCAATTAATTCAGAATTCTTATTTTAAAAAGATTTGATAATCGGAGAGTTTCAGCATACACAATCATACGCAGGTGGAGAAGGCTGCCTCCACTCTCGTTAACAGATTTCTTAGTAGATCCCTGGTTGGATAAGCTCTCTACACTCAGCCACCTGCAGGTGGATTTGGCCAAAATTTCCATAGCAACACCTGTGGAATTCCATTTCTGAAAGTCTCATTTAAATTTCACGGCTCCAACCCAGCTGCTCTGTGCTACCCAGCCTCTTCCTCATTTTCATATTTGTTTTTCTATTTACCAATTCAAAACCCGACGAGGCCAGCCTCGACCTGGTTTTCAAGGCTCGTGTTCGGCAGTCTGCCTGGGATTTATTCATTCCTACGGAATTTAGTGCGAGGTGCTCTTGAACCAGCCCTGGCAATTCCAATTCCCTCAGGCAGGTTCTCAGCAAGCTCTACATGCTCAATTCTCTTTCTCGACATTCCGCTACAGCTGTTGACTCTAATTTATATTCCTCAGTGCAGATCCTCTCGATCCCAACGATGCAGAACCCTCCATGAATGCATATTAAATTGTTCCTTGGAAATAACTACTGCCAGAATTGCAAGGCCAAAAACTCTTTGGGACGATTCTTAAAATCTGATTTTCAAAGGGTCGAAAAGACTTTAGGGAAACGGACTTTGGCCCAGTGGTTAGGGCGTCCGTCTACCATATGGGAGGTCCGCGGTTCAAACCCCAGGCCTCCTTGACCCGTGTGGAGCTGGCCATGCGCAGTGCTGATGCGCGCAAGGAGTGCTGTGCCACGCAAGGGTGTCCCCCCCACGCGCAAGGAGTGCGCCCGTGAGGAGAGCCGCCCAGCGTGAAAAGAAAGAGCAGCCTGCCCAGGAATGGCGCCGCCCACACTTCCCGTGCCACTGACGACAACAGAAGCGGTCAAAGAAACAAGACGAAGCGAATAGACACCAAGAACAGACAACCAGGGGAGGGGGGGAAATTAAATAAATAAATAAATCTTAAAAAAAAAAAAAAAAAGAAAAGACTTTAAACGCTCGGTCAGGGGAAATAACCCCAGAAGAAACATACTTGCAGGCACTTCTGCTCCACTCATGAGATCTCAGTGTGAAATATAAGGTGGGTGTCCAGGAGAGCAGAAGGTAGGAAGGAAGAAAGCAAGTCTACGAGCCTTTTCCCATCCCAGATCTCTATGACAAGAAGTTTCATTTGTTATAATAGTGTGAATGCCAGAGAGTCAAAGTGTTTTTCCTGGGGTTTTATAGTTTCAATTTGAGGTCTGGGGAGGTATTTTCCATTTCATTGCTTTGGCAGCAAAGAGACCTTTTCTTCTTAATTCTGCCTTCTTCATCAGCAAACCTCTCCTTGGGTGTAAGAAAGCCTCTGGGAAATTTCTCAACTCTCTCCCTGAAATGGAGGACCTGGGATGGAAGTTATGGGGGATACCACCCCCTCCCCAAGGCAGAGCTGAAAAGACATGAGTTTCTGCTTTGTGGTTGGAGATTCCGACAGCATCTGGGGGTCCACTGTGACCATCGCACTGTTTTCTTTCTTTCTTTCCCAGCTGCTATGAACTGTGATAAGGGAAGTTGTTGATGTGGGAGGAGTGGGCGTGGGGTATACGGAAACCCCTTATATTTTTTAATGTAACATTTTTTGGTGATTTATGTATCCTTAAAAAAAAGCAATTTAATAAAATCCATATATATATAAAATAAAAATGAAAGATTTGTTTGAAAAAAATAGATTAAGAATGCAAAGAACAGTGAATGGCACCTAATAGAAACTGAATAAATATTAATTTTTACCCCCCCCCAAAAAAACTGTGTCTAACTCATATCCAAGGCATTACTTATTCTTTTGCTTCACTGAAACCAGAAATTGGCATTATTTCTTCAACTTGACTTAACCCAAGGAAGGAAAAGAGAAATGAAGGAGGGACGAGAACAACTAATAAAAAGAGAGAAGACAAAATGTATTTGGGAAACACACGGCGTTCTTCCTCTGCATTGGAGGTGGTGGGGCTTGGAGTGGTCGGGGAGGTAGAGGAGAGAAAGGGTAGAGCTTACCTTGAGCTCCTACCTGCAAGCAGCACCGTGTACTGGCATTCACAAAACAAATTTATTATAACACAATTTTGGGGAATTAGAAGCTTAAAATGCATCTTTCCCTGCACTAAAATCAAAATATAGAACTACTGTGACTCTAGCAATGGAAGAAATTGTACCACGGATGTGGAGAAAGTGGGCACAGGAGTTGCTGAGGGCAGGGAGAGGGAAGAAGAGATGAGACGTGGGGGCATTTTCAGGACTTGGAGTTGTCCTGAATGATACTGCAGGGACAGATGCTGGACATTCTATATCCTGCCATAACGCACTGAACAGATGGGGAGAGAGTGAACTACAACATAAACTCTAATCCACACTCCAAATGTGTTCACCAAGTGCAATGAATGCGCCACAGTGATGAAGGAGGTTGTTGACGTGGGAGGAGTGGGGTGAGGGGGGTGGAGGGTATATGAGGACCGCATAATTTTTAATGTAACATCTTTTGAGATTTATGTATCTTTAAAAAAAAAAAAGACAATTAAATTTTTTTTAAAAAAAGGTGTCTGCAGGGGCTTGCCCACACCCAAGGCAAGAACCATTTTTTGCCCTGCAGTTTCTAGAGGTCACCTGCCTTCCTTGGGCTCCTGTCCCTTCCCTCCAACTTGCAAGCAAGTAACGGCTGGTCAAGTCCTTCCCTCAGCACATGCCCCCGATTCTCTCTTTTTGCCCATTGAAGGAATCTTGTGAATTCATCAGACCTTCCGCCCCAGGTAGCCTCCATCACAAGGTCAGCTGATTAGCAAGCTGGATCTCCTCTGCAGGCTGCCATCCCCGCTGCAGGCTGTCGTCCCCTCTGCAGGCTGCCATATTCATAGATTCGGGAGCTTCATGCACGGTCACCTGTGCTGACCGTTATCCTACTTGCCACCCATGGCCAGGAGGGGTCACAGATGGGATGTGGAACCACACCCTTTGCTATGAGCCAGGTCTCGATCAGGGCCAAAGTTTTATAAAAGCTCCTCCACTTTTCCCCATTCCTCTTGTGAAGTCTTAACCGGACAGTTTCCTAACTCAAACTGGAGTCGGCGCTGCTCCCCCAAGATGGAAAACACAGTTCCTCTGCCAGAACGTGGCTTACAGCACAAAGTCACTCCACTAAAAATAAATGATGTGTGCGGGGGAAGTAGCTGCTTCTCGCCAGGATATTTTGTCACGCTCGCCGTAGCCTAGACACTAGCCTGAGGCTACGCGACTCCAGAAGCAGTTTCTGACTTTGGTTTAGAGGGGTGACGTCAGCAGGGACTCTCCCCACACACGAGGAAGAAATTTTCCAAGAAAGCGAGCATACCCTGTTTTTCTCCATCCCCCACCTCCCCAGAACTCTGTGACAGAGATGCTTTCATTGATTTTTAATGCCGATTTCCAAGTTGACGGAGCAAAAAGTTCACCAGAGGTTCCACTCAGCTCAGAGGGACAGTGTCTTCTGGGCTTATCACCCAAGGCGTCTAGAGTTTACTTTTTCTTTTTTTTTTTCACTGTGGCACATTCATTGCATTTGATGAATACATTTTGGAGCACTGCTGCACCGCATGGGTTATAGTTTACATTGTAGTTTACACTCTCCCCCAGTCCATTCAGTGGGTTATGGCAGGATATACAATGTCCAGCATCTGTCCCTGCAGGACCACCCAGGACAACTCCAAGTCCCAAAAATGCCCCCACATCATGTGGTAGGTGGGTGCTCAACTGCTTGAGCCACATCCGCTTCCCTCCCTACTTTTTAATTATATATATTTAAGATGCGTAGATCATCAAAAATGTTACCTTAAAAAATATGAGGTTCCTGCATACCCCTCACCCCACACCCCCCACACCTCCCACATCAACAACCTCTTTCATCAGTGTGGCACATTCATTGCATTTGGTGAATACATTTTGGAGCACTGCTGCACCACATGGATTATAGTTTGCGTTGTAGTTTACACTCTCCCCCAGTCCTTTCAGTGGGTTATGGCAGGATATAGAATGTCCGGCATCTGTCCCTGCAGGACCACTCAGGACAACTCCAAGTCCCGAAAATTCCCCCATATCCATCTCTTTGTCTCTCTCCCTGCCCTCAGCAACTCCCGTGGCCACATTCTCCACATCAATGCTACAGTTTCTTCCGTTACTAGTCACAATAGTTCTGTAGTAGAATACCAGTAAGTCCACTCTAGTCCATATTTTATTCCTCCATCCTGTGGACCCTGGGATGGTGATGTCCACTCCACCTCTATATCAAGAGGGGGCTTAGATCCCACACAATTGATGGATGTGATTCTCCTACTTGCAGTATTCAACAACATTAAATAGAGAAGGACAACAACCACTCTGCCTGAGTATGGGCTGGGCGCCCTGGTAGGAGCCAGTGGTCTCAGAAATGGTGTAGAGTTATTTCCACATTAGTGAATTTAGTGCTCATGTGGGGGATTATTTTAATCATTAAAATCATGTTGTAGGCTGGCATTCACTCAACGCCATATTTATGATGTGGGATGCAGCTTATATCGGCACATGCTAAGAAAATAAAACTCATAATGTGGAAGGAAGAAAGGGAGAGAGGGAGGGAGGAAGAAAGGGAAACATAGAGGGAAAGAAAGGAAGAAAGGAAAGGAAAGAAGAGAGGAGAGGAGGAAAGAAAAAAGGAAGGGAGGGAGGGAGGGAAGGAGCAAGGAAGGAAGGAAGAATGGGTGGGTTAAAGTGAAGAGAAGAGCCTCCCATAGATATTTCAAAATATCAATTGTTTATCATAGGACACCTTAAAAGACAAATACAGAAGATTTTTAGCAAAAGAAATGGCCTTTTAAAAATGGCCAGCCTCACAAAGATTGGCCAAGACTTTCCAGCCTAATCACAACTGGAGAAACATTGAAGAAAATTAGACACTATTTTTCATGAACCCCAAGATGAAGGGCTCACGTTTTGAGGATGCTCTATGCCAGGAAGGATGTGAAGAAAGAAGCTCTTGGATGGGCTGCTTGTGAGAAAGTTCATTGGTGCCACGGACACTGCACAGACAATTTGATAAAATCTAGCAAAACCACCAATTTGGATGGTGACCATTGAAAAACCGCCTCACTGCCCACCAAGGGGGGAACGGTTTCATTCATATGTGCATCCACACGGTGGAATGATATACTTCTGTGAAGAAGGAGGGGATAAAGAGAAGCGGGTAGCAAGTGGTTGCCCATAAACATTGCTGAGGGGCAGTGGGACAGGACAGTCCAGGTTTGTCTTGAGTGTGAATGCAAATCCAGTTTATGGAAAGTCACTTACAAATAACTCTGCCTCAGTGTGCCAAGGGAAGGAGAACAGTAAGTTGGTGCATGAGAGGGACATTTCCCTCAACATCCAGACTCACAACAACATAAGGTCAAATAGGTAGAAGAGCCTGCTCGGATCAAGATGGCGGACTGAGAAGCTCCACTCTCCCAGAGAAGATTGGAACAACTAACAAGAACTGGCAGAAGCATCTTTCTCAAAACTCCACCAAATAGCTAACAGCCTGCAGCAGCAGGATGGCTGCAGAATCGTAATGAAAGGCTACTTAAAAGAGATCAGCTCTTGAGGCACCCTGGCTGGCCATCCCACTCACCCTCGTGAGCTTAGAAGGGAATCCGCATTTCCAGTGCACATCTTGGTCCTGGGTCTTGAGGGGCAAGAGAAACCCCTGTGCACATCCTGGGAACGTGTGCGTCTGCCCCAATTTGTCTGGTGGTGTCTTGAAGGACTTGCCATCTCAGAACTTGCCCTGAGTTTAGAGAGCAGCTCACAAGACTCTCCTGCAGAACTCGGTGGGGACCAGACCAGTGGCTGCCTGGTGCAAGGGATTGCAAACAAGGAAAGAGGCATCCAAGAACAAGGACCAAGCATTTAGTACAAACTGAGTATGCGAGTGCAAGGTCAACAGAGGCACACCCAAAGCTGTGGGCAATTCTTGTCTTTTAGGGATGACGCTATGTGGTTGGAGATATACCTTGGGAAGGGCTTCAATTTTCATACGATTAGCTTTGGGCACTTTTTAAATGATTATTTTTCACTCTGACCATGGATCGTTAACTTAGAAATGGTTTGAAAGGAAGAGTAGACCCAAATTTAATGTAGACACCATTTAATTACTGCCGACCAAGATGTATTTTAAATGTCAACGTTTCTCTCACACCCAATGTGAGAGAAAACCAATTAGATGCAACACATTTCATGTTCCTAATCTCATAAAGTGAATTTTAAAGTATTAGTCAAAACAACTATGGCGTAAAGTTAAATCCCCTCTCCTGACACTCAAATGCACACTGGCGCATTCTTATGTACACACCCTGCCCAGAGGCTAATATCCTCACTGGTACATCCCCAGCCTGTGGGATTGTGGCTGAGGAAACGATAATCATATAAATTCACACTCAACCCTGCATTTCCCCTGCAGCTCCTGATTCCTGATATTTCATATTGCTAGCCATAAAGCAGCCCATCTTATTGATGGCAGAAGGACAAAACCGTAGCACATCCCTTCTTCAACTGGTCTGACTTTTTCCAAGGACGGGACCCCCTTGTCATCGGTTCTTGCAGGAAAATGGGAACAATGAACATACAGCACTTGTAGGAGCCTCAGACTGCTGGGTTTTTACCAGATCCATCAGGAAGTGCGAGGGATTTCTACTACGGCTGATTCCACCATTGCTCTTGGCTGCAGAGAACGTGGCTGATTTAACCTCCTGGCTGTGCCACCAGCCCTGTCTTCTCCTTTCATTCAACAGACAGGGCGGTATCATTGAGATTCTGATTTCAGCAGCTTAGGCTACTGGTACTTTGAGTTGGATTCGGGTACTCTGCTTCTTCCACCTTATCACTGTCCACCGCCTTGTCTCGGTTTGCCTAAGCTGCTATCACAGATACCACTCAATGGATTGGCTTAAACAACAGGAATTTATCAGCCCTCCCTTTCAAAACATAGAAGTCCAAAATAAGATATCAGCAAGGCTTGCTTTCTCCCCAAAGACTTTAGCATTCTGGTGCTCCCACCAGCAATCTTTGGGGTTCCCAAGCTTCTATCTCTACCTCCTGTCATGTGGAGATATTCTCCCCAATTTTGCTTCTGTGATTTCTGGGTTATCTCTATAAGGATTCCAGCAGCCCAGATGAAGACTCACTCTCATTGAGTTGGATTCCACCTTCACTAAAAATGACATCTCCTGGGGGTCCCATGCATGATGAGCTCACACTCTCTGGGAAGTGGATTAAGATTAAGAACATGTTTTGTTCTGTGGGTGTAACTCAATCTACCACAGCCCTTCTCCACTTTTGTTCTTCCAATGCTTCTCCTTTCCTCTCTTCTTCTAAAACCTACCAGCAATATTCTGGACTAAGAGACTCTAAAAAATTGTCTTAGAAACCTGCATGAGACCCACTATCAGGGGCCACGAGCTGGAAATTTACATGATACACATCTAAAACACAATTACACAGATTGGTTAAAAACAAAGGATAAAAACAGGAAAATCAAGTGAGAACTACCCAAACACCCATTGGCAAAGCAATACCAATGGAAGGGCAATCATACTTAGAGTAAAAGCTTAAGGGGAACAACTGTACATGGATAAAATTAAAATTTTACCAAGATGGTACAAGACGCTCTTCCTCTTCACACCATCAGGCTAGAATACATTTTCTCACCTGCTGGTAGGTATGAACATGTGTTTAAGTTCTGGCTACTGAAATATGAGATGATGGATGCTACTTATAGGCCCTAAACATGCCCATACATGCTTTTTTTCCCACTTTGGCTAGCTGTAGTGGAGTAGAGCCCCAGGGCCACTACAAGTCACCCAAGTCTTAGGTCTACCAGTTGCCTGGGTCTGAATCCTCTGGGAATGACTGGGCAAGGGGGAATTTGGAGAGACGCTTTAGCAGATACCACAGTGGAAGAGTCTCAACTGCTACAATGGTTACCACCTATTAAGCACCAACTGTGTGTCTGGGCTGGTATCAGACACTGAGCTGCATGGCCTTCATTTCTCACACTCTCACTTAAAAGTAGACCTTATCCTAATCCCAATATTCACTCTTTGTGACAGTTGCTGACTGCTTTTGAAAAAGATTTATTTTATTTATTTATCCCCCCTCCCTTGCTGTTTGCACTCACTGTCTGTTCTCTGTGTCTATTTGCTGCATGTTCTTCTGTGTCTGTTTGTGTTCTCTTCTTGTTTTCTCTTTAGGAGGCACCAGGAACTGATCCTGGGCCCTCTGACATGGGAGAGAGGCACTCAATCGCTTAAGCCACCTCAGCTCCCTGGTAGTTTGTGTCTCTCATTGTCTTTCCTCCGTGTCTCTTTTTTGTTGCATCATCTTGTTGCATCCACTCACTGTGCAGGTCAGCACTCTGCACAGGCCAGCTCTCCTTCACCAGGAGGCCCTGGGAATCAAACCCAGGACCTCCCATATGGTAGACGGGAGCCCAGTCATGTGAGCCACAGCTGCTTCCCACTGATTGCTTATTGATTAAGAGGTTCTATGGGGTGAATTATGACCCCCAATAAGATACATTGAAGTCCCAACCCCGAGGACCTGAGAGTTACCTTATTTGGAAATAGGGACTTTGCAGATGTAATGAATATAAGATGAGGTCATGCTGAGGTTGTTTAGTAGAGCAAAAGAGGGAAGACAGCTGGGACCCTGCAGAGAACATGGCTGTGAGATCCCATCTGGAAGCCCCCTGAAGGAAAGTTGCTACTAAGAATAAAACTGGAAAGATTTAACGAAGACTATGGCTGCAAGGTCCCATTTGGAACTTTCTGGGGTCAAGGGGAGTCTCAAATACCTCCAAACAAAAGGCTTCATCTTTGGTCCCCTGAGAGCTAATAGGCAGGGATCCTAAGGCAACCAATCAGAACAGCAAACAGCTGGGACCCCTCCCCAACTTTAGGAAAGGGAAAGAGGGAAGGTTTTAAAAAGACTTAACCAGGCACCCCAGGTTTTGTGTCTCACCTTATAGCACCATGCTTCAGGTGTGTATGCATCTTTTTTTCTCATTTCTTACTTTCTCAATAAACTCTTGACTCCCTTGCCTACCCTATGATATGTCCTTAAATTCCTTTATGGGACATGGCCAAGACCCTAGAAGTCCGGAGCCCAGAACATTCTGCTAACAACACGGAGTAGGGTGGATCTTCATCCAATATGACTGGTGCCTTTGTAAGAAAGGAAGAAGTACAGAGATAGAAACCCACAGGGGTGATAGATGTGTGAAAATGGAGGTAGAGATTGGAGTAATGCCTCTAGATGTCAAGGAAGTCTACTAATAGCCAGCAAAGTGCAGAAGCTGGAAGAGATAGCATAAGATTCCCTTCTACAGATTGCAGAGGGACATCTTGATTTCAGAATTCTGGTCTCTAGAACCATGAGAGAATAGATGCCTGTTGTGTCAAGCCCCCTAGTTTATGGTGTTTTGCTAGGGCAGCCCTTCCCAGGAGTGGAGTTGGATTCAAATCCAATGTCGATTCTCTTCTTTAGCAACTATGATGAGGGAAGAGGCTGAGGTTGGGGTTCCTCTGTCCACAAGGGAGTTGAGCAATGGGGAAGTGCAAGTTGTAAATGGATATGGGAGACCATAGAGGCAACGTAATCACATGTCTGTTTTGAATTTGTCCAGCTCTCTCCCTAAATCTTATAGCTGGTTCTCAAAGCTGAAGTGATGTTGAGCCCTGGTTTAAAGTAAACTCCTGGAGGGAATGATGATGAGATTTGGGGAGACACACCTCTTAGCCATCACTCCAACATCAAAGCAGGAAGGTGTTGTGAAGACTTTCAAAAGATGTTTGAAACGTTGATGCTTGGATAGTGGATACCCTCAGGCTCCAGAGATGAGACTGCCTTCTGCCATGTAAATATCAACCCAGACAAGCCCGAGCTCACCCAAGCTTTTCTCCGAGTTTGTGGTTGATTTTGCCTCACCACACAAATGCTGCGTTTATTTTTACACCTGCATTCACCATCTGGCCTCCAGACAGGAAATGAACAGAAGGATGGACCCCCTAAGATGTCTTGGCAAGGGCAGGTTTTCAAAAAACTTCTGTTTAAAAAAAAAGCAATCAGAATGATGTTTTCATCCCAGATCCCCAAATACTTATTTTAAAATGTGCTTTGCCACAGAAAATCAAACAATTGAAACCAAATGGTGTAAGTCCCATGGGACAGAAGATTTCAACTCCAAATCACTTAACTATTCCCAAGGTGTCCATTCCTACCAATGAGCAAAATTCACTTTGGCACACTGTGTTCCAACTTAAGTCATATCCCATTATTTTGTGTGAAAATGCATGTGTGCCAATGTCAAAAGTAAATAGAGCTGCATTCCCTAGTTCATCACTGTTTAAAATAACATCTGGTAGTTTGACAATTATATTTTGTCAACAGTGTCATTGAATGCTCACCTACCTGAGGGTAATTAGCACCTTCCCATCTCAAGGCATCTGTTCATTCCTTCATAACAGGCTGGATTGTGAGACAGTCACCGGTTGTTTTGGCCATCACTTTCTGCTGTAATAGCCTGCAATCTGGTAAAATGCCTCTTACATGGTGCATTTTGATTTGCAATGGGCAAATTTTATAATAACATAGTAACATAAACAAAGTCTCTCACAATTTGACTATAGTATGTAGTGTTACAAGTTTCTGTAGCCAATATAATAGGATTCTGACCTGCAAGAGAGTGGAGCAGCAAGCCCCATGTTTTCTCTTACCCCAAAAACTGGCTTCTGTGCCAACTGGGCAGAGTGGACGTGCAGTGTATTGGCAGGGATGAGATGAAAAGCATCCTGAGAAGAACTTCAGTACAGAAGACTCAGATGCTGGGGGACAAGGTGGGAGTGGATGTGTCCTGGGGAAGCCAGTGTCTCCCAGCAATAACCACCATTCCAGAAGTCAAGATGCCATGGGATGCCCTTCTACAATGGGTTGCAGTGTGTTGGATCATGCCCCTCAAAAAGACATGTCCACATCTGACTCCTGGACCTGTGAATGGAACCTTGCTTGGAATAGGGGAGTCTTTGCAGATGGAATCAAATTAAATGAGGTCATGCTGGAGAAGGGTGGTCCCTACATCCAAGTGAGTGTCCTTATAAAAGACAGAAGAGGAGAAGACTTGGACAGAGAAGAGGAGGCTCTGTGAAGATAGAGGCAGAGTGGAGTGATATGGCCACAAGCCAAGGAACAGCTGGAGTCCCCAGAATCTGGAAGAGATAGGAAGGTCCGTCCCTTAGAGTCCCTGGTCACTGTTTTTTCAGACCTTTGTCCTCCAGAGCTATGAGAGAATCAATTTCTGGCACTTGAAGTCACACAGTTTATGGTACTTTGTTCAAGAAGCCCCAAGAAATGAAGTCACTTATCCACCAGCCTTCTGATCTCAAATGGGTCGTATCAGATGTCTGGGTCTCAGCTTTTGGGTTATAATGGGGGGGAGGATGTTGACAGAACTGTCTTTGAGGGTCTCTGAGAGCCCAAAGTCCCAAAACTGTACATGTGAATAATTTGCTAAGGAGACAGGTGGGGACAGAAGAGGAAATGGCTCTTCTTGAAGCACAAAGAAGTGGTTAAAAGTTGGTAGGTGTACATCCAAGAGGCTTGAATCTCTGGACAGTCCATGTGCCAACTTGGCCATGAGCCTCAGTGGAGTTGCAACATCTACTCTCCAGTTCATTGGACTCATCCAGGACAGCTAACAAGGAGGTGAGGATGGTCAACCACCACACCAAGGAACCGAGAGAGTCTGCAACTGCAAGCAAGAGAGTCCCATCCACCAGCTATGTAGGATCTAAGCCCCCTCTCAATTAGAGGTGGAGTGGGCACCGCTATCTCAGAATCCTCAGGATTGGGGAATAAAATGTGGACTACATTGGACTTACTGGTATTCTACTATAGACTTATTGTGAGTCTAGCAATGGAATAAATTGTATCATTGATTTGGAGACACTGGCCACAGGAGGTGCTGAGGGCAGGGAGAGGGAAAAGAGGTGAGATCTGGAGGCATTTTCAGGAGTTGAGATTGTCCTGAATGACATTGCAATGACAGATACAGGCTATTATATATCCTGCCATAACCTACAAAATGGAGTGGGAATGAATGTAAACTACAGTGTAAACTATAATCCATGCTGTGCAGCAGTGCTCCCAATGTGTTCATCAATTGCAGTGAATGTGCCACAGTGAGGAAGGAAGCTACTGATGTGCAGGAGGGTGGGAAGTGTGGAGAGTGGGACATATGGGAATCTCCAATTTTTTTAATGTAACATTTTATGTAATCTAAGTATCTTTTAAAAACAAGTAAAAAAAATGTTTTTTAAAAAAGAGTTCATGGGAAGGGTTTGTGGGAAACTCTCTGGGAGAATTGGGCTTGAATGATATCTGAGACCCCTTCCATGTTCCACCTTCCATGTGTCCACTCTGCCCTCTGCAGCCAATTCTCTTCTCACCTGTGCACCTACTTTGTTCCCTCCTGCATCCTGAGGACGGTGCCTGGTGCTTGTCACACACTTGATGTCTCCTAAATGCCTTTAAATGAATGCATGAGCTATTCCTGATCACACTTTCCTCGGCTTCTGAACCGGACTCCAAGACGAGGCCATGGGGAGAAGCATCTGCCTTGCAGCTTCTCTCTTTCTCTCCTCTCATGCTCCATCCGCTCTCATCCTGTGACTCACACTTCCCCAAAAGCACCTTCTTCCAAAAAACCACCTTCATTAGTCAACTGCAGTATGCACTGCCCTGGCAGTGCTGCCAAGGTAAGGATCATGCAAAATGCAAGGCTGCCTCTTCCATCTCCACATGAGGAAGGCGCTGATGCAGGAAGCAGGCTGGAGGGTAATTGAAATCACCGCTCTTGTGTTCCCTGGGTGGAGGAAGGGAAGCTGGCAGTGGATCACCAGAAGCAGAGGGCTTTCCTCATTTAGTCAGAGCCACATCAACTCTTCCCAGAAGATCATGGATTAGAGAGGACTTACTGGTATTCTACTAAAGAACTCTTGTGACTCTAGCAATGGAAGAAATTGTATCATTGATCTGGAGACAGTGGCCCCAGGAGTTGCTGAGGGCAGGGAGAGGGAAGAAGAGGTGTGATGTGGGGGCATTTTCAGGACTTGGAGTTGTCCTAAATGATATTGCAGGGACAGATGCTGAACATTATATATCCTGCCATAACCCATTGAATGGACGGGGGGAGAGTGTAAACTACAATGTAAACTCTAATCCATGTGGTGCAGCAGTGCTCCAAAATGTATCCACCAAATGCAATGAATGTGCCACAATGATGAAGGTTGTTGATGTGGGAGGAGTGGGGTGGGGAGTATGTGGGAACCTCTTACCTTTTTAATGTAACATTTTTCGTGTTCTCTGTATCTTCAAAAAAAAATACAATAAAAAATGAAAAGGAAAAAAATTAACTTGGAGGACAATCCCTTTGCCTGCTCAGTCTGCTGATCAGTGCTTGGCCGAGAGTAAGATGGCTCAAATGAAGGAAGAAAGAGGAAATTGAATCAATTTCACAGAAGATAAAGACCTCTACTTTTACTCATATCTCAGAAGATGCCCAAGGCAATGGAACAAATGAGATAATTTGTTTGGTTTTCTTCTTTGGACCCAGGAGAGTCATCCAATAAAATCATTGGAAAAGGAGATGATTGTAACTTTCATTTACATGTTAGCTTGGATTGAGATCTGGCCAAGCTTTGACTCCAACAGGTTCCGAACGTTGCGATGTGCTGGACGATGAGGCATGAGCTTGGCTGATGTCCCCGCCACATCTGTTAGACCCTGTTCCAAAGTTGCCCGTTGTCCCCGAAACTTAACCTGAAATAAAACCCGAAGGGAACGATGTGTTAAATCTGGAGCAGGCTTCTCGTTTTGGAAGAGAGGACCAGAACGCACCTTGAAGTCTTCCTCCCTTAAACCACAGTTCTTTTCTAAAACAACTACTAAAGGTATTTCACCAATACAGGAAAATGAGCCCAGAAGGAAGTAGAGGATGTCTAAAGCCACCGTGAGCCAAGAAATAAGTAATATGTACTGGCAAATTTAAGTTGTGTTGATTTTTTAAAAAATAATCGACAGGAGGAGGAGACGCTCAAATCCAAGGTGGTTGAATCATAGGCTTGGGGAGATATGAGGAAAAAGGAAGGATGAAATTCTTGTCTCATTTAGGACTTTTCGAAAGAGAAATACGCCCTAAATAGTACATCAAAAATTAAGAGTAAACACAAAAAAGTAGAAATAGAATGTACAGATTTCAAACCAAAAGGAGAGGAAGAAGCAATGAAAACTCGATTAGCCTAACGGAATGAAAAGAAGAGAATAAAGCAGAGAGAGCCTACTCAAAAGGGAGAAACAATGTATCAGACCATATGAGCTTCTTTAAACCGCTTCATTACAAAGGTCACCCCAATGAATAAGGAAAAACTGGAAGGACATTTAAAACCTTATTACACAGAATGGTTACACACAAAAGGAATAAAACAGAAATATCAGAGAAGAGCTAGCCAAACACCTGCTGGCAAAGTAACATCAGTATAAGATACAATCGTATGTAAAGTAAAAAGCTTAAGAGGAACACGTTTACACGGATAAACGAAAGTTTTACCAGGCGTTATAAGAAGTTTAAACTTGAACCACCACGAAACTGAAAGGTGTAAATAATAATAGAATGGCAAAATGGAACATGGCAACATTTATCAACAGTTTAGACCCCAAGCATAGCGTGGAGTCAAAAATTCAAGCTCAAAGCCCTCGGTAGGACACAATCTGCGTACAAAAAAGCACAAAAATACTGTATTGTTCTGACTACCTATAAGTGACATATCTCAGATATACAGAGAATAGGGGACTCAGGAGAGACAAACTTCAGAGGCTTTATAAAAGATTGCATTTTTCAAAGAGCCATTCACCCATTCATTACATGAATAAAAATAATAAAGAATAGGCAATTCCTTGATAAATTCATTTCGAGTCACTGAGAAATAGGGATTCAACCCAAAGTATGAATATAATGAGATGTAATGAAATCATCAACAGTTAATGTGCATTTGGCTCAGCTTGTCTGGGAGCACGGACGACATGCTGTAATATTCTTCTTTCCTATTATAACAGAATCTATGAAAGGCAGTGAATAACCAGATCATGGTAAGACAAATACAGAGTTATGAAAAAGCAAATCAAGCCAGATGAAAGCAATTGCTTTTCTATTAGAAATACAAGATTTGTAGGAATATACATCAGATGTCATTTTATGGGAATTTTGGTAACGCATTTGACTGAGGTTATGAAATTTAGGAGCTAAGTAAATTCAGATTCACTGCCAAATGCCCATCAGAGAGAACGCACTTCCCAATTGAAGGGTGGCCCTGATTAACACAAGAAGGGAGCTGAGTTGAGATATTAAGGTATAGACAATATCTGGTTCTGTTAAATAGTTTCAGAAATTACAGCAAGCAGGATGTTCTCAGGACCTATGTAACAATTTGTAGAATAGTCCAATCAATTTCAATTTATGATGAATAAATAACCAAATGAGATTTAAGGTTAAAAAAATGCAATTGCTTCCTAAAATAAGAAAAGATCAATAAAAACCAATCTGATTTATCTGGGCAAGTATACACTCCAGGAAAAATGATAGGCGGAGGTCACATTTTTGTGAATTTGCTGCATCATCCCCAGAATGTCCAGACAAATGCTCACAACATACTGCATACAAAACGAATAACTAAATGCCACAATGCAAACTAAATTGATAGCAATGAAGCTAAATCAACTGGGATTGACAACCCGAAGGTAAGAGTAGCAATGGTTTGAGTCCATAATAGTAAAACTTTACGGACTTTAGTAAAACTGCAAGAACATTCTCATTTAGTTCACAAGTGCCGCGTATTAGTAATAGGACATCAGTAAGCAGCCCTTATCTGTAAGAGGAAACCAGTGCCTGGGGAATCAACAATATTTGCTTGTAAGAAACAAAGGACTGTTTTGTTTACAATAGCCCACATTCCAAAAATCAGCTGCCAACAATCAGTGTTCTATGAAGACCCCATTTTCTTCCCTTTTTTTGTTTGTTTTGTTTTGTTTTGTTTCAGGCTCTTTTTAACATCTGGTGAAAGTTTGGAATGTTCCATCGGGAAAGGATTGGAGCATGCTTTCATGGACAACTTTTGACATAATTTTGGATGATTCACAAACTCCCCAAGTCTCTCTCAGGAGCACAATATTTCAGAATAAAATTAACTGCTTTGTGTTTTAATGTAATTCTTCTGTGAACTAGGAATTCTACCACTGGACCCAACATTGTACAGAGAGATAGATGCTGTCATTGGAGAATTATTACAACCTGGGATGAATAAAGAGAATTCTCAGCCACAGCGATTAACAATCCTGAAGAGTGTTTCCTAGCACATCTCAATTAGCTATTAGTGATAAATCTGATAAATCAAACCCAAAAATGAGACGGGCGTGTTTCTGCAAAGCCGGGAATTTGCTAAGCGGACTATGTGTGTGACAAGTTTTTTTTCTTCTTTTCTGTTTCCGTTTTGTCAGTGATAAAACAAAGTGTAAGATGCGTGTCCATCTGTGATGAACTCTTGTGTCCCACTGGCCTATTTCCCATTGATTGTGTAATTTACTTCTCGCCTTAATTGCCAAATCCCAGCAACCTACTAGGGGAGAATAAACGATGCCTCGGTTAGTCATTGGGTGACTATGGACCATTCAACCAGCCACGGCCGCCAACATTATCAACATTAAGTCACAATTTTTTCGTGGAGATACTGCATTCATGTAGCATGTTTTGAGCCAATGCACTTTTTCTTCTTTGCAGGGCTGACCTACTGAGAAAAAGGTAGTAGAGATGGAAGAGGTGTTTAACCTGAGCAGAAATGGGAGGGCATCTCATTCTGAACTTGATACCTTCCCCAACATAACAGGGATAGAAGCAGACAGAAGAAATTGGAAGGACCAGACTTAACTGGAGAGCCAGACTTAGCTGGTGTGAACAGCTAAGGGCACAACCACAGAATTAAATTACAAGAGCAGAAACCAAGGAGGACATGGAGAGACTCCAGATTAGTATTATCAGGGCCAATGTATATTTTTAAAAATAAATTTTCCCTGGTGCAAAAAGGGAATTTTCCATCCTCCCTTTTCTTAGAGCATATCCTTCAGAAAACCTGCCATGGTATATGTTTTCCTATGCCTCTTTGAGATGTATATAAATCTTTCTAAGAGCAAAAGAACCCTCTTTCCTGCTTTACAGCCTGGGAATGTCCAGGACCTGGGAGCACCTCTCTTAAATGGAAACACCAATGAATACAGCAGTGTCATCACCCTGTTTCCATGGAAGACTAATTTAGTCATCTGGCTGGCAGCAAATTGTAACTATCTACCTGTCATGGAGATAGGAGAAGTTTTATTATTCCTTTAGATAGAGGCAATTAGCAGACACAAAGGCCACTCCAATTTCCAGGTGAATTTAGGATGAACTATGAGAGACAAATGAAGCTGTCAAACCCCATTACTTGAGGATCAGTTATCTTGAGAATATGCATGAAAAGGATTGCATCTGCCTGGCCGTATAAAAAAGTGAGATTGCTTCCTTTCTATAATCTTTTTGCAGATTGCCTGAGATACATAGCATCCTGGGTTAATGCTTTTCCAATAATGAAATTACTTTTCTTTCTCTTCTACTTTTGTGGAGACTCTTTATGGGCTGGGAGAAGAGTTTAATTATATTTTCCCAATGGTAGTTGTGAAAAACAAAAGAAACAGTCCACAAAGCTCCCTCCAAAAAAGGGGGTGGGGGAAGGAAATAAAACTCTATTTGTAAAAATGTCCACTATTTCTTCAAAGGTCAAAAGATGCTCATTGGCCTCCTCTTGACATAGAGGTGCAATGGACACAACCAATCCAATGTCCACATAGAAGAGGTGGCATTGGATTGGGAAAAGTGGACATGGTGGATGATGGGTATGGGGAAAGGCAGGAAGAGATGAGAGGTGGAGGCGTCTTTGGGACATGGAGCTGCCCTGGATGGTGCTTCAGAGGTAATCACCGGACATTGTAAATCCTCACAGGGCCCACTGGATGGAATGGAGGAGAGTATGGGCCATGATGTGGACCATTGACTATGAGGTGCAGAGGTACCCAAAGATGTACTTACCAAATCCAATGGATGTGTCATGATGATGGGAACGAGTGTTGTTGGGGGGGTGAGAGGGGGGGTGGGGGGTGGGGCTGAATGGGACCTCACATATATATTTTTAATGTAATATTATTACAAAGTCAATAAAAAAAATAAAAAAAAATAAAAGAAAATCTAAGTCCATATTAAAAAAAAAAAAAGATGCTCATTGGGGAGCAGATGTAGCTCAAGTACTTGAGCACCTGTTTCCTATGTACAACGTCCTGGTTTCGGTCCCCAGTACCTCCTAAAATTTTTTAAACATGCTTGCCAATCTGGAAGCCCTGGGTGGGTGGGGAGGGTGAATTTTCCCCAGTGTAAGATCATGAATTTGCAACTCAAATGACAGGTCTAAGGTATCTTCTACAAAGTGTACTGAGCTCCAGCATTGGGGGGGGGGGTTGCTAACCATAGACACTGCCTTCAGGAAATTCACAGGAAGTACCTCATGTGCATTGTTTGGGGTTGAATTGTACCCTCCAATAACCAGGTTCAAGTCCTCTGGCCCAGTAGGAATGAGAATTGTTCAGAAAGAGAGTCTTTGCAGAGCTGTTCAGTTTAAGACAAGTCAACTGCATTTGCCTTTGACGGAAGCCTGATGCCCATCACCAGGAGACTCTGGGACTGGTAGATGGAAGGGTAGGGGGCTATAAGGACCCATCCCCCTTTCCACCATGGTGACCCCAGCTCCAAAGCTCCCCCAAGGATTGTCAGCATCTAATGAAGCAATTTCTGTGGTCGGCTGTGTACTGGCCCCAAAGACACCCCTGCCTTAATCCCCAAAATGTGGGGAGAAGAGAAAGTAGCAGTGTGTGGCTGGAGCAAGAAGAGTTGAGAGCAATGTTGGAAAAGAAGTTGAGCCTCCTATATCCAAGGATCTCCTTAGATTTTACCCTGCAGGCCACAGGACTACCTCTTCTTCATCTTTGCCTTCTTCATCTTCATCATCTTCATCTTCTTCTTTGTCGTCATCTTTTTCTTAGTTTTCATCTTCTTCATCTTTTTTATTTTCTTCATCATCTTCATCTTCTTCATCTTCATCTATCTTTGTCATTGTGTTCTTTGTCTTATTCATCTTCATCATCTTCTTTGTCGTCTTTTTCTTCTTCATCATCTTCATCGTTTTTCCTTCATCATCTTTGTCTTCTTCATCTTCATCTATTTTTGTCATCTTTGTCATTGTGTTCTTTGTCTTATTCATCATCATCTTCTTTGTTGTCTTTTTCTTCTTCATCATCTCCATCTTTTTTTCTTCATCATCTTTGTCTTCTTCATCTTCATCTGTCTTTGTCATTTTCTTTGTCACTGTCTTCTTTGCTTTGTCTTATGCATCTTCATCATCTTCATCTTTGCCATTGTCTTCTTCATCATCGTGTTGGTTTTCATCATCTTCATCATCTCCCTCATTGTTGTCATCATCTTCTTCTTTAATTAGAGAAGTTGTAGGTTTCCTGAAAAGGTGCAGAAAATACAGTTTTCATTTACAACCCCTATTAAAAACACCTTGCACTAGTGTGGTATCTTTGTCACAACTAATGGAAGAATAGTATAACTATTGCACTGTTTTGGTTTATACTAGGGTTCTTCATTTGTGTCCTAAGTCCTATTTTTTTAGGAGGTACCAGGAATGAACCCGTGACCTCATACATATGAAGCAGGTGCTCAACCACTGAGCTACTCCTGCTCCAACAGTCCTATCTTTAAACCATTTAAAGAAATGTCTTTCTAGTAACATATACAACCTAGAATGGGCCCTTTTAGTCACATTCAGGTGTAGAATTCAGTGTTGTGTATTACATTCACAGCACTGTGCTGCAATCACCACCACCCATCACCAACACATTTCCATCACTGCCAGACAGAATCTCTGCACCTTTGAAGCATCAGCGCCACATTCCCTAACCCCTCCCTCCACAGTGCCGCTTCTTGAAGACAATCCTTCCAGTTAGACTTCTTCGGCAGGGCACCATTACTGCAAAAGATAAGTACAGACAGTCTTCATGAGCACCCTGCTAAACCCTGGATTATCTTGTGAAATATTCAGAGCAAACTTCTCAGGGGTGGGCTGCCATCTCCCTGCTGCTTCAGCCACATGATGATTATAATTGAGCTGAGACACAAACTTCTCCCAGGCACCTTGGAGTCCTGCCACCAGATTTTTAAAACCTACACATGCGTGTCTTGCGTTATGCACTCACTGTAGAAGACACCAGAGGGGACCAGCAGGTAACTTCAGGAGTTCAGTGAAGGATGAAACCGGCATTTGCTACTATCTAATTTTACTCGAAACAAATGGTTTCCTTTGCTCTAGGTGTCTTTCCAGCGTGCAGACTCATCGGCGATGCCTGGGCTGCTTCCCTGGCTCATCAAAAATGTACAGAGATAAGGAAAGAGCTGGGCAAGCAGAAGGACAGAGCAAGAGAGGTGAATCTAATGCAACATATTTGGGTAAAGAGAGATTAAAGATGGAAGGATTTGGAGCGCCATAGTTACTGCATAGCTCAGCTGTTATGGAGCTAATGTGAGCCAGGGAGAGGGGGGTAGAGAGAGAGGGAGGGAAGGAGGGAGAATTGGGGTGCAGGAAGTATTTGCAGATAAGAAAAACAAAGGAAGAAGCAAAGCGGACATTTTCAAAGGTAGGGATTTGGGAGTGTGCCTTACCCCATGAAATGCTGTGTATTTACATACATGAAAGCATTCAAAATGACTGTTTTGATTGGTCCACAACTCTACATATTTTGAAGATCTTAATGCATTTACTCCAATTCATGATGGAACAAATGACTGACATCACTTTCAGTACTGGACGGGGGGGCGGTCAGCACAGAATGAATTAGATTCTGATGTTTTCTCTGATCACAGAAAATGGAAGCATTGGTCTTGAAGAGGCAGGTAAGGAATTGGATAACGGCACAGCGGAATCCGAGGGTCTCACATTGGAATCACTCTTGGCAGCCAAGCTTTGGGGTTTATCTGTCACACCAACGTGATGTCTAACAAAAATCATGTTTAACAAAATTATGCTTAAGCAAAAGGTACAGAAGCAGAGACAAAGATGCTTTTAGGGAAATCAGAGCATTTCGGGAGGTTTGCAGTTTTCCACAGGGTGTAGTGTAATTCTTGTATACGTACTTTAAATGTACATATATTTTTTCACATGAAATCATTGATGGAACAGGAAAATTACCTTCAAAATTTATGGCTATGATTCCATGACACATTGGGAACACTGAACTTTGAAGTGGTCAAACTGTGTTAGTGTTTTAAGCAACGTTCATCTTTGAACATCACAAATTGAAAGCCATTTCCTTCCTACTAGCCCCATATCGTGGAATTTATTCTACAGATGTACTTGAATACGTGAGCAAGAATATATAGATGATATGTAAGAATAAAAAGCTGCCAAGAGTCAGATAGTCACCATTAAATGATGTTTTAAATAATTCACGGTGCATTTGTACAATGCAGCAAAAAAGAAGAGGACATCCGTATGTAATAATAGGAAGCAATCTTCAAAGCATCTTCAAGGAAAACTCAAGGTGCAGAACCATATATGTGGGATGCTGCCATTTGCTTTCAAAACAGGTACATTTAAATGTTCATAAATCCATAGAGCGACTGTGAAAAGGGAAGCCACTGATTAAAACAGAAGCCTCTGGGTTGGAAATCATGGGCACAATAGAAAAGAGATGGGGAGAATGCATACTCTTTGGAAAATGCTTGATTTTTACCTTGAGCATCTCCAAAATAAATAAATTAATAATTAAAAAAAATAAATTTAGGATACCCTTACTGATTTAGCACCCTGGGCGTCACATGATTTGTAACTATTTCACCAGCATTTTTTGAATTGGAGTGAGTTGTACCAGTTAAGTTTATAAAAGTATTGAAAAAGCTTTCGATGGCATTGACCTTATAGAGCAATTAGAAAACAGACATTTTAAAATTGGGACTTCTGAACTATGAGCATTGTTTGTCTCTCTATTTAGGTCTTCTTTAATTTTTCTGTAAAATGTTTTATGGCTCTCACTAAAGAGGTCTTGTACATCTTTTGTTACATTTTTCCTAAGTAATGTTTTTGATTCTATTAGAGACGGAATTATCTCTAAGTTTCATTTTCCAAATGTATTCTGTGAGTTTACAGAGATACAGTTGCTATTGTATACAGAAATAAGATTGTTATATACAGAAACACAATTGGTGGTGGTGTGTACAGGAGCACAATTATGTAGTTGTGATTAGAACTATAATTAACCTTATCATCTTGCCATCTTCCTAAATTTTATTTGTTTTAGCATGTTTTTTTTCTTATTTTTTAAAAGTCTAGTATGTTTTAAATTCCTTAGTGTTTTTTACACAAACTAGCATGCTATCTGCAAATAAAGATATTTTTACTTCTCTCTTTCTCTCTTTCTGTCCAAGTAGCAGGACAGAGCTGTGGTCCATCCCAGGCCACTCACTGAAGTGATCAAATCAGAATCAGGAGCAAGGTGATTAAATGGTTGCATCTTACTTACTTTTCCTTTCTTTTTCTTTTTCCTTTCTTTTTGTCTCACCCTTTCTTTTCAGTTTGTTTTTATTCCATTTTTAAATTTTTATTTTACTAGAGATTGAATATGAAGAACTGAATTCCAACATTTTTTACATATTGAAGATAACTTCAGAAAATCCATTCCCCAGTGTACTAGTCAGACAAAAGGGATGCTGATGCAAATTACTAGAACTCTGTTGGCTTTTATAAAGGGTGTTTATTTGGAGTAGAAGCTTACAGTTGCAAGGCTCTAAAGAGTCCAACTCAAGGTACCATAAGAGGTACTTCCTCACCCAAAGTCATTGGCCACGTGTTGAAGCAAGATGGCGGGCGATGTCTGCAAAGGTTCAGCCTTCCTCCTTCCTCTTAAGGCTCCATGATCCCAGCTTCTTCTGATCTCAGCTGTAGGCTGGAGGGCTCATTTCTTTCTGGACCTGCTCAGCTGCTCAGGGCTCTGGTCTTTTTAGCTGTAAACTCTCAGGCAAATGGCTTGGCTCTCCCTGGAGCTTTAGTTGTCCGAGCCTTCTCCCTTCTGTCACATGGCAGGATGGAAATGACCAAGTTCTCTCCTCTTCTGTATCTTCTTCTCTGTGCCCATTTATCTCAGCCCACCAAGGGGACAGGAACTCAACCCTGCATGCACTAATGACATGGTCAAACCAAAGCACTAATCTTGATTTAATTAAGTAAACGTAATACCCTTGAATTTAATACAATCAAAAGGTATCGGTCCCAGAGGAACAAACCAGTTTACAAACATCAATATCTTTTTTGGAACTCATCGATAATAACAAACTGCCACATGCAATCATGGACAAGTACCATGCTAAGTTTCTTTTCCATAGTGGAAACACTTGTTTATACTCATCAAGTATATGGTGAATAAAAAATACAGTTGGAAACCAAAAGAAAAGAAAAGGGAAATTTGGACTTGGCTGCCTCTCTTAACATCCAAAACAGCTTTCTCTTCATTTTCCAACACATTTTCCCCCTTTTCCTTTTCTCTCCTCTCCCTTCACTGTGCACAGATTCTTATTTGTGCTGTCATCACCCTCCTTTCCTGGTCTCCTGTGCAGACTTCTGCCTTCAAAATGAGCTTCACTTCCCTTGCTCAGGTGTCTTCTCTGAGTACCTGTGGGCTGTGAAAGACAAATCTGGAAAACTCAAGCACTTTGTCAACATAAATTACTGCCCCCTCCCACCCAAGAAGCAAAATCCATTTTCTGTGCTGCTTCCTAATTTCTCCTCTTAGGGGACTGCCCAGGCATGACAAAGAAGTCAGGTCTCAGAACTGGTCAGAAGCAAACACCACGGTGGAGATTTACTTTGCTTTTTTATCCACCATTGGTCTTTGCAGATGACAGAAACGTGATTCGAGAATGTTTCAGGAGCAAAGATGACTTATAAAAGCAAGAGTGCTCCATATGTCCATGTGTCGTGATAAACAATACTTTTCTGTGCATCAGTCAGGAAAGAATAACCTATTTCTTTTTCAGTTGTCTCTGTACGAAAAGCCTGAAAGATTTGACATAGGATCCAAATCAAACTGAAACCTCCATCTTCCTCAAACCTCAGGTAGCACTGATCCTTTGGGAGTTCAAATGCCAAAAAGATCAAAGAAAATCAGCATTTGAACAAGCAATCCATTACATCAGGTTTTGTATGGCTTGAGTACCTACTGAATTTGTTTCCCGGTTTCTTCTTGGGACAACTCTTCCATTATCCCATGATCACTCTTTTAATTGATGTGTGATTCATACACAGTAAAATTCACCCTTTTTAGAGTTCTTTGAGTTTTGACAAATGCTTACATTTCTCAGCCACCACCACAATCGATATAGAGAGTGTTCCATCATCCACCAGAATCCCTGCTCATATGCTCTATTAGTTTACCAAAGGCTGCCAATGCAATATACCAGAAATGGGTTGGCTTTTTAAAAATATGTATTTATTTTATTAAACCTTTGTTAATAATTGGGAAAGCATAAAATAAGCAAAGGTTTTCGACAAACAGGGATGCAACTGCTGCATCATAATCCATTTTGTTGTTGTTGTTGTTAGTTATACTCATTTTAATGTGTTACTCTTTTTTTCATTTTTTTTTCTTTATTTTCTTTTAAATGTTACATTAAAAAAATATGAGGTCCCCATATACCCCCCACCACTCTCACATCAACAAACTCTTCCATCATTGTGGCACATCCACTGCACCTGGTGAATACATTCTGGAGAACCACTTCAGCACATGAACAGTGGTCCACATTGTAGTCCACACTCTCCCCCGGTCCACCCAGTGGGCCAGGGCAGGACACACAATGTCCAGCATCCATCCCTGCAGCACCACCCAGGACAACTCCAAATTCTGAAAATACCCCCACATCATATCTCTTCTTCCCTCTCCCAACCATCAGCAGCCACCGTGGCCACCCTCTCCACATCACTACTACAAATTCTTCCTTTACTAATCACAATATTTCTCTAGCAGAACACCAGTAAGTCCACTCTTGGGTTGGCTTTTATAATGGGGAATTTATTCGGGGTAAAAGCTTAGAGTTTTGAGGCCATGAAATGTCCAAATCAAGGTATCCTCAGAGATACCTTCTAACCAAAGGTCGGCTGCTAGCAGATCCTGGACTCCTGCCATGTGGCAAGGCAAGATGGCGGATCCTTGCTCTACTTTCTTCTCAAGCTCAACTGTGGGTAGTCAGTCTTCTCTCCCTGGGACTCATCTCCTTGAGCTTCTTGGGGCTACCCTGTCTTGCTGCATCTGTAGGTGAACCTGGAGTTCTCTCTCACGTGGCAGGGCCAAAATGGCAGAGCTTCCTTTCTCTGTGTGTCTTTCTCTCTGTGATATTGGAATTGGGTGTCCTTTACAATTTGTCTTCATTGTTCTGGCCAAAGGTTTACCCATAATATTGATAGTTTCAAAGAACCAGTGTTTAGATTTATTCATTCTTCTGTTTTCTTTCGATGCTTTCAATAACATTGGTTTCTGGTCCCATCTTGATCATTTCTTTCCCTCTCCTTGATTTAATTTAAATTTAAGTTTTCTCTTAAATTTTTTAAGGTGGAAGCAGATCATTTTTGGAGGCCTTTTTTTTTTTGCCTCTAATAAAAATAATTTAGTGGTACAAATATACTTCTAAGTCCTGCTTTAGCCATGTTGTACAATTTTTAATATATAATGTTTTCATTTTCATTCAATTAAAAATGTTTTCTAATTTCCCTTTTTACTTCTCCTTTGAACCATGGATCATTAAAAATGTGTTGTTTAATTTCCAAATGCTCAGAGATTTTTCAGATATCTTTCTGCTTTGGGTTGAGATTTGATTATTTATATGATTTACACATGTGTCACATGATGTTAATTACTTTTTTTTTAATTTTTAAGGTTTATTTAGGGATTAGAATATTTTGGTGAATGTTGTCTGTACATTCTTACAAAGAAGGTGTATTCTTCTGTTGGTGGTAGAATGTTCCACAAATTTCAATGAGGCTGGACAATATTGTTTTCTGGTCTCCTATATCCTTACTGATTTTTGGCTGACTCGTACTATCAATTCTTGAAAAGACAAGTGTTGAAGTCTCCACCTCAATTGTGAATTTTCCTATGTCTCCTTTTAGTTCTATCTTTTTTTGTTTCACTCATTTTAAAGATTAGTTTTGAGATGTATCCGCTCTTAGGATTGTTGTCATCTTGGTAAATTGACCCCTTTATCATTATGAAATGTCCCTTTGGATCTTGGTAATTTCCCTTGTCCTAAAGTCTCCTTGGCTTGATATCAATATGATCTCCATTATGGTTTCATATGTTCATTGCAAGTAAAAAAAAAATGTAGAAAATATACATCCCGCCTCCACTGTTGGCTTATGAGGAGAAAAACTACAGTGCCAAATGGAGTATCTGCTGAAATCTCCAGATAAATATCATCGTGGGAGCTACCTAGTGATACTTAAGATAAATGAAGGAATTTAAAAATCAAGATGGCCTGGGTTGTGTTTTCCTTCCAGCAAGAAAGGGAATACACTAGCACTTAGAAAGGCTACATAGTTTGTGGTATATGTACAAGGATGAAAGTCTACATAGTTTGTGGTGTATCTACAAGGAAAATATTAATTGTAGATACCTGCTGGGGATATGGATTCATTTTGAAATTAATTTATTTTTGAAAAGCACAAATTGCAATGTAATTGGACTAAAAAAGTCATCCTTTTCCCTTAAATTGAGGTGTCTGAAGACATATGATATAGAAAATATAACTTGATATCCTGATGGCATTTTGCTTGAATTCCCCATCATTGATTTGAGGTTTGTGCAATCAGTTAAGAACTCATGCATTTCTTTGAGGGTTTCATCACTAAAGTCCACAAGTGACAGCCACGCGGATCCATATATAAGGTGGGGGAGGGTGGGTCTTTGTTCTGCCAGCTACTGCACAATTAAGGGGACACTCTTTTTGGGTCTTCATGGTTGCCCATTTGACCTTGAGTGACTTAAAGTAGAATACGAAGGGTACAGAAGGGGGAAATGGTAAAGACAAAGAGTTTATATGGCTAAGAGTCTTCAAAAGAGTTGGGAGGTCATCAGAGGGGTCATGCCTATGCATGCCTCAGCAGGGTACCAGAGACAGCCAAAGTAGATACAACCCCAGTTACTGGTGCCCCAGAGGGCTATGGAGACCCACAGGTTCTATGGTCATGGCAGATGGCTCTGAAGTTCAGGACTATGTCAGTTGGCCCTACTTTGGAGTTTGTGTTCCTGAGTGTGATGGAGCTGGACTCAGATGCGACCGTTCTATGCATGCCTCTTCTGTCACTTTTATTGAACCTGTGGTTGGTGCTGGGGTTGGTGTATGCACAGGAGACGTGAATCTCTGGACTGGCCATGTGCCAGCTGGGCCCTGAGCCTCAGAAGAGTTGCAACACTTACTCTTCCATTCATTGGACTTACCCAAGTTAGCTAACAGGGAGGTGAGGATGGTCAACCAACACACCAGGGAACCATTGAATGTCCTGCCATGGCCCACTGGATGGACTGGGGGAGAGCATAAACTACAATGTAAACTATAATCCATGCAGTGCAGCAGTGCTCCAAAATGTGTTCACCAAATGCAATGAATGTGCCACGATGATGAAAGAGGTTGTTGGTGCGGGAGGAGTGGGGTGGGGTAGGGTGTGGGGTATATGGGAACCTCTTATATTTTTTAATGTAACATTTTTTGTGATCTATGTTTCTTCGAAAAATACAATAATGAATAAATAAATAAATTTTTAAAAAATAAAAAAAGAAGGGTACAGACCTCCTTTCCCACCAAGATGCAAAACGGAATTGACTGAGTCTTTGCAGAAATATGTGTGACCTTCAAAGCCAGCTGTGGAGTCATTATGTACGGCGTGCTCACCATCGCATCTCGTAGAGGATAAAGCAACGGGCGCAAGAGCACGGTAATGACTGGACACCTTTGTCTTCTCTCCTGAGTCATCGTCTCAGAAGTCCTTCATGGCTAATGAAGGGTTGTGAAGAGGTCTTGGCTCTTGGCACTAGGGGATGAGGCATCAGAGGAAAGAAGCTCAGGGCTGAGCCCCGACAGGACTTCTGGTGTGCCAAATGCCTTGACTCTATGTCAACTCCAACACCAGCCGGTTGTGCCAAAAAAATGGTTCTTAAACTTTTCTCTCTTCCACAAAGGGTGCCATGGCTGAGAAACTCTCGTTAACCAGGACGGGTGATAACAGAATTACAAATGATCGCTGTGCGAGTAGAGGGGTAGCTGGCTTCTAGTATCTTTTTTCCCTTAATGCCTCTCCGTGGGTCCAGCATTTGAATCATCAAAGAAACCTGTGAAAAGTCCCATGAGCAACATGTCTACTGATTATTCCTCTCAGGCAAGGGGGCCCAGGAATTGTGTTTTTATTGGGATTCTGGGGAGTACGTATTGTACAGGCAGGTTGAGGAATCACTCGACCAAGAACGCAAAGCAGAGCTGGGTGTAAAACTCCACTCCTGTTTATCAGTTTATGGACTCCAGAATCCCTGCTTTTGATGACATTGAAACTTCCTGGGAACTGCAGAGAATTAAGCAAGAAAACGGATTTGCAAGAGCCTTATAAACTACATCCAGCTGCACAGACATACGACCCGCCCTGTCAAAGTAAGGGCTTAGGAGGATGATAGAGGGTAAACATTTTGGACCAATGATGTTTAAAGATGTAATGTCGGATAGCAGATACAGTATGTCTGGGAGAGGAATGGAATGGAAACCCCTGAGAACAGTGAGAAATGGTGTTTTCTATCGCTATTCTTCAGCTGGAGAGGTTTGGAAATTCCGATAAAGGCTTCCCTGATTTCTTTCCCGTATCAGGCCCAGGCAGAGTTGTTTTGAAACTGAGAGGTGTTTTTCAAGGGAGACCAGGAAAAAAGCAGGAGATGTGAGATGGGAAGCGTGGAAGTTAATAAAACCTGAGTTAAATTACATGATGAATGGTGCTGTCTGGAAGAACATTGAGGTAGTTACACTGGATCAATCATTGGATGCTCTTCAGTAGTGCTCAACAATGGTGCAAACAGATCGCACCGTGTGATCCTGGTTCCAGAGTACATAGTACTTGAGTACTATGTGACCTTACTACCAGTGTATGTAGTACCTGAGTACTATGCGATCCTAGTGCCTGAGTATATAGTACCTGAGTACTATGTGATTCTAGAATCTGTGTATATATTACCTGACTACTCAGGTGATCCTAGAACCTGCCTAGGTAGTACCTGAGTACTATGTGATCCTACTGCCAAAGTATATAGCACCTGAGTACTATGTGATCCTTGTGCCTAAGCATACAGCACTTGAGTACTATGTGATTCTAATGCCTGAGTGCATAGTACGTAAGTACTATAATGTCCTAGTACCTGAGTACCTGGTACCTGAGTATTATGTGGCCTTAGTGACTGAACTATGTAGGACCTGAGTAGTATGTGACCCTAATACTTGAGTATGTATTGCCTGCATATTATGAGATCCTAGTGCCTGCGTGTGTAGTGCCTGAGTATTGTGCTATGCTAATGCCTGAGTACAATGTGATCCTACAACCTGGGTACATAGTACCTGAGTATTCTGTGATACTAATATCTGACTAAGTGGTACCTAAGTATAATGTGGTCCTAGCACCTGAGTACATTGGTACTCAGTGCCAGAGTACTATGTGATGCCAATGTCTGACTATGGGGTACCGAAGTATAATGTGGCCCTAGTACCTGAGTACTATGTGATGCCAGTGTCTGATTATGTGGAACCCAGGTATAACGTGGTTCTAGTACCTGAGTACTGTGTGATCCTACTATGTTGGTATATATTACCTACATACTATATGATCCCAGTACCTAAGCAGAGAGTACCTGAATAGTATTTGGTTGCCCTAGTTTAAGTCTTTTATGGACCCCAGAAAATTATGTTCCTGAACTAATCCATTCCTGTGCATGAAAGCCTATTGTACTTGGGGCCTTTTGGTTAGATTCATATAAGGGAACTTCTGATTAGATCCCTTTTAATTAGGTAGCTTTAGGGCCATTGATTGGACTATGTCAGTGAGGCATGACCCAGTTTGGCTTTCTGGATTCTTCTATAAATGGAGACACACAGGGAAATACAGCTGCCATTTTAATTGCCATGAGAGGGAGGACTCTAGCATCACCTACAGCTGCAAAAAAAACCAGAGTGGCTTAGAGAGAGGCCAGAGGCTGAACTCAGCAGAGTATCCTGAAGCTGAAGAGAAAAGGTCCAGGGAGAGATGGGCCCCATGCCTGATCACCCACAGCTGAGCTTATGGAGAAAGTAAGCCTGGAGGAGAAAGCAAAGACCAGCTGCCATCTTGCCTTGCCAAGTGGCAGAAACCCAGGATCTGCCAGCAGCCAACCTTTGGTTAGCCAGTATTTCTGATGATGCCTTGATTTGGACACCTTTATAGTCTCAGATTTTACCCTTACAAATTCCCATTATAAAAACCAACCCATTTCTTGTATATTTGCATTGGCAGCCTTCAGCAAACTAAAACAGTAATCCCAGTGTCTAAGTACCTAGTATCTGAATATTATGTGATACGAGTGCCTGAGTATAGTACCTGAGTACATTGTGACCCCACCATCTGTGTATGTAGTACCTGAGTACTCTGTGGCCCCAGTGCCTAAGTTATAGTACTTGAATACTATGTCCTGATATGATAGTATCAATAGTACCTGAGTACATACTTTCTGAGTATTATGTTATCATGTGTCTTAGTTTTGCCATGCTATGGGGCTATTGATGCAAAGTATCAGAAATTGCTTGACTTTTATAATAGGAATTTTATTTAGGGTAAAAGCTCACAGTACCAAGACCATGAAATGTCCAAATTAAGGCAATATCAGAGGTACTTTCTCACCAAAATCAACTCCTGGAGATTCTGGGGGCTTGCCACATGGCAAATCTGGTGGTAGATCTCTGCCAAGGACCCTGCCTTCCCCTCCAGAATTGACCATCTCCTGGAGCTCAGCTGTGGGCAATAAGGCAGTTTGGCTCTTACTGGGACTCCTCTCTCAGTATCTCTGCTTTATCCCGAGTTCAGCTGTGGGCAATCAGGCATATGGCTCTTCTCCTCTTGAGCTACTCCATGGGCCCAGCCCCTTGGGGTTCTCTTTCCATGCCTCTGTGCTCTGCAAATTCCAGACTCTGGGACTGGTCTCAACCTCTTAGGGCTTCTCTGTTTTTCTGCAGTCCTCTCTCTCACATGGCAAGATCAAATATAGCAGAGCTCCCTTTTCCTTTGTCTCTTTTTATATAAAACCCTGCGAGATGGTGGAGATTCAACCTGAGACAGGCCTCACTGATGTAGTCCAGTCGAAAAGCAATCTAATCAAGTGATCTAAAGTGAATCTAATGTAATCAAAGGATGCCACCCACAAGAATAGGTGAGTTAAAGAACATAGTATTATTCTGGGAGTCACAAAATTTAGAATGTCACATCATGGCACCTGAATCCCGTGCTTTCATAATACTGAATATGTAATACCTTAATACAGAGTTCTAGAGTACTATGTTCTCCTAGTATCCAAGAATCACCAGCCAATACCTGAGTATCACCAGCCTGAGCAGAAGACCTTGTAACACAAGATGCTGTAGGCTGAACAAACATCTAAATCTTCCAACCGTCACATTTTTGAAACAACTACTGCCCTGCATTACACTGTCCTTGCTGCGGCAAAACTGAAAATAAATAAATACAAAGTGTCAAAGGGTAGATGCTCAGCTGGGCATCTTAGAGTGGAAAATACTCCTCCTGAATCTCAGTGCTCTGTAGAGCCAGCTGGATGACAGGAGCTGCAGTGATGGACGAGTGGAAGGATCACAGGTGAGAGGCTTCATCCTCCCACAGGCTGTCCAACCTTGGACAGATCCTTTCCTCTCCTCAATTTTTTTCATGTGCACACTCAGGGGGATGGGCTAAGGTGGTCTCCAGCTCCTTTCCATCTGGTCCAAGTGCTAGCCGAATAGAAGCCATCTGCCTTCATTCATCCTAAGCTGCTTCATCACCTGGTCAAATTGAACAGTAGTAAAAAGCACCCTGTATACTGGACATATAGAATAAAATGGGGTATCCCCCGCCAACCAGCCCCTTCTCTCTGCCAATTCTTTGGGAGGATCCTCTTCTCCTCCCTCCCCAAAGAAGGAAGGTGGCCAGTAAGAGATGATGTGAAGTCATGCTTGACTAAGACTTGCCCACCAGGGGCCCCGTGGTCAGCTAAATCATGACCCCCAGTCCCTGAGACCAAGCATGGCAAAAGGGACTCTGCAGATGTGATGAAGTTAAGGATGCTGAAATGGAGAATTATCCTGGATTATCCAGGTGGTTCTTAAATGTCACCACAACCATCCTTATAAGAAGGAGGCCACTGGGGGACTTGATGGCATGAAAGAAGATGGTCACGTGACAATTAAAACAGAGGTTCCAGGGATGTGCCACAACCAAGGAATGCAGGTGGCAGTGAAAAGTTAAAGAAGACAGTGAGTAGATCAGTGCCCCACCCCCTCCAAGAGCTTTTAGAAGGAACCAGCTCTGTCAACACCTTGAATTGGTCTTACAATGCTCCTGGTGGACTTCTGGTCTCCAAAACTATACGAAAATAAATTTGTGTTTTTTGGGACACATGGCTTGTGGTATTTGTTACAGCGGCATGAGGAAACTCATACTGACCCTGTCAAGGTTTCTGGGTAGGGAGGGCCTGCAGGTTTGCCTGGGTATCATGAGCTAACCAAGAAGAGTGAGCTAACCACAGCAGCCTCAGTCTTCTTGGACCAATACCTTTGAATGATCTCATGGTATCCCATATCCATCCTGATGTGCCCATCAGGATCAGACCAGTGTCTTCATTCTCCAGGATTCTAGGACAAACACCACACCCTGGGTTGGCGTCTGCGACAAGAACATATTGGCTCACAGTTTCAGAGGCTCAAAGGTTTGCTTCCTCCTAGGTGTGGTAGCGTTCTGACCGGCCAGCAATCCTGGGTTCCTTGGATTTTCCATCTCATGGCAACGTCCTCTCCTTTCTCTTCCTGCTTCCTTTGACTTCTTTTACTTTTTATTATTTTTAATTATTTTATTTTATTTTTTTATTTATTTCTCTGTCCTTCCCCCCCCATCCCCGCCCCTGCCCCCGTTGTCTGTTCTCTGTGTCCATTTGCTGTGCGTTCTTCTTTTTGTCTGCTTCTGTTGTTGTTAGTGTCTGTGTTTCTTTTTGTTGCGTCATCTTGCTGTGTTAGCTCTCCGTGTGGGCGGCGCCATTCCTGGGCAGGCTGCACTTTCTTTCGCGCTGGGTGGCTCTCCTTACGGGGCGCACTCCTTGCGCATGGGACTCCCCTATGGGGGACACCCCTGCGTGGCACGGCACTCCTTGCATGCATCAGCACTGCACATGGACCAGCTCCACACAGGTCAAGGAGGCCCGGGGTTTGAACCACGGACCTCCCATGTGGTGGATGGACGCCCTAACCACTGAGCCCAGTCCGCTTCCCTCCTTTGACTTCTGACCTTTGGCTCTTCCCCATGGTTGTCTCTCCCTATCTCCGAATTTCTTCCAACTATAAAGGACTCTAGTAATCCCAGTTAAGTCCCAACCTCACTTGGTTGGGCCACACTTTAACTAAAATCATATCTTCATTAGATCCTATTTACCTGTTACCTGTACACTCATAGAAATACAGATGACAAAAAAATAAGAGTTCAAAACAAACTACCACCAATACCCAAACCAGTCGGAATCCTGAACTTCTAGATCTCAATGGCTTTTGGAGTCCTCAGCCTTGGTCAGGCCTTGGGGTGTTTTGGGTCACCTGAGATTTGCAATCTCATCCCTCTGCTGCCACTCTGCTACCTGTCCTTCACATCAGGCCAGCAATTTCACCCATGAAGGAGGAAGAACGGGCTCCCAAACCCTCCAAATCTCATGGGGGGGTCCTCGTTCACTCCCAATCATGGAAGTGGTACTGCATTTTTTAAAAAAAGAAGGCTGGTGGCACCATCCGGTTTCACTTTCTCATTGCAGGCAAACCTGAGAAAGCACATTACAGTGGCTTCAGGATCAAGGTTTGCCCCAAGGCAATTAGGTAAATCATGCCAGTGACTCTTCATGTCCGCAAGGATGTCCAGATGACTTTTCAGGGCACCGTCTTCTAAGTGAGGCTGCTAAATAAAAACCAATTCCAGACAGCAGGACGGAGACACGTTATTCGAAAAGACTATCGCAGTAGGGAGAAGAACACTGTGATTTTTAAAAAATATATTTTTAATTTATTTTTAAAAGATACTTAGATTACACAAATTGTTGCATAAAGAATCAAAATGGATTCCTATATGCCCCACTCCCCACACCTCCCACTTTAACAACTTCTTTCATTACTGTGGTACATTCAATGCAATTGATGAATTCCTTTTGGAGCAGCACTTGGAGTTTTACATCTGCAAATGTCTCAAAGGTCAGAGAGAAGAGGGCTTTCCTTTGATAAAGAGGATTAAACAAAGTTAGAAAGAACCTGAAGAAGAATGAACTTTCTTGGTGATCCAAGAGTTCATAAGGGAATTTTTCCTCTGAGGTCCGCGGATTCTCTTGGGAGAGACCATGAAAGAGCAGTGCTTCTGTGTACCAGTGTTTTCTTGAGCTCAAGGGTGGGCCAAAATGCAGGGGTCTGAAAGAAAAGGAGAAATCTCACCCAAGTTTAGTCAAGTCAGGTTAGTGGGCATTTTGTCCAGACAGATCCATGGAAATAAGCAATTCAGCTAATTACAACCCAATCTTTTATGAGGCAAAAATTGGTATTGTGTAGGGACTGGGTCCACTTTTGTCTTTGGTAAACAAAGGGGCATCCATGAGTTTTATTGAAGTCCAATGGAGACGGGGGTTCACTAAGTAGTTTTCTAAAACACAAAGAATGGGGAGAATTTCTTAAGGAGTGTTGTTTTCCAGGAGTACGGGGCTCCGGCAAAGTTTCAACACTGTTATGGCAGATCTCGCCCCTTGGAACAGGCGTTTTGCATCCTGTTTACCCTGTAGAAACATATTTCAATCTGGGAAATCTTTGCAGTTTATCTCAAATGGCCCCTACCCAAATGGTGCCACTGATAGCAGAGGTCCTAACTCATGGGACCCATAAAATCATTTGTTGGCCAGAAGAAGCAGAGATAGTTCAGGCTTTTTGAATAATTAATAACTGTTGGTTTTCATCCATATTCACTAACAAACTACACTTCATTACCATCTATTTGAATGAAGAGCTCAAATTCAGATCCAGATTTCTAATGAGACACTTGGCTACTTCTTCTGATTTTTAGAATTATTGTTTTCTCCAGGAAATCAAATACTTGCGTGGTTCACAAGCTTTAGTATGCATAAGCATCACCTGGAATTCAAATGTCAGGTTCTGAGGTCTCAAGCTTAGAGATTCCATTTTTTACCTCATTGGAATGGACTGGAGCCAGAAATCTGCATTATTGATATAAACTGCATTATTGATATAAAATTTTAAGCATAAGGATTTCAGGGGATGCCATGTAGAAGTCTATGAGTCAAATTATTTAAAACTGAGTGGGAGCTAAAGGGTTTGTTTTAATGTAGGGCAGAGTAGAAAGAATCATTCCTACTGGCCAGAATTCTACCGTGTTTGGATCTGGCATACATGGCTGCCTTTTTGATGAGACTGGGACCGTCTATTAGAAATTCAAAACAGGTCCAATGAAGAAACGGGACAATGTGATGCAGACACAGAACCAACTGATGTCTGTGTTGGAAGCAAGTTTCGTGGCTCAGAACCTATGAAGCAGCATCATGGGGTCTAAAATATTTTCACTGGTTGTATATGGGGCCATCAATTTTTGGATTTTTCAGAAGGCAGCCTCAGAGTGTACTCATGAGGGCAGAGGGAGAGCTTGAGATGGGATTTCCAATCAAGCAAAGGCCCCAGGCTGCTCAGAGTTGTACCTGCATCAAAGGGGATTTGAAAAGGATGCAGCAGGAAATAGGCCACAGCCAGAGATGCAGGAGTTCTCTTCAGAGATCCATTTTTAGCCACCAAGGACAACATGGAGTCAATTCCTTCTTCCCAACTCCAGGAGAGGTCAAAAGGGTCCTATCTAACAAGTTTGGAGAGAAGACTCTGGAAAGAAGCACAGGGGAGTCAAGGAGCCCTAGAACTGATAGCCCACTGTCAAGGTTGACCAGACAGAAGAGAAGGATATGGGAACACTGTTTGTTTGTTTTTTGCCCCTGAGATGACCCATCAGATTGTGGCAAGTGATGGTGCTGGCCAGAAAGATGCAGGGAAAGGTTCCGCACTGACCCCTGTGCCCAGGAGCTCCATAGAAAGAGGGGAGCCCAGGAACTCATAAGTGTCCCTTGGACAGTCCTCCAGAGAGAAAATTCAGGCCCATGAATGAAAGGCATGACACAGAGGGCGAGAGAAAGCGAAAGCAAGAAAGGCTAAAAGACAATCCATAGAGATGTTTCCACTGCTTAAGATGATTTATGCTATTTTTAAATACCTTGTTGCATTCCTAAAAGAGGATTTAAGGGAGCAGACATTAAGAGGTGTAAGTTCCACCTCTGTAATATTATAGTTAGTTGCTGTGAAGACACTGAGGGCATCTGAAAATGTCTGGGGTGCAATGATGGAACCTCAGTTGCAAGCACCAGGGAAACAAGAGAAAAACAAGAGAGAAGAGAACAAAGGTACAAGTCAGGACCAAGCACAATGTGGAGGGTTGGATTGTGTTCCTCAAAAATGATATACCCATGTGTAATCCCTGGTACCTGTGAACGGGTCTTCATATGGAAGTAGCGTCTTTAAAGATATGTTCAAATTAAGGATCTTGATGGGAGATCCTTTTGGATTAGGGTGGACCTTAAATCCAATGGCCAGTGTCCCTAAAAGGGTTAGAAGAAGACAAGACAGAGAGAAGAGGAGATGACCACATGAAGATGGAGGTAGATGTTGGAGTGATGCAACCACAAACCAAGGAATGCCTGGTGCCAGCAGAAGCTGGAAGAGGACAGGGAACGTTTTGCCTAGAGAATTCAGAGTGAGCGCAACCCTTCTCACAGCTTGATGTCAGCCTTCTGGCCTCCAGAACTGGGAAAACATAGATTTCTCTGTTTTAAGTTTCCTGGTTGGTGGTACCTCATCACCACTGCCCCAAGAAACTCATAAGCACCTGACCAACGTGTGGTCCATCCAGCGCTCCAGAGAGTACATCCTCCAGCCTCGGTGATCAGGGGCCTGCCCCAGGAGATCCCCCACCCCAGAACTCCAGGTTTCAGCTGTAGCAGGCTCCTCTCAACTCCCATCCCAAGAGCATCCTCCCTGGCTTTGCACACCTGCATGGAAGGAAGGAAGGAAGGGAGGAAGAGAGGAAGGGAGGAAGGGAAGAAGGGAGGAAGGGAGGAAGGGAGGAAGGAAGGAAGGAAGGAAGGAAGGAAGGAAGGAAGGACCACAGAAAAAGAAGGAAGAAGGAGCTCAGAATGGGAGTATAGATGGAAGAGAGGGGTGCAGTTGGGAAGATAACATCACAAAGTTTTGTCTTTGATCTCATCCTGGCACACACTTTACTGCCATAGCCAAAAGAACCAGATAGTTAAAGAAAAGCTAGGAGCCCCGTGGCTTATCTACAGGGTTGGGTTACACAACAGAAGTGGAAAAGGATGGAAGATGGGTGTGTTTTGTTTCTCATGCAGATGAGATGTGTAATTTGCTACACTAACATTGTAACTGCACATACATTCACATTCAAACACTTGCACACAAAATCACACAATTCATGTAAGCTCACACAAGGGCACACACAAATTCACACACAGACACATACTCACGTGCATAAGCAGATGCACAGGCACAAACACATTCACACACGTGCATACACACACATTCTCACACATGTGCACACTGATTCTGAACACAAATAGACTCATTTAGGAGGATGTAATTAAATAACTTTCACTTTGAATGCCAACTCTGTGCTTTTGTCTATTTGCTTTTGCTTTTTTGTAGTTTTTTTTTTTTTTAGTAATGAATACGCTCCAAAACTGATTGAAGTGATGAATGCATACCTCTGGGATTATATCAAATGCCACTGATTGTATATTTTAGAAGGATTATGTGATTTATGAATACATTTCAATAAAATTGATTATAATTTTCAAAACGAGATGGAGGGAGATTCAGATGGATGAATTGGATTGAGCACATCCTATTTGCAAGGTGTCTTACCAGGTGTTGGGGGATGCTGCAGGTAACAGACTCAAATTTCTGCCCTGAGTTTGTACATACTTATCATTAGCAGCCCTCCTCCCTCTTCAGCCTGCTCTTTGCAGGGCAAAGGCTCAGCATCACACAAATTTTCAACATGTTCTATGAACTGAAGCCTTTTGAGAAGGGCTTTTTGGCCCCAAATTACAGCTGATGCTAAGTAACCTGCCAGGATTCTCACCAGTTGTGTCTTCTCCAAGGCATATTTTGCCTTTTGTACTAGGATTCATTCCAGCTTAGTCTTACCTGGGAGGAGAAGGAAATGCCTTTACTTCTGCCTTAGTTTCTCACCTCTACAAATTTCCAGAAGGTTCAGATGAACAATAAGAATTCAAACGCCACTTTCAGAGGACAGGAGAGTTCAGCTCTGATACCTGACAGCCTCTCATTTAATCTTGAAAACATTCACGTTGGAGAATTGATTTTAAAGCTCTTTCCCAGGGCTGGTTTAGGGAAAAACAGACTGGAGTGCTCTGCTTGGCTCAGAAACTTTGCAAAAAGTCCCAGGCACCAGCTGAGGCTGGGACCTGCTACTTCCTGCTTTCTGAAATCTCCACAGATGCATTCTTCGGGTGTTGCTGTGTTCTTGGACTCAAGAACGTATGCCTGGATTTGTTTGGTGGCACTTTAATTTTTAGTGACTTTCTCCAAAACTCTGAAATAGGGTCACTCCCTCACAGTGTTCTCCTTTCCCCTGTGCTTGTAAGGTCAAGATAACTAGAAGCTTCTGTCCATTGGGAAGGTAGACTATGACTCCACAAATTCCTCCCAGTTTCTGTCTTTTATCATTCACATATTTCTTTGTTCAGGCCTGGGCTCCCCTAGAACTGAATGCTGGAGCCTCTGTCTTGTGAAGATAAATGGAGAACCCCCCAAATAAGAACAAACAGAGGCTCTTTATTCAGGGCTAGTTGTAACAAGGGAGTTGGCCACCATCACTTGCCTTGGGCAGAGACTCAAAGGCAGACAGGGGAGTGGGAAAAGTTCATGGTGGAAAAACATGTCCTCATTGGAGACTTTGACCATGGGGAAGCTGGAGATGGTTCTCCACAAGTGGGTTGTCCAGTGTGATGGGTTAGGAGAGTGTGTTTGACTTTCTCTGGTTGGTTCTAGGTTGGAAATGGTGGCAAAAATTGAGGAAGTTGTCAGTTATCCACCAAGTCCTAGCTATTTTGGGTCCATAGGGATTGGGATCAGCTTTCTGGACTGGTTGTTGCAGATGGTGGGACTACACTTCCTAATCTTGTTACAGTTGACAGTGGGACAGAGTTTCCTAGTCATCACCCCATAAAGAAACTCAGTGCTCTTTACCCATTTCTTCCAGTCCTTCTATCTACCACACCCATCCCACCAGCCCTAGACAACCACTAATCTACTTCCGTGTGTATAGATTTAACAATTCTGAGTATTTCATATAAATGGAATCATTTAATATATATTCCTTTTGTGTCTGACTTTTTTCACCTAATATAATGTTTTCAAGGCTCATCCATGTAGCATTATCAGCACTTCATTCTTTTATGTTGCCACATAATATTCCATTGTATGGATATACTATATTTTGTTTATCCATTCATTAGTTGATGGGCACTTGTGTCTTTCATTCCCGATACCCTTTGGGCCCACGACACTTGGATTGTTTCCACCTTTGGACTGTTGTAATAATACTGTTATAAATGTTTATGTACAACTTTATTATGGACATATGGTTTCATTTCCTTGGGTATGTACTCACGGAGTGGAATTGTTCAGTCTTATCACAATTCTACGTTTAGCCTTTTGAGGAACTTCTAGACTGTTTTCCAAAGTGGCAGCACATTTTACATTTCCACCAACAGTGTATGAGTTTTCGGATTTCTCCACTTTCTTGCCAGAAATTGTTGTTGTCCAACTTCCTGATTATAGCCAAACTAGTAGATATGATGTGGGATCACATAATGGTTTTGACTTTTGACTTACCTTCCCCTGACTAATGATATCAAGCATCTTTTTTTTTTTTTTTTTTAATATTTTTTTGTTTACACTGGGGGTTTGGGAAAGCTTCCTTACTTTCTTTTTTTTTTAAAGATTTATATTTTTATTTATTTAATTCCCCTCCCTTCCCCCGGTTGTCTGTTTTCTGTGTCTTTTTGCTGCGTCTTGTTTCTTTGTCCACTTCTGTTGTCGTCAGCGGCACGGGAAGTGTGGGCGGCGCCATTCCTCGGCAGGCTGCTCCCTCCTTCGTGCTGGGCGGCTCTCCTTATGGGCGCACTCCTTGCGCGTGGGGCTCCCCTACGCGGGGGACACCCCTGTGTGGCACAGCACTCCTTGCGCGCATCAACACTGCGCATGGGCCAGCTCCACACGGGTCAAGGAGGCCCGGGGTTTGAACCGCGGACCTCCCATGTGGTAGACGGACGCCCTAACCACTGGGCCAAAGTCCGTTTCCCTCAAGCATCTTTTCATGGATTTATTTTCCATTCCTAGATCTTCTTTGGGGGAATAGCTATTTAAATTCTTTGCCAATTTTAATTGGATCTTTAATTAATTGGGTCATTAATTGGGTCTTTTTATTCTTGAGTTGTAACAGTTCTGTATACATTCTAGATGCAAATTCCTTACCAGGTATATGATTTGCAAAACCTTCTGTTTTATTTTTAAGAAGCTTTACTAAGTAGAACAGGGATTATTTTTGTTTTGTTTTGTTTTACCCTCTAGGGAGGTTGAAATGCCAAAACTGTAAGAATGCAAACAAAACTGTTTTGATGGGAAAAAGAAATAACCCTTGGTTTGAGGAGAAAGGAGCAGAAGATCTAAAAGATAATTTATCATAAGGTCTTAAAGCACCTTTGGCTGTTCCTGACATTCACAAGCTTTTTTTTATATCTTGTGTTTGAGTTGCTCATTCTACGCAATCTGATTTTTATTGTATAAACAGAAATTAGTGTATATTTCAATACTTACCATTCCCAGTAATATATTTTGGTATGGCTATAATAAAACCATTGCTCTTTCTTTTGTATGGTTTCTTTTTTTTTTTTTTTTTTAGTTAGAAAATTCTTTTTTTTTTTTCAAAGATTTATTTATTTATTTAATCCCCCCCCCCCCGGTTGTCTGTTCTTGGTGTATATTTGCTGCGTCTTGTTTGTTTGTCCACTTCTGTTGTCGTCAGCGGCACGGGGAGTGTGGGCGGCGCCATTCCTGGGCAGGCTGCTCTTTCTTTTCACGCTGGGCGGCTTTCCTCACGGGCGCACTCCTTGCGCGTGGGGCTCCCCCACGCGGGGGACACCCTTGCGTGGCACGGCACTCCTTGCACGCATCAGCACTGCACATGGCCAGCTCCACACGGGTCAAGGAGGCCCGGGGTTTGAACCGCGGACCTCCCATATGGTAGACGGACGCCCTAACCACTGGGCCAAAGTCCGTTTCCCTGTATGGTTTCTGAAGGCATTAAATTTACTTTCACAACCTTTTAAAAGTCCTAATGAAACTGCCAAATGCATGGTTTACTTTACATTATATTCATAAAATTTATTAATCTCATTGCTGTAGTAATCATAAAAGGAAAGGCACATGCCCTTGATCAATATTTTCAATTATAATATATGAAAATGCTCGGTCTGCTACCATGAACACAACTTCCTGCATTTGGCAGACAACACTCTGACCAAACTGATTAAATATCCTGCACAATCAAGAGCAATCATTTTCAAATAGTTTGCTTGCTGACTTTTGAAGGACATCAAGGGATTCCCAGGGCAAGAACTATACCCGACAAGCTGATTACTGAGCTTGGTACAAATTGAAGGCCACTGGTTTTCCTCTCGGATTTTGCATTTGACCTTTACAATCACATTGCTACATGTTCTGACAATCAGATGGATTTTCAGATATTCTTACATAATAAAGCTTAGTTAAACAAACATTTCCTGTGCACTCATCCGCTACGATCTTTCTCAGGAACATTCAGCTCACAGTACTGGTTGGAAAATCCATCATGCAATCCCCGTTTTGTCTTGACCTGGTATTGCAGAACTGACCAGCTAAAATTAATGAAGAAGTTCAGGGACTCGTTGAATAGTTAAAATGGCTGATAACTGACATGGGGTACTGGATAATGGATTTGATCAAGGACTCTTGGCCAACTTCTCTTTTCTCATTCCGGTTCCACAATGTTACAGTTGGGTTTGGCCATCTTTAGACAATTTTCCTTTATTTCAGAACAATCTTTGTTGCATCTACAACCTAGTTCCAGGAATGTTTGTCAGTTCTGGGGACTTTATTATAAAGAGTTTGACCCATGTCTGTTTAGCTAATGTCTTGGCTTCTCCTTGAAGCTCTGAACATTGTCCTAGAGATAGGCAGCCCCTGGTTTCCCCGTTCATCTGAGGACTAGCTCTTCTCCACACTTTTCTTGGCTACTCTTTTTCGTGTTCTCACTGCCCATGCTTGAGAAAAACCTGGCAGTTGAACCAGATCAAACGCCAAAGACTCTCTCATCTCTTTGCTTGAGGAATCAGCCTACTGCCTAATTTTATAGCCTCCTGGTAAAATCCTGGATGGTTCTACTCTTTCAGCATCCACCAGAGTCCTCCTCTTTTCCTCCTTCTGAGAACCATGGCCAAGTCCTGAGCTGATCAAAGCTGCCGAGGCAATAGGAGGCACAGGCGAAGCCATCCACAGGCATGTCATGGGCAAGTAAGGGGCACAGAAGTTCTCCAGGAGCTAAAACTCTGGTTCCAGCTCCTTTTACATCTCCTCCCTCCTCCCCATCTGCTTTTTGCTCATCTTGACTCTGGGCATCTGACTCCTTGCTCAGAAGATGACCTCGGTCCTTTCTCCAAGAACTGGATTCCACTCCCAGCATAGACCTACCATCAATCTGTGCTCCTCAGATTCTAGTTCATAAGCCTCTAACTGCTGAGGGCTGGATGTGGCCGAAGAATAATACTCTCAGCCCTTCTGGCTTCCTAGGACTTCTCCAGAATTGCAATTCCAGTGGAGAAGACCCCATTACCTCTGACCCCCTTTCTTCTAGACCCTCACTACACAAAGTGTAGTCCATGCACCACCAATTCCTTCACCTTCTGGCTGCTTACTGGAAACAGAATCTCAGTCCCCATCCCAAACCTGCTGAGTGAGAATCTCAATTTCTAGGGAAGAGGAGAGAAATGAAGTCTTCATCTTTCTCCCAAACAAAGAACATCCACAAACGTCTAGGTCAGAAATCAGAAAGAGAAAACAACACCTGGAGGGAAAAGGCATTACATCATCCTTTTCTGAATCCTCTTGGAAGGATAAATAATATAAAATGTGTGTTTGATAGTGCACCTGTTCTACTTGTACTCCGCCTACAGGAAATGAATGATACTGGAAATACTTTTGCATGAAAATATTGGTGTGACATGTTTTGGAGAATTTTCTTGGGTGGATCCACATGTTGTTATCTTACATTTGACATATTCTATTTATTCCCAGATCAAAGGAAGTGAGCAATATGGGAAATACTTTTACATAAAAATTATTTGCACATCTATTTTTTTTTTTTTTTTTTTTGGAAATCAGGAGGGGTGTGAACCAAGACTAGAGGATATTCAGAGTGCAAGTATCTCGCTTAAACTTCACACACTCCTAAAAGGAATTGCCATAATAATGACATCTTCACGGCCAGCTCTGAACCTGAGCCAAGTGCCCTCAGGCTCTTAGTGGGTGACCACGTCTGGACTGGCCAATCCAGAGACCCCACCTCACTCCCGCTCTCTGAGCTGGAGGATCTAATCTGATACGAGGAACTAGGCAGATGAACCAGGCACCCCATTCCTTCCTTTGCGCCCCTGTGGGATCTACCTATTTACAGGAGACTGAGTGTCCTCACAGCCATGCTTTGAGGTTTGGAGGGCGGGGGGAACCAGAGAGCTGGTGCTCCCACCCTGGATCTGGGGACCAGTCTACTTAATTCTGCAGTTAAAAGGCACCATGTTCTCTGTGTGATTTTTTAAAATAATTTCCATCTGTCCTATTCCTTTTTCCTCCTCATTTACTTCAGAGGGAGAGTAAGGGGCATCTTTTCTGTGTCCCCTCTAATTCCACAATGGACATAACCAACATAAATTTAAAAAACACCCAGAATTAGCTGAAGGTTGATCAATAGAAGGTTGATTTTTCCTTCTTGGAGCTCCATGGCACCACTCTCGTGGAAGCTTCCGATGAGTCACATCCTGAGTCATCCAAGACACACTCAGGATGGGGGGTCCTGGGACTCCACAGCAGGAACTGTCAGCCCATCAGGAATGGACTCGTCATGCCCGGTTTGGGAAAAGAGAAGTTCAAGCAATGGGTGCAGCAAACATTTAAGCCGTGCACAAATTATTCTTCGGTTTAGCCTTTGGTGATGAAGTCAAATTATCAGGTTGGACGACTGCAAGTGACTTTGGCTGAGGAACTACCATGGGACAGAGGCAGCTGAGAGTCTCCTGAATTTTAGCCATGGAGGGACCTAATCTATTTAATCCACATCCCAACACACACGCGTGCATGGACATGCGCACACACAAACTCACATGCGCGCATATGCAAACACACCTGTATACACACACAAACACGTCCACATGTGTGCACATGTGTGTGAACATATGCATTCACATACATGTACATACACAAAACACTTGTACAGATGCACACATGTCCACACAGGCACACATTACCCCTTGCCCACCAACCACACCTTCCCCTACTTGAAGACAAAGTCCAAGACTCTTTTTTTAAAGGCATTGCTCCCTTCTCTTCTTTTTTAATTAATTAATTAATTTTAAAATGTTACATTAAAAAAATATGAGGTCCCCCAATACCCCCCACCCCCTCACCCCACTCCTCCCCCCATAACAACAACCTCCTCCATCATCATGACACATTCATTGCATTTGGTGAATACATCTCTGAGCACCGCTGCACCTCATGGTCAATGATCCACACCATAGCCCACACTTTCCCCCAGGCCACCCAGTGGGCCATGAGAGGACACACAATGTCCAGTAACTGTCCCTGCAGCACCATCCAGGACAACTCCAAGTCCTGAAAATGCCCCCACATCACATCTCTTCTTCCCACTTCCCACCCTCAGCCCATGGCAGCCCATTTCTCAAGCTTGTTCCCTGTCTCTAAAGGAAAGAGAGGAAAGAGACCACAGCCACGGCCACAGAAATCTCGTCTTCTTCCTCTGCTGGATAGTGTGGTCCAAGCATCACCTTGGAATCTGACCCGTGGATCAACTCTTGGAATGAACTAAGGAAAAATGAAGAAGAGGCATGAAAAGAAAGCTGGAGATGCCCCCAAAACAAAATGACCCACCAACGTCTAGGTCAAAAATCAGAAAGACGGGTACGCGAGAGGAAAGGAAGAAGGCACTGCGTCATCCTCTTCTGACTCTCCAGGGGCAGGAGATAATGTAAATATAACTCTTGGAATAGTGCAGCTGGTTATTTGTGCTCAACGTATAGTTCTTTGTGAAAAACTTCAGGAGTACTCCCACCCCAAGGTTTTAATAATTACTGCATTTTCCTTCTAACACCACAGTCCCTGAAAGGCTGGTTTCTCTCCTACTGGGTAGACTGCTCAATTATAGTAATAATAGTTGTAAATAATAATAGTTACTACTATTATTATCAATATGATGATAACCATGTTAGCTGTAGCTGACATTTATTGAGCTTTTACTGTACGCTGGGCACTCTTGTAGCTGTTTTATACTTATATATCATATATTATATTATCTATTATACATAATGACTCATTTGATTCTCTCAAAAACCCAAGAGGTGTGTCCTGTAATCAAACCCATTTTAGGTATTAAGAAATCGGGGCACAGACAAGTCAAGGGTTCACCCAAGTCCCTCAGCTAGGACGTGGCAATGCCTGATTACACCCCAGGCAAACTTTTTCAGAACTGTGTTTTCAGGCATCAAGCTGTATGTCCTCTTACAGAAGATCTGCATTTTCAGAGCTGCATTATTAGACATCACACTGTCTCCTCTCATGTACGATTTATGCATCAACAACCATGTTTCCATTGGTCCCTTTCGGCTGGGGCATGGAGGGTCAGTTTGGGTATTAAAGCAAATGAAGAACCTATATAGGAAAAATAAAACAACCATGTGCATTCATTTCCATCAGTCTGCCTCCCTTTCTGCTCCTCTTTTTAGCTTCCCCACAGAGCTTACACTTCTGGTGTCTCTCCCATTATGTCACATGACAAAGGGAACTTCACATATGCAATTAAGGTTAATAATCAGTTGACCTTAAAATAGGGAAATTACCCTCGATTATCTGGATGGGCTCCTGCAACTGCATAAACCCTTAAAACAGAGCTATCTGCTGCCTGAAGACAGAAGAGGAGTCAGAGTTTCAAACATAAGAAGGGCTTGACATGGTGTACCTTTAAAGACAGAAGGGGACATCATGAGAAGGAACGAAATTTTGCAAACGACCATCCAGCTTGGAAGAGGACCTTGAGATCCAAAAGAGAACACAACTAAGACCTATAATTTGATTTTAGCCGGGTAAGACCTTGAGCAGAAAATCCAGCACCATGTAAAACTTGAGAAACTGTGAGATAATAAACAGCTGTTATTTTAAGCCAATAAATTTGCAGTAGTTTGTTACACAGCATAGGTAACTGACACACTTTTTCCACCAATGAAAATGGCCCTTGCTATATATCCAATGGCCTTTAAGCTCTTTCCCTGTCCTCCTATGACATCAGCAGAATGTGGGGCCACTGATGACCGTGTTTTCCTAAAACACTTCCTCTAGGTACCCCCCCTTTCCCTCTCCCTCTCTCTTTCTCTGTCTTTCTTACCCTCACTTTTCAGTTTTCTTTCATAACTCCAGTTCCTCTCGCACGCCTTTAAGTATCTTGATTTCCTTAGGAATCCACCCAAGATCCTCTTCTTACTACATGCTCCCCTAGGAGTGAATCTCCACTTCACTCACTGCTCCTATGTTCCAGTGGTTCTCAAATGTACATCTCTGCCAAGACTTCCCTCAGCATCAATAGATCCACTGTCTTCTCAACAATCACACTTGGATGACCCTCAGGTATCCCACCCTCTCCAAAACTTCTTCCAAGAGACAGGGAGCCCCCACCCTTCCAATTGCTGCCATGTTGAGAACTAAAAAGTGAGTCTGTCTTGTTCCCTCATCTTCTCTCAAGAAGGAGGAGCCTTTTCCCAGAAGTCATGCCCCCAGGAGAAATTCCTTCCCGTGTCCCTGGACAGTGTTGAGTTCTATGTCCTTTCCTGAGCCAGTCACCAGTAAGGGACTCATCCGAGAAGTAGGTGGACACACTGACCTTGATGTATTGGTTCAGAGAAAGGTGAAACAAGTCAGAGATCTGTTAGGAAGGGAGATGAGTGGATTCCACAGGCAACCAGCAATGTCCACCCTACTGGGACACAGTAGAACAATATCAGGGAAATTATGTTTCCTTTCTCTGAGAGGCTCTGCAAATCAGTTAGAGATTCCTGCAATTACAAAACTAAAGCTTCTAAACGGATGTCTAATTGGATTCTTTTCAGGCATTTAGGTTTAAAATCTGAGCCATAAAATCATTTCTTGAAAGCTTAATTACAAATTTACGCAACACTATTTCTGAAACTTTTCATTTTTTCATTCAAATATCCAGAAAGTAAAAAACAAACAGAACTATATGCACAGATTTGATTGTGTCAGCATCTAAATCAAGCCACTTGTTTGGTTCCAATTAGTGGAAGTTTGGCTTTTGTAAGAAAAATATCATTTTGGAAAAGAACTTAGTCTAGAGTCAGAAAATTGTCATCATTTAAGGAGAAAATGAATGCTTCAAATTTGTCACATGAAAATGGATGTTATGGTAAATCTAGTCTATTTTTCTTTCAGCAGATAAAACTGCAATTTATCAAAGAGACATTTGGAAAGTGAAGGAATCATAGTGACAGTTTTAGGAGAGTGCGGTCACCCCTCGGGCTGAAGCGTGGTTTGCTGGCCTGGCGGGGGAGCGGCCGCGGTAGGCCAAGCTGCTGCCCCCATAATAGGGTGGCTGGTCGGACTCACCGCCACCCCTGAAGGAAGCTCGGCATGGGCGCAGAGTGCCCTCGGGTCTCCCCTTCTCGGCAGCCATGCTTCCGCGGCCGCCCCTCCTGCCGGATGGCGCCACACGATGCCTGTGGGGCGGCACCCTTCTTCTTCTTTCTCCCTGCGCAGGCGCAGGGCGGAAAATTCCAGTCTGCCCTTTTCCCCTCCCCCGACAGCAGCAACAGCCAGGCGTGGGCGGAAAAATCCAGTCTACCCTCCACTCCAGCAACAGCAGCCACCAATCCCTAAACCCTGCCCCTTCCCCCAGCAACAGCGACAGCCAATCCCTAACCACCACCCCTCCCCCGTCCAGTACCGCCCACTGACCTTTCACCGGCAACCAATCAGAACAGGGCGTGGCTTCGACCAATCAGCCTTCCCCAGCCCCTATAAAACTGTTGCCTCTCCCTCAATAAAGTGGACTTGCGTGTTTACCTCGTCTCCGCGGTAGTTCTTCTGCCGTGCGCCCTCCAGTCCTGAGAGCCCCCGACAAGGGCCTGGCCTCCCTTGTCCCCAGTTCGTCGCCTGCTTCTCCGGGCGACCCCTTCGTCACCTGCTTCTCCGGGCAACCCCTTCATCGCCGGCTTCGCCGGGCGACCCCGTCAGCCGAACCGCGCAACCCCTGTGAGACCGATCCCTCGTCTGCTGCCGGACCGACCCCTCGTCCCAAGCGGGACCGACCCCTCGTCCAGAGCTGGACCGACCCCTCGTCCGCAGCCAGACCCCACCTCTACCGACCGAGCAAGCCGCCGCAGGAGAGACCAAAAGATTTTGAATGTCTTTATTATTCACAATATCAAGGCAATATGTAAAAAAACAGATTGCCTATTTGTGGATCTTTTGTGAAATATATTTTAGGCTTCATTTTATAGATACATACATATATAAAGAAAGTAGCCATGTAAATTATGCACTCAACTTCACATTGTAATTACCTCTGGAGGGAAGAGGGCTAAGGAATGCGTTGAGTCCTTTAAATATCCTTCAAAGTACTCTATCTCTACGCCATCCATCCAAATTTATTTTGCAATGGGAGATTAAAATTTAATTGTCCAACAGACTCCAAGATAAAATAGATTTGAATTTTCAAGAAGAGCTTCAGATCATAATATATACATTTACCAAAAATAATAGATAAATGTATATATATTTATAAAAGTACATGGAAACTGAAATTCCCATATTTTAAGAGAGTATAAACAAATTTTTTTAAAAAAGAAAAGAAATTGGTTCTTGGATCCTTAACACCCCCCCCCCCCCATTTTTTATAATATGAATGGATATAGGCAATTTATGGATAGATTTTCTTAGAAGAAAGTGATTTCTGTGCTAAGAGCCTTTATCCACCCTAGAAGTTGCTTGCCTTCTGTATCAGTTAGCTGTAACTGAACCTATGCTGAATAACAAACAATCCTGCAATCTCTGTAATCTACAATAGCAAATATGTATCTTTCTCATTCATGGCTCTGTAGGTCATCTAATCATGTACCAATCTAGACTGAGCTCCCATGGGCTGAGCTAAACTCTAGGCTTCGGATTGAATTCACCTCTCGTCTGCATGTTTCATCATTTTGAGGCCAGTGGTTTTTCCAGGCATATTCTAATGGTGGGATGACAGATGCACACAAAGGGAAAACCAAACCATGTGAGCCCATGTCTTGCTTCTGCTTATATCATGTCTGGTAATATTCCATCCATTAAAGCATATCAGGTTCTAAGCCCAGAGTCAATGAGGTAGGGCAGTGTGGTATTCCCAGGAAAAAGGCAAGGGGGAGGGGGAAGAAAGAATTGTGAGACCCTTATACAATCTACTAAACCTTCTAACCTCAAGGGTAGCTCAGGTGGTTCACTCTGAGATATATCCCCTGAGTATTTTCCCCTTCCCCCTTCAGATCCAATTTCTTTTTTTTCCCTAAAGATTTGTTTTTTATTGTATTTCTCTCCTCTTCCTCCCCCCCTCCAGTTGTCTGCTCTCTGTGTCCATTCGCTGTGTGTTCTTCTGTGTCCGCTTATATTCTTGTCTGCAGCACCGGCAATCTGTGCCTCTTTTGGTTGCATCACCTTGCTGCATCAGCTCTCCATGTGTGTGGCGCCACTTCTGGGCAGGTTGTGTTTTTTTTGTGCTGGGCAGCTCCCTTACGGGGTGCACTCCTTGTGTGTGGGGCTCCCCTTCATGGGGGACACCCCTGCATGGCACGGCACTCCTTGCGCGCATCAGCACTGCGTGTGGGCCAGCTCACCACATGGGTCAGGAGGCCCTGGGTTTGAACCCTGGACCTCCCATGTGATAGGTGGACGCTGTAACCATTGAGTCAAATCTGCTTCCCCAGATCCAGTTTCTTGCTCTGTGCCCCAGATGCCAAAGTCCATGGACTGCAGCTGATGTACGTGGACTGCATGGTCTAGTCTTGCTGCTTTTCTGGATTCCAGATGGATTCAGCGAACAGATGACACTAGTAGGAGAGGGAAGGGAATGAAAGAGAGTTTAGCAGGAAAACTGTTGCTCTCCCTAGGCTTGCCCTCCAGCAATGTAAGAGAATATAATCATCATGTTTAAAGCCACTAGGTTTGGCATAATTGTTACAGCAGAAATGAGAAACTAACAGCCGTGGAGATGTGACCCACAGAAAATTTACTCCTCCAAGCCTTCTTGCCCAAACCTTCCACTGTAAGCCCAATGGGAGCCTCATCAACCTTTGTGGGTTTCCGTCACTCTTCTTATTCATCTGGGAAGACGGTGAAAAGTCCTAAATGGTGTCCTGTCCACTTCCTTCTAGACATCTGTTGAATACAATAAATGCTGCCTTCATTTGTGAGATATCATGGACTGAAAGTGTTCTACTGGCCAGAAAAGCTAGACAGCGAGAAATAAGCTGATTTACCAATATGGTGGCAGACTTAGGAGAGGAAACAGTCTACATTTGTAGTTTTTAAAAAATCCATCAATTCTTTTCATTTTTTGGGTATACCCCTTCTGGAGCTTACACCTTCCTAGTCTATTCTGCACTGTACAGTCTTGTCCTCTTTTCCCGAAACTTGTCTTCACCAACACCCCTGGAATCTCCTTTACCTCTGACCTGGTTTGGGTCTCTTTTATTCTAGATCCTTTGTCTTTCTCAAAATTCTGCGTTTTGCCAGAATGAATTCTTTAGTACCTTTGCAAAGAAAGTTTCTATAGAGATAAAATTGTTAAGGCTTTTCAGGTCTATGTGCTCACATTTTATTGATAACGAGTTACCAAATTCTAGTTTAGAATGTTGAAGACATGTTTCTGTTGTTTTAGCTTCCACTACCATTGAGAAGTCCAATGTCACTCAGATTTTTCTTCCTTTGTAAATGACCTCCTCCTCACCACCCACTCTCATCTCTCTCATTTTTTTGGATTTTGTCTTTTTCCCTAGTATTCTGAAATTTCATTTCCTGATAATATACCTTGGTGGAAATTCTTTTTCATTTATTGTACTTGAGGAAGGGAAAGGATTCCCAATGTAAGGAGACTCATATTCAGTCCTAGGAAATATTCTTGCACTATTTTTTCTGATACTTTTCTCCATTTTCTCTCTGCTCTCTTTCTGGAACATTGATCAGTTAGCACTGGAAACTCCTGGGTTAATTATAATTTTCTCATCTTCTCTCACCTGTTACTTGTTTTGTGTTTTTTTTTATATATTTTCTAGCTGTATTCCTTCATTCTATCCACCAATTTTTTACTGATTTAAAAAATTCAGTTATCCAATCTGTTACTTCCAAAAGCTTTTTGATAGAAGCCGCCAAAAGCTCCATCTTGAAGACTGGAACTATATCAGCTTCAATATTTTTCAGAAGCCAGTACTTTAAAACCAATATTTGAAGACCTCATATTTGCAACCAAGAAAAAGGTTACATTTTCTCTTCTGAATTACATAGGCTAGAACTTTGAAATAATGAGCAGAAAGCCGTGCTCCCTGCTTTGGGAACATGATAGAAAATCAACTTTCTTTGCATAAAGGAACAGTTTAACCCTTTAGAACTTAAGACAGAAGTCCCATGTTTTGGGTCCTGAAGGAGATTCTCCAGAACCCAGCTGCTTGGCTATCTCCCTGGAGTTTACCGATGGCCCCTGGGCACCTGGGGTGGGCAGTGCCCAGGTGATAAGGTCCACACAGAGTCATGTGCACCCAGAAAGGAGCTATGTGGAGTTCACCAATAGGAAAACTTTCCCATTCTTGTGGTTTGGATCTTGATGCTTGGGATAGTAGAATACTAGTTGAATAAATAAAATCATTCCAAAATTAATTTGAGCTAAATATCCATTAATAGTAAAAATTCTTACACTATGCTTCCTTTTGGAATAGAATAATGTAATTTTATAACAGAAAACTTGTGCCATGAGTGAAAAGGAAAGTAAAATCTCTCAATGTTTACTTATTTCACAACTAAATGATTTCAGTGGGCATTTATATATTTGTGTTTTGGAGTAATTTTTAAAACTATATATATATCTTAAAAACTAAAAAAAAAAGGAAGCAAAGAATCTGGAAATCTATCCTTATTTTTCATCTTTATACTCATTGAAAGTATTTACCCACTCGTGTTGGTAGTAAGCTCATTCACATAGAAATTACTGAGAATGCTGCTAAGCAGGAATTTGTATGTCATATGACCCCTACCCTACCTGACAATGGGAAAACCATAAACACTTAATGGAAGCTACCACCCACACTTTCCCTTATCCTTCAAAGCAACACCTGGTCAGATTTTCCTCTGACAAGATATATTCTTTCCATTTCTCCAGGGTGTCCTCAACCGAGTGAGTTTCCAAAATAATATCACTGCTTCCATCCTTCTAGAAGGAAAACACATTTCTTTACAGCGAAAACAAAAGGTATGATAGGATGAGGACAGGGATTTTTACGGGTATTTCTTGAGACATCTGTAGATGTACTTCTCAAAATCCCACCGTTCCTCCAATCACCGTTTCTATTGCTTTCTTTTTTAAAATTTTATTTTTAATTTACTTTTAAAAGATACATGGGTCACACAAAATCTATTGATTGCAGAAGGCATTTCTTGGCACCTTTTGGCAGGTGGCACAGTTTATACCAATACAAAGTATCTTTTAGGGGTGCCATTGTACTTATGTTGGGCAACACAATGGCAGAAGTAGAAATACCCATCCAGGCATTCGGTTATATGATAGTTTTAAAAAGGTCAAAATACTCAAACACTAGGAGAACGACTTATATGTGTTTTTCCCCTCTGAAGCTTAAATTTCAATCGGCGAATTAAGATACAAACAAGTTTTTAAATCATATCCCATGTCACAAGCATGTAGAAAAAAACTATATCCCTAACATAGCTTGCTGGAGATATCAAAGGAACTCAGAGAACGCAACTAATAAAGGTTGGGAGAGTTAAATGAGATCTCTCCTGGGAAATCTCTAAGAGACCAAAATGCACATAAAAGTTCCTCAGAGCAGCTAGTCACTTAGGTGGGAAAACACAAGGAACATTTTTATCCTGCAACTCGTATCATGTAAAGGGACAATTTCATGTCTGGGGAAGCATCGAGGAACGTGCTGGCCATTTAGGTAGGGTCCTGGGTGAAGGGAGATTCTGTGAGATTATGATCTGCAGAAGAAGGTGGGGTCACTCACTTACGTTGCACCTGAATCCCCAGAAATTCCATTAGAGGAAGAGCAACAAAGCTCAAACAAAGAGTGTTAAGAGTAATGGGAGACAGCTATGGGGGATCCACATATATTGCCTGGGATATGGAAACCTCTTTGGGTCCAAATCTCCTCATTGTTCTGTAACTGAAACATACCCCATGCATCCCACCGGCTGGCAGCTCTGGATGTACTGGACAAACTGATTCCAGATACAAGCGAGGGCGACGTCAACATCCTCTACTCAGCTCCCACCTCCTTCTTTGTTTCTCTAGCTTTCTCCATGGTGTCTCCCACATGGCCAAAGTCTGCTCCAGCTCCCCTCTCCATGCCACCAGCCACCTCGGCCACCGATGCCCTGTGGGGTGAAGGGGCAAGGAAAGCAGTGCCCCATTTATCTCCTACTGTCAGGAATCACTACACCCTCTTCTGGCGAATAGCAGAAGGGAATTGTCCTGAGTGGTGTTGCAATGACCGATACAGGCCACGATACCTCCCGCCATAACCTACAGAAGGGACTGGGGGAGAGTGTAAACGACACTGTAAACTCTAATCCGTGCTGTGTGGCAGGGCTCCAGAGCGCACTCAACAATTGCAATGAATACACCACACTAATGAACGAAGATGTTACGGTGGGGAAATGTGGGTGGTGTGGGGCATATGAGGATCCCCTGTATTTTTCATGTAACATTGACATCATCTAAATACCTTAAAAAATATATTTTAAAGAAAGAAATGCAAAGGCCCTCCTTTCATTCTCTCCCTCTCTCTCTTCTTCTTTCTCCTCCCTCTTTCTCTCTCTCCTCTTTCCTCTCTCTCCCTCTCTCTCTTTCTCTCCCTCTTTCTCCTCCCTCTCACTCTCCTCTCTCCTTCCCTCTCTCTCCCTCTCTTCCTTCCCTCTTTCCTTCTCTCTCCCTCTCTCTAGTAAAAGCATAATTAATTTTTCATCCGGTCCCAACCCTTTGAGCTGAAGAGCCCTCACACAGTGGTTGGGGTTCTTTCTGACTCGGTTTACCCCCCCACCCCTTCCTTCCCAATAGTCTTTGGGGCAGTGCAGAGCAGGCAGATGCGGCTGGGAGGTTTGCATCGTGCTGCAGCTGGAATCCCTCCCACAGGGAGGCTTCTGGCCCCAGCTCGCTCCCTCCTCATATACCAGGGGACAGCCCTCCTCGGTGCCCCTTGTCCCACCCAAGTCCCATCATCCCTCCACCCGTCAAACCTGTGTGAATACGCTGCAGAGAAAGTGCAGGTCCTTGGGTGGGGTGTCTGGAGCCTGGAAAACAAGGGCACAGTGACCAGGTGCATACTTAGCCGCTCTGGAGCATCTGGAGATGCTATTATTGGGGGGAGCTTTCCCATCAGGTCACACAGGAGGCTGCCTGCAGGAATTCAGGTAAGAGGGCCCCCTCGGGCGCTTGCGGAGCTAACTCTATGATTTGTGATTCTGAAAATCACACCCTCTAGTCCGCAGTGAACACTGCAGTATGACATACTCCGTCTTCCACCGGCTGCCAGCGTTACACGGCAGAAGCCATCAAAAATTGAAAGGGCGTCCGTGAGGTGCATACACAAGTAAAAGGCAAAGCTGTGCCAATGGGAGCATCGTCAGGTCCCACACTTTCTCATTAGGAGAGGTGATGAGGTTATTTTTGCTTGTCTGTGTTTGTTTTTTATTATTATTACTGGAACAATGAAAATGCTCTAATAATGATTGAAGTGAAGAATGCACAGCTATGTGATTATACCGTGGATGGTACACTTTGGATAGATTTACCCTGTTTTAATGAGCACCTGCAAATTTGATTTGTTTAAAAAATAAGAACAGATGGAAATCCGCCCGAGCAAAATAGAAAGGGGGAGAGTCATAAGAGGGACAGTTTGGGACATTGAGACATTGTCCTTTGCAGTGTCCTACAAAGACCATCATTTCAAACCATCTGATGAGCTCAAGGTGACAGTGATATATGCTCCCTCTAGCATCTTTATCACCATCCTTTTATTTTTATTTTATCTATTTGATTTTGGAAGGACAACAGGGAAAATGTGTCCTTGGTTCTTTTCTCTCAGATATTGGGAAATTCCTCTTTCCTTCCCCTGAATATTTTTTTCTGTTTTTTGAAACTGTGGCACAATGCACCATTTTAATCATTTTGAAGTGCATGAGTGTAGGCATTTAGTACAGCCACGATGCTGGGCAACCATCGCCCCCAAACATTTTCATCAAACCCTGTGCCCATTAGGCAGTCATTTCTCATTCTTCTCTTTCCCCAAGCTCCTGGCAACCACTACACTATTTTTTTTGTCTGTATTTGCCTTTTCTGGACAAGTCATGCAAATGGTGTCTCATAATACGTGGTCTTTCATCTAACTTCTTTCACTTATTTTAATGTTTTCCAGGTTAATTCAGGTTGTATCATGCCCCAGAGCATCATTCCTTCTGATGACTGAATGATATTCCATTTTAAATCCCTTTATTTTGTTTACCCATTCATCCATTCATGAACACTTGGGGTTGCTTCCACCTTTTGCCTCTTGTAAATAATGCTGCTATGAGTACAAAGTACCTGTTTACCTTCCTCTTGGGTAGATATCTAAGAGTGTAATTGTTGGATCCTATGGCAATTCTACATATAACTTTTTCAGGATCTCCCAAACTATTTTCCATAGGTGTTACATCATTTTACATTCCCACCAGTAATGGACGAGTGTTCCAGTTTCTCCACATCCACACCAACACAAGCCATTTTCCATTTTTTAATTACAGGCACCACTAGTGGGTGTGAAATGGTATCTCATTGTGGAGTGTTTTATGTTTTGACTGAGGGATAATGTGGGATGTCCACAGCGTACAAACATCAGGGACCAGGAAAAGTGTCATGGGAATAAGACCATCAGGGAAGATTCTGGCGTCTTCAACCCTTGGGATCCTGATGTCCCAAAACCCTGTGGACCACCCATCTTCACAGACAAGGTGGTTCTACCTGCATACTGGGTGTGGAAACCTGTACTTCATGAGAACTGCTTGAGATGATCAATGACTTGGAGAGATGAACCCAAAGAGTAAGGTCCAGATTTGGGGTCCAGTGGATCTGGGTCTACATTATGGCTCTGTCCTCCCAACCAGGGAACTTTGCAGAAGTTATTTATCTTCTCTGACCTTCAGGTTCTCATCTCTGTAAAGGGGATGATTTCACTCCTGTCTCACAGTGTCATTTTGAGGATTGAATGCGATGATGTATGGAAACTCCTGGCACATAGTACACCATAGCTACTGGCATTTGAAGATGTGAAGGGAGCTGAGCGAAAGAAAAAATATTGCCTAGAGTTATTATCTTGGATTTGTCACCTAAGAAGCTCTGTACAATTGTGATGGAAGTGGTCTTGGCCAGGAAACCATTTTCTGTATTAAAGTGACATGTGAAAAGTCAAGAATGCAAATAGCAATCCCTAAGTTGACCAGTAAAATGATCATTTAGAAAGGTAGAGCTAAAAATCCAATCAATAAATTAAAATGGAATGCTAAAATTATTTAAATAATCCAATGGAAGGCAGCAAAGAAGAAATGGGAATAAAACACAAGGTAGGCAAATAGAAAACAGATATGATATCGTGAGGCATAAACCCAAGCTCATCCTTGAATGTATTAAATGTTAGTGGACTACACACTGAAATGAAAAAGCAGAGATGAACAGAACGCAGAATAAAGCTAGATTGAAATATATACTGTTTACAAGAGGCACACTTCATTTGCAAAGAGACAATTAGATCTAAACTAAATGAGTGGAAAAAGTATACACCATGCAACAAGTATGCATAAGAAGAGCAGCAATATTAATATCATATAAAAACACAGATATTATCAACAAAGATCAAGTGACATTTCATAACGGTAAAAGTAATGATTTATCCAGAAGACCCAAAAGCGATAAAAGTTTGTGTTCCTAAAAACAGAGTCTCACAACACAAGAAGCAAAATTGTATAGAACTAAAGTGCTTTGGAAAACTGTCCTGCTTAAGAATTAAAGCACTTTGGTAAACTGCCTTTTCATACTATTCCCCAGTAATCCCACACCCAAGCATATTCCCAAAAGATATGTCTACATATATTCACCAAAAGATATGCTTGAAAGTGGTATTACAGCATGATTTTTTTTTTGAGGTGCTGGGGCTGAGGATTGAACCTGGGACCTCATATGTGGGAAGCCAGTGCTCAACCTCTGAGTCACATCTGCTCCTCACAGCATGGTTTTTATTTTTAAGGGTTCCATTTTTTCTTTAATGAATGTATTTATATCTGCTCCAGTGATAAATCCATAAGGTTGACAAAAAGGATTTGGGTATTAAAAGCATATATTTACCATATTTTTCTATTTAATTATAGGACCTTCTCTTGGTATTTATAAAACAGTGATGAAGAAGCAAAGCCCTTTTTGAATAAAATAGCTCCAAACTAGAAACAATCCAGCTGCCCATCAACAGTACAATCACAGCATATCTGCTAAATGGAATACTTTACAGCAGCAGAAAAAGAACGCACCACAGCTACACACAGCATGGATGCATCTCAAAAATAATGTTAAGCAGAAGATGACAAGCACAGACATTTTCATTATTGTGTAATTTCACATATAGCAAACTCCTGATGCTGAGAGGGTCCAAAGCAAATGTGGGATTTCTGGAGAGCCTGCTCTTCAACCCCTGGTACTTCTGAACAGTTTGCACCTACACCACTGGGCGAGAAACCACTGGAGAAGATGAAAAAGGGATGGAGGGAGGGAAGAGAAGGAGAAGACACCCAGCTCACATATTCCCTTTGCTAAGGCACACAAAGCCATTGTTTCATCTTGCATCAAGTAAAAGGAGAGTGGTTAAACAGTTATTTTTGTATTTTTCTTCCCACTAGCAGTTTTTATTCACATTTTATATCCCGTTCCCATGACCCATACTTAGACCAACATGTTTTTGCACTTAATAGTGTTGCATTTGTAAATCTGTACATAGAGCTTACATTAAAAATACACCTCTACTCCTTGTCCTTTGATATAATCATATCAAATTAATTAGATAAAGCCTCCCTCAAATGTATGATGTAGGTATGGATTTCTTTCATTGTTATTTACACACACTAATTTTCATTTTCGTCGGCGTGTATTTCCTCTTGCATCTTATCTGTGCTGTGCAGTTTCTCATAGAAAGTGCTGTAATTGCTAAAATGTAGTTCCCCATGTGAAGACACTTCATACCTGAATTTGAAAGCTTAGGAATTCGAAAGTCCATCTTTTTGTGGATTTTTGTTGCTACCCTCATTTTGTACACCATGAGAGGAACAACAGGTCTCCATTTGGTTTGAAAGGAAGTAGATGCATCCTATCACGTTATTAACACCTAAATGACAAGTGACCCAAGCTGGGTTTCTCTCCCATCCACGAAAGCCTGGGAGAAAGAGATTCTGACAATCCCCAGGTGGGATTTCAATTAAACCAGGAAGAACCTAGGAACCCATCCTCTAGGAGGTGTTGCCTTGGAAGCAGTGTGCACCATTAAGCTTTTCTGTCAGCAATTGATACAGTTCATGAAAGTTCTTGGACACCGCCTTCTAAAGTTAATCCCAACACACTGCAGCCAACTATCAGTGTGGCCAAGGCTACCACACCGTCCTGAGCTTCAGTGCCTTTCCTGGAGTCGGGGAAGGCATTCCGAGCTCATCGCCTGTGTTAGCCAAAGCGGTGCTGATGCAAAGTACCAGAAATTGGTTGGCTTTTATAAAGGGTATTTATTTGGGGTAGGAGCTTACAGATCCAAGGTCATAAAGCATAAGTTACTTCCTGCGGTCACCCCTCGGGCTGAAGTGTGGTTTGCTGGCCTGGCGGGGAGCAGCCGCGGCAGGCCAAGCCGCTGCCCCCATAATAGGGTGGCTGGTCGGACTCACCGCCACCCCTGAAGGGAGCTCGGCATGGGCGCAGAGTGCCCTCGGGCCTCCCCTTCTCGGCAGCCATGCTTCCGCGGCCGCCCCTCCTCCTGGATGGCGCCACACGATGCCTGTGGGGCGGCACCCTTCTTCTTCTTTCTCCCTGCGCAGGCGCAGGGCGGAAAATTCCAGTCTGCCCTTTTCCCCTCCCCCGACAGCAGCAACAGCCAGGCGTGGGCGGAAAAATCCAGTCTGCCCTTTTCCCCTCGCCTGACAGTAGCAACAGCCAGGCGTGGGTGGAAAAATCCAGTCTGCCCTTTTCCCCTCCCCCGACAGCAGCAACAGCCAGGCGTGGGTGGAGAAATCCAGTCTGCCCTTTTCCCCTCCCCCGACAGCAGCAACAGCCAGGCGTGGGCGGGAAACTCAAGTCTGCCCTCCACCCCAGCAACAGCAGCCACCAATCCCTAAACCCTGCCACTTCCCCCAGCAACAGCAGCCACCAATCACTAAACCCTGCCACTTCCCCCAGCAACAGCAACAGCCAATCCCTGACCACCGCCCCTCCCCCTTCCAGTACCTCCCACTGACCTTTCTCCGACAACCAATCAGAACAGGGCATGGCCTCGACCAATCAGCCTTCCCCAGCCCCTATAAAACTGTTGCCTCTCCCTCAATAAAGTGGACTTGCGTGTTTACCTTGTCTCCGCGGTAGTTCTTCTGCCGTGCGCCCTCCAGTCCTGAGAGCCCCAGACAAGGGCCTGGCCTCCCTTGTCCCCAGTTCGTCGCCGGCTTCTCCAGGCGACCCCTTCGTCGCCGGCTTCGCCGGGCGACCCCGTCAGCCGAACCGCGCAACCCCTGTGAGACCAACCCCTCGTCTGCTGCCAGACCGACCCCTCGTCCCAAGTGGGACTGACCCCTCGTCCCAAGCTGGACCGACCCCTCGTCCGCAGCCAGACCCCACCTCTACCGACCGAGCAAGCCGCCGCAGCTGGCGCCCAACGTGGGGCAAAGAAACCCCACCACAGCACAATGTGGGGCAGAGCAACCCCACCACAGCCTCACTCCATAACCTGGCGGCCCCCCCCCCTCTTCTCACCGTGGGGCTTCTCTCGTGCAACATTGCTGCTACCTGAGCCTTGGCTACCTCATATGATCCACGGCGGTCTGGGAGAATTGCTGGATGGCTTTCTCCTTCCATGTCGGGGGCTTATACCAACCCACTATGATTAAGAGGAGTCTTGGATTTCTCGGGAGTGCGCACTTGCACGTCTGAAGTAACCCTCCCACAGCCCTACGCCCTCCTCTCTTCTCACCCCTATCTTTTCGCTCTGCATTGCTGCTCCTGAACTTTGGTGACCTCATACGATCCACGGCGTTCTGGGAGAATCGCTGGATGGCTTTCTCCTTCCATGTCGGGGGCTTATACCGACCCGCTATGATTAAGAGGCACCAATAAAACTCTCAGGAGCACGTGCCTGAGCACCTCCACCCCTGACTTCACCTCTGCCTCCTCCCCTCCGCGCTTGCTCCCCTTTGCCTTGCTCCACTGCTCGTCGTTCCGCCTTCCCCTCGTCGGGGCCTTCCTTTGGCCCACGACCACCGTCGGAGTCCCATCGGCTCTGACCCCTCGTCTCACCGTGCACCTCAGCTCCCATCACCGCACTCTCAAGGTAAGGGCCCCTTTTCTTATCGGCTCCAAAAGGCCATTAGCAATGGGTAACATCCTTTCTGCTAAGCAAGCCCCACAAGTTCGGGCCCTCGCCGGTCTCCTAGACACTCACCGGTGTAAGATCTCTTTGAAACAGCTCCAAGTATATTGGGACCTTCTTCTCCCCTTTAATCCGTGGCTTACCACGTGAGCTCTGGGACCCGGATACCTATACTCGCCTTATAGATAGGGTCACTTCTGCTGTGGAGCAGGAAGGTAAAAGATTCCCTCCTGGCTTATTACTGGCACTTTTTACCATCCGCTCCTGCCTTCAAGACGCCCCTACCATCGACTCCCCCCAGCCGCGCCACCATCGCCACCGTGATTGTCAGGACGGCGACTTTAACAGGGACCCTGATCGGAATCCTGATACCGACTCCGATTCCGACTCTGAGTCGCTTGTTGAGCGCCTTAATAACGCGCTCGAAAATTGTCCCCCTAAACAGTGTAATCTTGCAGCACCGAGCTCCAGTGAAGATGGCGAACTTCCGCCTTCTTCCTCGCTCGAAAAGGGGAGGCATTCTCAAGATGGCGGACCTCCGCCTTCTTCCTCGCTCGAAAAGGGGAGGTCCCTTTACTCCTCCCTCCCCCCGGCGACTTCCTGCCTGAGTGGGCCGGAAGCTCCCTCCCCGTCATTTTACCCCTCCACGCAGGGTGGCCCGCGGCCATTTTGTAACACCACATGGGCAATGGCTCCTCTCGTGCCCTCCACGCCAGCGGCCCCCCCCAGTTCCGCCTCCCCCTGGCAGCCCCCTCCATCCAATCCGTGGCAAGCTGCCGCACGCGCGGCCCCCTCTAGCCTATTCTTGGACCCGTATTCCTCCCCCACCGGGGCACCTCCGCCTACCTCCCTGCCGCCTCCTACCACCTGCTTTCCCCTTAACGTAACTCCCACCCCTCAGCACCCCTTTCCGTGGTACCCACATGATGCGGAAAGTGTTAAGCAGCTCCACAAGGCCATTAAGGAGGATGGGTTAGGCAGTCCTTATGCTCAGCATTTGTTAGAGGAGATGTCCACCCTTCTGTGCATCTCCCTCGATTGGCTCCAACTGGCCCATGCCATCCTCACGCCTGGCCGGTTTATAAATTGGCGCACCCATTTTCATGCCAAGGCTGAAAAGCAGGTTGCGGCCAACATCACAATGGGTGTTAATCACCCACCAGAAGCCTTCACCGGCACCGGTCAGTTTAGCCAGGCTGCGGCCTACTACCGTGCTCCGGCTGGCTTCTGGCTTCAGATTCGTGAGGTCGCCCTACGGGCCTTTCGCGCCTGCACTGCCAGTAGTGCTGACAAGTTCAGTAAGCTCACACAGACCAAGGATGAGGACTTTTCTACCTATCTTCCCAGAGTCCTCCGGGCATGTGAGCACAGGGTCCACGATGAACAAGCTCGGAGCGCCCTCGCCCGTGAAATTATCCTTGAAGGGGCCAGCCCCATTTGTCGACAGGTGATCGCTCCCATGAGGGAAAAGTCGATAGACAATTGGGTAATTGCCTGTAACGGCCTTGACCAACAGGCTGCTTCTTTCGCCAAGGCTGTCACGACAGCCATGGCACTTAACTCCTCTTGTTTCAAATGTGGCGAGCCAGGACATTTCGCCCGTGAATGCCTGGCAGTCTCTGCACCGCCGGGCCCTCCTGTTCCTCCCCCCCCACCGCCCTGACGGGGCCCTTCTACCCCCTGCCCCCGCTGCGGCCGGAGGTACCATTGGGCTCACGACTGCCATATGCAGCCTCCCCTGCAGCGGCAGCAGCCATCTTTAAACTCCAGGAGGGGCAGGCCTCAGCCCCACCCCAAAGAGGCTCCCCGTCCCAACCTTCCAAAGCCCTGATGTGGACAGTTCCCATCACGTCCACCAGGCCTACCATGAGGTTTAAGATTCATCACCGCTGGTATTCTGGGACCCTCGACTCGGTTGCAGAGGTCTCTTGTTTCCCTGCTCATTTTGCCACCCAGTGGTCTGTTCAAGAAGGCCCTTCCGTCCAAGGGGCCACTGGCTCCTCTACCTCCCTTCGCGCCAGTCACCCTATTGCCTGGGAGGACGGTGAGGGACGTGTGGGCACATTCCGGCCCCTCTTCCTTAGCACCCTTGATACTATACTTTGGGGGCGCGATGTCCTGGAGGAGTGCGGTGTCCAGTTAACCACTCAGCCCCCCAATAGTTTGCGCCACTGCTCAATTAACACCTCCCACACCCACTCCTCTGCGGTTGGATACAGATGAGCCTATTTGGGTGGAGCAGTGGCCCTTGCCATCCCACAAACTCCAAGCTCTTCGTGAGTTGGTTCGAGAGCAGCTTGAAGCTGGACATATAGAACCGTCCACAAGTCCCTACAATTCGCCCGTTTTTATCATTAAAAAAAAGGCCACTGGCAAATACCGCCTCCTACATGATTTGAGGGAGATCAACAAGCATATCCTCCCCATGGGAACTCCCCAACCGGGACTCCCTCACCCAGTGGCCATTCCTAAACACTTTTTTGTGGCCACTCTAGATATAAAGGACTGCTTTTTTTCCATTCCGCTTCACCAAAAGGACCGCCCGCGCTTTGCCTTTACCGTTCCTGTCCCCAACCACCGAGGAGCAGCCGATAGGTATCAGTGGAAAGTCCTTCCACAAGGCATGTGCAATAGCCGGCCATCTGCCAGCTGTATGTGAACGCAGCAGTCGCCCCCTTGCAAGATCTGGGCTACCTCATCCACTATATGGATGATGTCCTGGTCGCGTGTGAGACCCATGAGAAGCAGGAGTATGTCCTCTCTCAGCTTCGGCATAATCTGTCCACCATTGGCTTAACAATCCAGAATGACAAGGTCAAATTTGAACCCCCCTTAACCTTCCTGGGGTTCCATATCTCCCAGCATGTAACCCCAATGGCTGTGCGACTAAATGTGCCAGACCGAGTCACCCTCACAGAGCTCCAGCAGCTCTGTGGGAATATCAATTGGGTCCGTCCAGCTCTGTCTGTTACCACGGCACAGCTCCAGCCATTATTTGCTCTCTTACAAACCAGTCGCAAACCCCCCTCTGCCGTGTCCGCAAAGATAGCCATCACACCAGAGGCTCGAGCCGCCATTGCCGCTGTAGATAAGGCCCTTAATAATTGCTGCCTCCAGCGGTTCGATCCCCAGCAGCCTCTCCAGGCGTTGGTCCTCCCTACCAAGGGAACGCCCACCGGAGTTCTTTGGCAGGACGGGCCCCTCCTCTGGCTCCATCCTTCTAAAAGCAAGATGCAGAAGATCTGCCCCGCAGTAAGACTATGGATCGCTCTCGCAGCCGATTTAGTGCAGCTGTCCATCCATACATTTGAAACTCAGCCTGCTGTAATTGTTTGGCCGCTTAATGCGAAAGAAACCATCTCCCTCATTAGGGATAATGAGCAAATGCAGGTGCTGTGTGAGGGATTTTCAGGCGATTTCGATAGCCACTTCCCTAGTCACCACCTACTCCAAGGCGTGTCCAAATTTCCCTTCCAGAGCCCTTTTTTCCCTTTCCCATCTTCCTCCCCCTTTCCGAGGTCTGTCACTATTTTCACGGATGCGTCTAAAACTAAGTACTCCATGGTCGTGTACCTGGACGGAGCCGCAGAGCCGAAAGTCTTTACGCATCTTAACCTACACTCCGTCCAGACGGGAGAACTTTTGGCTATTGTGGAAGCGTTTTGCACCTTCCCCTGTGAACCTGTTAACATATTTACAGATAGCCTCTATTCTCTGCAAGTCTGCAGGGTCTTGGCGTTAGCTACATTCTTCCCGACCTCCTCTCCTATTGATAAGGCACTGGATGCCCTTAAGACCCTTCTTGAAAAACGCATGGCACCCTGGTATATTGCTCATATCCGGAGCCACTCCGGGTTGCCTGGCCCCCTAGCGGCAGGCAACGACACTGCGGAACAGACGGTCTCCACCCTTGCCCTTGATACGGTCGGAGATGCTATCAATCAGGCTAAGTCCTTGCATTCGAGGTTTCACTTTTCTGCTGCCTCACTCCATCACCTTTTGCCTGAATTGCCAATTGAGACTTGCAAGCACCTAGTGCGGGCATGCAAAACCTGTGCCCCCTTCCTGCCTCTGGGGCCTCTGCAACCGCAGGGGGTGAATCCCCATGGCCTTAGGCCTAATTCCAGATGGCAGATGGATGTCACGCATGTCCCGTCCTTTGGACGCCTTAAGTTCTTGCACATTATAATTGACACCTTCTCCCACATGTGCTATGCAGTCCCCTTGCCTGGGGAGACTGCTAAGCACTGCATTAAGGCCCTTCAGCAAGGGATTCTCTTCATGGGAGTCCCCTGGGACCTAAAGACGGATAACGGCCCTGCTTATCGCAGTGAGTCCTTTGCGAGGTTCCTTCAGCTCTACCAAATCGCCCACCATTTTGGTATTCCATATAACCCGCAAGGACAGGCCATTGTGGAGAGCTCCCATTGCCGTCTGAAACAACAAATTGAAAAACAGAGGGAAATCCTCCCTCACGCTCCTCCCGGAGACATCATCACCGCTGTCCTAATCCATCTGAACCTCATGACCTTTGATAAGGATGGTCTCTCGGCAGTCCACAGGCATTGGGGCCCCTTGTACCACCCCACACAGGCCCCCGTGGTCCTTTGGAAGGACCCTCAAACAGGTCAGTGGCATGGCCCGTGCCCCCTCCTTACCCAGGGCCGAGGTTTTGCTTGTGTCTTCCCGCAGGATGCCGCTCAGCCAATCTAGGTCCCCGGGAGATACGTCAAACCCGCCACCTCAGCAGCGGATGTCCCGCAGGGAACGGCGCCAGATGCGAGTGATCCAGCACCAACTGAGCCAGCTCACCCTCCACCCCGAGAGACAACCATCCAACCCTGAAGTCCGTTCGATGCTCGCACTCTACCGTCAGTGCAGACGCCGCTACCCTCGCCATGCTGGCGAGCCAATTAACATAGTCTCTCTCCTTCTCCTTATGCTCTCTCTCGCCACCTCTGGCCAAGCTAACCCCTCTCACCAGCGCCCCCTAATTATTATCCTCTTCACACTGGCAGCCGGACCATGGGCCATTAGAAGGATCATCCAACTCGCCAAGGATCAGGCTAATGCAATTTTTAGCACATACGTACAGGTCAGCTATCAGCGACTCACCACTGCCAAGGACACCCCGCCCACTTCATCTTCTCGGCCTCCTCCTACCCGACCTCTTCCTGCTCACTCTTCCTGCAGGTGCCCCAAGTCTTCTGTAACCGCGGCCCCCCATGCCGCCATCGCTCTCAAGCAGCTCCAGCCCCGCTAAACGGCCTGCAACCCACTTTCCCCGGCCCGCGGCCTGCTTTCTAGCATCTAATAACTTTCTAGCATCTAATAACGTTTCTGCTTTTGCCTCCCCATACTTCTGCGGAGCTTCCTCCTGTCTCGACCTCACTCCTCTTCTCAGCGTCCTTTCTCATCCCCCGCCCCCCCTCCTTTTTTTGCTTCAACCCCCATTGCGTTGCAGATTGGGCCGCCCCATGTCGGCCCGCCCTGTTAACATCGGCCTCTCTCGCGCCCGTGGAGACTTTGGCCTTCCTGTTGTCCTCGCCTACGTTTCCACCACTCCTGACGCTGCCACCACCACCGCCGCTGGTGCCCTGATGCGACTTGTCCTCACAGCTGCGATCCTCCAGACCATCACACAGTCTGCCTCTGCCGCTCTTCGCTGCCAAGGAGAGATCAACTACCTGCAACGCGCTGTCATCCTGGACTTTTAACAGCAGATGGATCTTATAGCCGCCGAGATCAACAAGAATTGGACATTGGCCACCCTTGCTTGCAACGGCAAGATACCACCCCCCAAATTGTACATTTATATCCCCGTTATACTCACCTCCCTCTTCAGCCCTGCTTCCCTCATTGCTTGCTGCCTCTTGGGCCTCGGCTACTTGCTACTGCTGCCATCCTGGCCCTTATTTGAAAAGAAGGGGGAAATGCGGCCACCCCTCGGGCTGAAGTGTGGTTTGCTGGCCTGGAGGGGGGCGGCGGCTGCAGTAGGCCTATTCCAAACCACTGCCCCTGTAATAGGGTGGTTGGTCGGGCCCACCGCCACCCCCGAAGGAAGCTCGGCATGGGCGCAGAGTGCCCTCGGGTCTCCCCTTCTCGGCAGCCATGCTTCCGCGGCCACCCCTCCTCCCGGATAGCGCCACACGATGCCTTCTTCTTCTTTCTCCCTGCGCAGGCGCAGGGCGGAAAATTCCAGTCTGCCCTTTTCCCCTCCCCCGACAGCAGCAACAGCCAGGCGTGGGCGGGAAACTCAAGTCTGCCCTCCACCCCAGCAACAGCAGCCACCAATCCCTAAACCCTGCCACTTCCCCCAGCAACAGCAGCCACCAATCCCTAAACCCTGCCACTTCCCCCAGCAACAGCAACAGCCAATCCCTAACCACCACCCCTCCCCCATCCAGTACCTCCCACTGACCTTTCTCTGACAACCAATCAGAACAGGGCATGGCCTCGACCAATCAGCCTTCCCCAGCCCCTATAAAACTGTTGCCTCTCCCTCAATAAAGTTGGACTTGGGTGTTTACCTTGTCTCCGTGGTAGTTCTTCTGCTGTGCGCCCTCCAGTCCTGAGAGCCCCCGACAAGGGCCTGGCCTCCCTTGTCCCCAGTTTGTCGCCTGCTTCTCCAGGTGACCCCTCGTCGCTGGCTTCGCCGGGCGACCCCGTCAGCCGAACCGCGCAACCCCTGTGAGACTGACCCCTCGTCTGCTGCCAGACTGACCCCTCGTCCCAAGTGGGACCAACCCCTCGTCCCAAGCGGAACCAACCCCTCGTCCCAAGCTGGACCGACCCCTCGTCCGCAGCCAGACCCCACCTCTACCGACCGAGCAAGCCATCACAAAATATAAATTAAAACTTTTTTCTTGTCGAAGCTACCAATTCACTCTCAAACCAACAACAAAGTTTATGATTTGTACATCTTGTACCTGTTTCAAAATAAAAATTACATGAAAATACAAAAAAGAAAAGAAACATATCCCTAACACAGGAGGAAATAAAAATTGTAACAATGATTATCTAGGAAGCAGGGCTAGTTTACCTCTATCTATTATGTCTAGATATCAAGTATGCTAAGAACTAAATTCACTTCGCATCTTTAGATTTTATAGCCCTAAACCAAGATTTCTTGACTCAGAGACTAAAATACTGTACTGGGACTTCCACAGGAAAGATATGTTCGTTCTTGCAAGGCTGAAACAAAAGTCTGTCTGCCAAAGTTTCACCTACCCACCTTAAAGTAATGATTTAATGTTCTGGAACTTTAGAACAACGTGTTCTCCTCTCTTCCTTGCTGATATTTATTCTACCAGCAACTTTTCTCAAAATAATAGAGCTTTGTACACAATGAAAATCTGTGAAGGCAGGTAGCTCAGTGTCCATGCTGTTGAATGAAAGTCTTTAGTTTTGGTGTCTCCTACACTCACCTTGGTTTGTGGAACTGTATGAGCTTGAATTTATGGAATCACCTTCAGCCTCTGTCTTAGTTAGCCAGGGCTGCTAAATCAAATACCGCACACTGGTTGGCTTAAACAACATGAATTTATGTTCTACCAATCTTGAAGGCCAGAAGACCAAAGTTAAGCTATCAGCAGGCCATGATTTTTCTAAAGTCTACAGCATTTGGTGGACCTTGCTGACAATCTCTGCCTCCATCCTGTGGAAATAGGTCTCTTTGTGTCTCTTCCTCTGGCTTCTACTTCCACATCTAATTTCCTTTACTTATAAAGACTCCAATCTTATTGGAATAAAGCCCTCCATGATAAAATATGGCCTCATCGTAATAGAATATTGGAAGATCCCATTTACAAATGAGTCCACACCCACAGGTTAGGAGTTGAACATCTCTTGTGAGGGACGTCATTCAATCCCAACGGCCCTATTTCAAGAGTTATAAAATGCTTCCTTCTTTAACAATAATCCAACTTTCTCTTGAATTAACATGAAGTTAATAGACATCCAATGATAATATTTATCTTTCAGCCACATACTAAAAAGCATGTATTTTTCCTTCTATTTTTAAAATCATATTTCTCATCCATTCCCCAGGGGAACCATGTTTTTACCCACATAATCGATGCTGAATTATTTCCACATTTGTCACTCCTTCCCCTTACAAAGTACCAATATCCAGGAATTCATTATCCTCACCATTATTTGTCCTTTAATTCCCATTTCATTTCCTAGCTAGCATTTTCATCACCCACAGTCTTTGCACATATTGAGTATAGCGGGGTTTAGCTTCAAAAATTCTCTGAAGGTGAAGTATAGACACAGTCAATGCACCCAAGTCTCATGAATGTGTGATGACTTGTGATAACTTACAACATGCTTTTTTTAAAGGAGATACTAAGGATTGAACCTAAGTCCTTGTACACGCAAAGAAGATGCTCAACCACTGAGCTACTCCACTCTCCCACAACTCCCATTTAAGAAAGACTTGAAAAATTTTGCTCTGGAGCAAAGATGCACAAATTCACTCATTCAAAAAAGATTTATGGAGGGCCCAGTACATGCCCAACATTATGGTAGGGTCTTAAAAATAAAGTGTCCACCTCATGGATCTTTTTTTGTCTTTATTTATTTTTTTAATATTACATTAAAAAAATATGAGGTCCCCATATACCCCCACCCCCTCCCTCACCCCACTCCTCCCCCCATAACAACAATCTCCTTCATCATCATGACACATTCATTGCATTTGGTGAATACATCTCTGAGCACCGCTGCACCTCATGGTCAATGGTCCACATCATAGCCCACGCTCTCCCACAGTCCACCCAGTGGGCTACGCCTCATGGATCTTAAGACTCACAGAATGACAATGAAGATTTATATGCCCAAAGATCAATTGGTACCAGACCCAAATACCTCTGCATGTTGGAACTTGGGTCCCAACCAAGAGAAATATTGGGTATGAGTTGTGAGTTAGTGAGTGGGTGAGGGCTATTCTTTTGAGGCCAATGCTTTCAGGCTGCCACTTGGCTCTGGAGAGCAAGACCTAGACACACCTCACAATTTCCATGGTTTGGCCAAACACCTTGGTATCATCTTCCACTTCTGTCTCTCTCTTACCTAAACTCAACCCACTAGCAAACTCTTTGTGCTCTAACTTGAAGATACAACCACAGCTCCATCTAAACCATGGTCACCTCATCCCTGAGTAATGGGAGTAGATTCTCAAGAGCTCTCACTCCTGCCTACTTCTGCCCTCTTCAGCCTATTCTCTATACAACAGATAAGGTGGTTTCCCACACTGAAGGTAGATGCCAGGAACCCTCTGCTCAAACTCTTGATGTCCTTCTCATTCAGAATGAAATCCAAGGTCTTCAACCCAGGCTAAAAGAGATGGGCTCTTATACATATTTCCTGTCTTTCCATCACTCACTAGGCACCAGTCATATATATATTAGGATTTATCCCCCAAATTAGTTGTGTCCTTACTGTAGGTCTTTGTACAGTACTCTCCTCTATGCCTGGAAGGGTATTCCAACAGAGATCCTCTTGGCTTCCTTGTTTTGTTTTGTTTTGTATTTTTGCTCCACTACTTATCAAAGAAGACTTCCCTGACTTTCACATTTAAAATAGAAACTACCCCCTCCCGTACTCCACCCCTGCACTTTTTGCCCCTTGAACTCTCTGTCCTCTTATCTGTCTTTGTATTGCTCCTGAGAACTTACTCTTCCCTGATATTTTGTCTATTTCTTTATTCACATACGGAGTGTTAAAATAAGTATATTGAATTCAAAGCATTATTTCAATTTGCAAAATCAAATAAATTAAGAGGCACCCTTGCCATCCCCTTGATGTATGTTTACACATGCAATTACACAAAAGGAAATACTCAGAGATATTTAAAATGGACAAGTCTTTGCCATTCTCTATGATGAATGGGAAAATGGCAGGCTCTGTTTTCAAAATTCATCTGGTATTTGGAGAACAACAATATAGTCTATCTGCCATCTTCTCTTTGTGTTGCTCGAAGAATTTTGCCCTATGATCAGGTTGGAGAGTACAAGATGTTTACTTTGTGGTTGTCCATTGTTCACATTTGTGTTTGGTGTTAGTTTTCATTTGTGGGATGAGTCTCACAACAAAAAGTTAGAAGAAATATTTTCCATCCACAACAGAAATTGAATACCCTTGTGGAAATGTCTCCCAGAAAGAGAGACACTCTACATTTTTTTGGATAATAAAGTTTCTCTTATCAGATGTTTACACTATGGTGTTGAAACTTGCATCATTTCCCCATACAATCTGGCACGGATCATACAATAGCCAATCAGAATCTCCCATCTACTCTGTTTCTTTCTTTTTCCTTCACATTTGAAGAAGCAAAGAAAATACAGAAGGCTAGGCTGAATGTCTCAAAAGTTCATATCTACTTGTAAAATCTTAAAATGGTAATGGGTTCCTTATGCCAAGTGCCAAGATTCTTTCTTTCCTCCCACCTCCTACAAACAGAAATTCATGGAGTCCAAAACTCATGACCATTACTAACATTTGGAGGGTAAAAATTACCATCCCAGGCACAAAAGGAATGGAAACTTCCTGATCTAGCTTCCGCTCCCTTCCTCAGATATGTAGTACATCAGTATGGCTTTATTATCCCCATGTCCTACCAAATCGACTCATGATTCTCAACAGGTGGGGAAGAAGTATTATTACAAAGAGGTTTGCTACATTCAAACTATTTTAGTGTCTGCTGGGGGTTGTTTCCAGAATCAACCCAGAAAGATTTCTTGACGTTCTCATCCCCGGTATCTGTGAATATGACCTTATTTGGAAATTAGAACTTTGCAGATGTAACCAAGATGAGGTCATACTGGTGAGAGTGGAGTCTAAGCCCAATGTGTTTGGTATCCTTAGGTGAAGGTGAGTATTGGACACAGGGATGGACAGACATAGAGGGAAGGCCATCGGAGTGATGTATCCACAAGCCAAGGATCACTCAGAATCACTGAAATTCACGAGAAGTGGAAGAGGCAAGGAAGGATCAACCCTACACATTTTAGAGGGAGCATCATCTGCCTACACGTCACTCTCGGATCTTCTGGTTCTAGAGGGAGCACCATCTGTATACACTTCACTCTCGGATCTTGTGGTTCTAGAGGGAGCACCACCTGCCTGCACTTCACTCTCAGATCTGGTTTTAGAAGGGGCACCACCTGCCATCACTTCACTCTCAGATCTGGTTTTAGAGGGAGCACCACATGCCTGCACTTCACTCTCAGATCTTCTGGTTCTAGAGGGAGCACCACCTGCCTACACTTCACTCTCAGTCTGGTTTTAGAGGGAGAATCACCTGCCAACATTCACTCTCAGATCTTCTGGTTTTAAAGGGAGCATCACCTGCCTACACTTCACTCTCAGATCTTCTGGTTCTAGAGGGAGCACCATCTGCATACACTTCACTCTGAGATCTGGTTTTAGAAGGAGCACCACCTGCCAACATTCACTCTCAGATCTGGTTTTAGAAGGAGCACCACCTGCCTACACTTCACTCTCAGATCTTCTGGTCTCTAGAGCTATGAGACAATAGACACCTGTTGTTTTAAGCCCTAACTGTGTGACAATGGTTTATGGCAACCCTAGCGAGCTAAGACAGGTTTTAGGACCTTTGTTTTCTCCTAGTTCCCATTTCCCTCACTCAGGGATCCCATCACATTGAATAGCTTAGACAATCCTCAGGGTTTTGTTAGAAGCCTTGTGGAATAGTGATTAGCTGCCTAAGCAGAGCAGGAGACAAGTCACACTTATCGTAGCTGTGAGCATGATGCTAGGAAGAATATCTGAGCCCTGGGATGTGGTTCACAGGTGCATTTTAATCCTTAGGTGCAGGATACTTTTGAACCATGAATATTCAGAAATCAGTCGAGGGCCATACTTCCTCGTCTCCTCGTTCCTTTCACTTTCACGGTAGTGTAATCATCAGAATCATTTGAGTCTTCCATGTAACATTTTTTACCCCTCTGGGGAAGATTTTACTGAAGAGTGAAATAAAGAACTGAGGAAAATCCTTACATGTTTAGGAGTTTTTTCACTTACACAACTTGGGAAGCCACCTTATAAGTAGTTAACGTCTTTAAACATATTGTTTCCCATGCCTTATTGTGGGAAAAGTGCATTCTTCATTTCCCCTGACATCCCAAATCTGTGCAATAGACTTTTGACTAATCCTACACCCTCCTGTACTTCTTCTACACTGATATATGGGTTAAAATATCAGATCAGAAATTGTTATTTTAAAAGCTTCTTTTACTGGAGACTCAAAGAATTGTTTCATAATTTTCTTTCTTTATCAAGAACATTCTACCGTGATAATTCCCATTGTGTTTTTTTTAACTTAGAACGTCGAAATGAAGAAATTAAAAGTAATGTTATGATATAAAACCTGCCCATCATTTTTAACCACACATGAAACCTGAAATAATATTGAGTTAATGTAAGGGGGAAATGGAAAGGAGAAATGAGATTATAAGGCTGTGAGTCCCTAAAAAAGAGTCTGGAGGTTGTCAGAAGGAATACCCCTATGTACAACTGAACAGAGTCTAAGAGACAGATAAGGTAGATACAACCCCAGGTATTGGTTCTTTTGAGGGATAAAGAGACCCACGGGTTCTATGGTCATGGCAGAAGGGGTTCACTGCCATGACAGATGGCCCTTCTTTGGAGCCGGTGCTTCTGCGTGATGGAATTGGACTCAGAGGGGATCTCTTTTCACAAGACTTGCATGCTACTTTATTAGAATTGTAGTTGGTGCTGGGTTTAAGATACATGTAGGGGATTTGAATCTCTGGACTGATAATATGACACCCAGGCCCAGAGCCTCAACAGACTTCAGCTCCTACACTTTGATTTATTGGACTTACTCCACTCAGCTAACATGGAGTTGAAGAAGGTCAACCACCACACCATGGAGCCTACAGTGTCTACAACTGGAAGCAGGAGGAGTGCATCCAGTACCCATGTGGAATCTAAGCCCTCACTTGACATAGATGTGCAATGGACACAACCAATCCAATGTCCACAGAGAAAATGTGGAATGGGTGTGGGAACGGTAGCCATGGTGGCTGCTGGGTGTGGGGAACGGGAGGAAGAGATGAGATGTGGAGGAGTTTTCGGGATGTGGAGTTGTCCTGGATAGTGCTTCACGGACAATTACAGGACATTGTAGATCCCCCTAGGGCCCACTGGATGGAACGTGAGAGAGTCTGGGCTATGATGTGGACCATTGACTATGGGGTGCAGTGATGCTCAGAGATGAACTTACCAGGTGCAATGGATGTGTCATGATGATGGGAGAGAGTGTTGCTGTGGGGGGAGTGGGGGACGGGGGCGGTGGGGTTGAATGGGACCTCATATTTTTCATAATGTAATTTTAAAAAAAAATAATTTAAATAATAATAATAATAATATTGAGTTAATAGAAACTGTTGATTCTAAAGCTTTTCATAATTTTACAATCTCGATAACTCAGTGTCAGGCAGCTCTGAGAAGACAGTGTCTACATCTGCAAGTTAAATGTGGGTGCAAATCTAGTTTGCCTCGTGCACAGACACTTTTCTGAGTTCCTCCTGGCATTTACTGCAGCTATAGAAATATGGCTTATGCAGCTTTACATCCCAAATCTAGAATCATAACAGACACTCTATTTGTTTTGGTCACTCATCAAGTTAAAAAATGCCCTGCTCCTCAAAGTCAATGCAAAATAGGTAATAACGCAAGCTATATTGTGATAATAAATGTTAGTGACGAGGCTTGAGAGGAAAAAAAAAACTAAACCAAAATATGGGTACTTTCACTCAATCCAGAATTCCTCTGTGCCAGCAATAACTAATTGCTCCCATTCTCCGTAGCTTCCTTCCCTTCCTTTGGGTTTTGAATATCATCTAGCTTCTATCTACTAGCCTCCCTTGCAACGATGGCTGTGTGCAGCTAGGGAACCCAAATGGGAGTTATTTCTACAGCCCCCAGGTTTTGACTTAAGGAAGGCTGGGCTGCACCTCCTTGTTGGGCTGCTTCCCCTTGTTGGGCTGCACCCCATTGTTGGGCTGCACCCTCTTGTTGTGCTGCACCCCTTTGCTAGACTACACCCTCTGGTTGGGCTGCACCCTCCTGCTGGGCTGCACCTCCTTGTTGGGCTGCACCCTCTTGTTGGGTTGCACCCCTTTGCTAGGCTACACGCTCTGGTTGGGCTGCACCCTCCTGCTAGGCTGCACCTCCTTGTTGGGCTGCACCGCTTTGCTAGGCTGTACCCTCTGGTTGGGCTGCACCCTCCTGCTGGGCTGCACCTCCTTGTTGGGATGCACTTCCTTGTTGGGCTGCTCCCCTTTGCTGGGCTGTAACCTCCTTGCTAGGCTGCACCCTCTTGTTGGGCTACGCTCTGCTGCTGGGCTGCACTTCCTGGTTGGGCTGCATCCTCTTGTAGGGCTTCACCTTCTTGTTGGGCTGCACCTCCTTCTCTCTCCAACTTCTGCCAGCTTGGAAATGGCAACAATGTAACCACAAGCCTAAGATAAGTAAAGTGAATATACTCTCACTTTTAGTCCCACCTATCATGTCTAGAAGCCAGGATTATCACTCATTATCCCCGGCCAGCTTCTCTGTAAAACACAAATAAAAGTAATTTTCCAAAGCACGCAGTTTTTTCCCTTACTATGAGGCAGAAACAACATCTGTTTCAAAAGTCAAAGCTCTGGGTTTTGATTGTAAGCCAGAATTTGGTAACTGTGTGGGTCGAATTGGGTCACCCCAAAAAGGTACCCTGAAGTCCTTAAGCCCAGAACCTACCAATGGGACTTTATGTGGAAACAGGATCTTTTAGATGGAGTCAAGTTGAGATGAGTTCGTGCTGGATTAAAATCACTTGAACCATGGTAAGAAAAAGGAAAGAAAGATACAGAGAGGAGAAGCTGAATGGTGGAAGCAGAGAGGGGAGTGATGCATCTGCAAGCCAAGGAACACTAAGGATTTCTGGCCAACATCATAACTAGGAAAGAGGCGTGGAATGGACCTTTCCGCAGACGCCTCAAAATGATTCCAACTTGCTGACACCTTGATTTCCGAATTCCCCTCTGCAAAACTGTGAAAGAATAAATTCCTGGGCTTCAGCCACCCGGTTGGTGATAATTTGTTACAACAGCTACAGGAAGCGGATACAATAACCAACAGTCTTGCCTGATACATTTTATCAGGCATATGATGGTCCATTTTGGATTGGGTTCAATCAATGTCCAGGGGCTTGGGTGATGGAATTTGTGGTGAATCATTTTCAGTAACGTCTCTGAATGTGTCTTTTGAGCTAAGCCAAACAACGTCCTGAAAATACAAGGCAGTGTGATGCACTGGGGTTCACATGACTACTAAGGGATTTTTAAATTTTTTCCTCATCATGCCGTTACGAGGAGGCGGGAGTCAGAGGAGGAGCCAGTTCCTGCAGATGACTTTTACAAATCAGGTCTGCAGCATCCCTCCTTATCTTCTCCTAACAGGATCCTGCATTTTATTTTAGCAGGGCTGACCCCAGGCTGGGTTCTAATTACCTTGAACCGATAATGTGTGTTCTGAACCCAATGACGTGTGCATCAGATCAGGTATGGCGAAAAATTCCACTTTGGGACAGGGTGAAATAGAGGCTACTGAGGATCTCAGGAAGGTGTGTGTGAGAGAGAGGGTGGGGGAGAGAAAGAGTCTACTCCATCTCTTGATGTTTGGCTGCTGAACATCTTTTAGCATCTCATAAGCTCACTCCTTCCTTTCACGCAGCATCTGGGCAAGCTGATAAGTAAGCTGAACCCTCCATCCTTTGGTGCTGGCGGAGGCTCAAACTACAGCAAGCCCCTGCCTGCACATGGACAAGGCTCCACCCCCCCCCAACTCCAATTAAACCTCAAGCCCTTCTCCTTTCCCGGCTCTCTCTAGCCATATTCAGACCATCCTGGGAGGACTGCTCTCCCCAGAAACTATCATTAAGCGAGTGGCTTGGTTTGTCGCAGGGGTACTGATGCAGAGAACCAAAAACGGGTTGGCTTTGCTCAAGGGAATTTTATTTAGGGTAAAAGCTTACAGTTCCGAGGCTGGGAAATGTCCCAATCAAGGCACCATCAGAGATACTTTCTCACCAAAGTCAGCTGCCACGTGGCGAGGCAAGATGGCGGCCGATCTCTACCTGGTCTCAGCCTTCTCCTCTGGGCTCATCGTCTCTTGGAAATCAGCCCCTGGAGCTCCCCTGTGAGCCACCAGGCAGAGGGCTTGTGTCTTTCCAGCCTCCTCTCTCAGTCACTATACTTTCTTTCCAAATTCGGCAGGGAGCTCTCAGGCATCAGGCTCATCTCCTGAGCCTTGAGCTGGTCGCTTGGGGACTTCATTCCCGTCCTCTGTTCTCCACTGCTTCCAGACTCTAGAAGCTCCCTCAGCCTCTCGGGACTTCTCTGTTTTCCCACAGTCCTTTCTCTCACATGGCAGGGTTTTGAAATGGCGGCTTCCTTTTCCTGTGTGTCTCCATTTATATCACACCCAGCCGGAGAGCAGAGATCCAAGCTGGCTCATGCTGCACTGATGAAGTCCACCTGAAAGGGTCTCACACCCTCAGGAATGGATTAGGGGAGAAACAAAATCCTCTGCTTTGGGGGAAGTCATAGAAGAACTTCAACCTGTACCCACGAGTGGTAGATGCCTCATATTCTCTTGGTGCATAGTTGGGTGTCATCAGCCTTGACGTCTAGACCAAACGTTGGGTGGGCTCCATTTTGTCTCCACGGCTGTGCACACCCCTGGGTCTTTTGTCCGTGTGGGGAGCTTCAGCAACTGAGTTCTCTCCTCTTGTGGCTGGTGTGGGGGTCACGTGGAGGTGGCCATGGCTATGAGCACTGCGGTCTCATTTAGGAAGCCAACGTGTGGACAGAGCCGCTCACGGAGGCGGGCACGGCAACACGGATCTCAGAAGAACGGAGCTGGAGCCTCCAAACTGACGGATGCTGAGCCTTCCCTCTGCTCCCACGAGCGCGCTTCATCTTCCAAAGCCTGAGTGTAGGATACTGTCCTTTGCATTTGCCCGGCTGCCTCGTGCCGTTCACTCTGTGTGGGTGGACCTTCCACCCCTTCTCACCGCCGAACTCCAGCTCCTCCCTCAGGTCTTGCCTCCATGTTCCAGGGGAAAGGGCCAGCTCAGCGAGGGTGGGGAGAACTTTGGGCAGTGTGTCTTCTCCAGGGAATCGGGAGCAGTAGTCCTGTAACTCCTGTGCCTGCAATTGGTGGATACATCGTCGTCTTCCCTGCTGCACTGTTACTTCATGAGGGCAGGGACTGTGGGTGTTTTTGTTCCTTTTTTATCTCTACTAACAATTCAGTTCCTAAGCTATAGAATGCATGTGTATTTGTGAAGATAAGGGAGAGAAGGAGGAGGGAAGGAGGGAAGGAGGGAAAGAGGAAGGAAGGAAGGAAGGAAGGAAGGAAGGAAGGAAGGAAGGAAGGAAGGAAGGAAGGAAGGAAGCAGAGAGTGAGGGAAGGCGTAAGAAAGGAAGGAAGGAGGGAAGGAAGGAAAGAAGGAAAAAAAGGAGGGGGAATGAAGGAAGGAGGGAAAGAAGGAAGGAAGGAAGGAAGCAGGAGTGAAGGAAGGAGTAAGGAAGGAAGGAGGGAAGGAAGGAGTAAGGAAGGAAGGAAGGAGGAAAGGGAGGGAGGGAAGAAAGGAAAGAAGGAAGGAAAGAAGAAAAGAGGGAAGGAAGGAAGGAAAGAAGGAAAGAGGGAAGGAAGGAAGGAACAAAGCAGGGAGGGAGGGAGGAAGGAAGGAATTGTGTTGCATATGGAGGTCTGAGAAGCAGCCTTTTCAGATTCTGGACTAACCAAGTTCATCTCGATGGCCCATGATTTCCGAAACAATTTAAGGAATCCTTGAGGCCCCTGGGTTTGGGTTGGAAGCCCAGCTCTGAGCCCACCTTCAGATTTTGGAGAGCACAGGATGACTTAGGGAGGTGAGGAACAAAGAGAAGATGGGGAAGGTGAAAGCCAGTGAGAGAAAATGGTGGAGAGAAAGGTTTAGAGGCAAAAAGAAGCGGGGGGCGGAATGGATTGAAAAACGCCACCAAGGAATCCTGAGCCCAGGTCCGTTCTCCCAGATGCAAGTCGTGACACTCAGCCGCTGACCAACCTCAAGCTCACTTTGTGTTCTAACCCATCAGGGAACAGGCCTGACAGAGGCATTTGCAACCTAAGAATTTACATGGCTGTAAAAATCTTACATGTTTATTAACGCATTTGTTAGGCACTGCCAGTTTTTACGATTGCTTTACAATCACCTGTGGTGAATGAGCAGTTCATGTGCCATTACGCATTGCATGTAATAAAGCAAGATGGAAATCAGTTAAAGGTAAGGAAAGGTTTGCACTCTTTTTAAAATCTTTTTTTTTTTTAAGATACATAAATAAAACAAAATGTGACGTTAAAAAAAAATAAGAGGCTCCCATATACCCCACTCCCCACACTCCTCCCACATCAACAACCTCTTTCACCATCGTAGCACATTCTTTGCATTTGGTGAATACATTTTGGAGCACTGCTGCTCCATGTGGATTATAGTTTACATTGTAGTTTACACTCTTTCCCAGTCCATCCAGTGGGTTATGGCAGGATATAGAATGTCCAGCATCTGTCCCTGCAATATCATTTAGAACAACTCCAAATCCTGAAAATGCCCCCACATCATACCTCTTTGTCCCTTTCCCTGCCCTCAGCAACTCCCGTGGCCACTGTCGCCACATCAGTGCTACAATTTCTTCCGTTGTTAGAATCACAATAGTTCACTAGTAGAATACCAATAAGTCCACTCTAATCCATATTTTATTCCTCCATCCTGTGGACCCTGGAAGGGTGATGTCCACGCCACCTCTATATCGAGAGGGGGCTTAGATCCCACATGGCTAATCGATGCAATTTTCCTGCTTGCAGTTGTAGTCATTCTCGGTTCCCTGGTGTGGTGGTTGATCATCCTCACCTCTCCATTAGCTCATCTGGGTAAGTCCAATGGACCAGAGAGTAGGAGTTGTAACTCTGCTGAGGCTCAGGGCCCAGCTGGCACATGGACAGTCCAGAGATCCAAGTCCCCTGAACATACACAAACCCCAGCACCAACCACTGGTCCAGTAAAAGTGACAGAAGAGGCATGTGTAGAAAGGTCACATCTGAGTTGAACTCCATCATACTCAGGAACACAAATTCCAAAGTAGGGCCCATAGACAAGGCACTGAACTCCAGAGCTATCTGCCATGACCGGAGACCCTGTGTATCTCTGTAGCCCTCAGGTGTACCAGTACCTGGGATTGTATCTACTTTGTCTGTCTCTTGGATCCTGCTGGGATGTGCATAAGTGTGATCCCTTTGATGACCTCCCAACTCATTTTGAAGTCTCTTAGCCATAGGCACTCATTTCTCTCTACCTCTGGAGCATTTTCTTGGTCACTTCTGGGAGGCAGGTGTAGCTTCCACCTCCTCTCGCCTGGCCATTCTGGCATCTTGTCCAGCACCCACGCTGAGACCAGCACAGCCTTCCCCCTGCCCTTCCAGTGTTGCTTGTCCACTCCCCAAGTATTAAGACTCTTTTAATTTAGCATTTCATGTTCTCACAGCCTCTTTGCATCCAAAACGAGGCACAATTTTTTCTGGGGACCAGATTGGAATATAATCAAGTGGTCTGGTTGGCGTCTTGGAGTTCCAGAAATGGTCCCCATGAGGTGATGCTTGTTTTGGGGCAAACACCCTCCCGCAAAGCACTTCTGGGGCTACCAACAGAAGCGTCTTGTCTCTCACTCTTTTTCAGGCAACTGCAGTAGAATTCTGGGATTCCTAAATCCTCCACTTTTTGTCCTGATATCTGTTCCTTCTTAGGAAGCCCGATGGGGATTTGCCCAATTGAAACCCAAGCGAGGTTTCCACAATGCTCATGAGATGGCCGATGTCCCAAGAAGTATTATTGGACTTGTTTCCTGTTGGTACAAACTTTGGGCTCGTGCAGCCCATTGAAGAAATCGCTCAGTTTAACGAAATGACAACAGTTGGGCAGCCCCCAGGTCAACCCCAACTTTCCTTCTCAGCCAACCCACTCATCGTTCTGCGATGGATCCAAACTCCACGTTTGACCTTCGTGGTGGAATGGTTGTTACTGCTGTACTGAAAATAAAATAAACGGACTTAAAAGGGGGTGCAGAGCTAGTGCACTGAGCTAAAACTGCCTGACTGTCAGAGCCGCACAAGAGGTGTCTGCCGGAAGAGGTGAGCTGGGCGAGCAGTAAATAAGGCTGCTTGGGACAGCGGGAAGGCGTGGGGGGATGGGAAGGGAGGACGGGGTGTGAATTAGGGTTAGTGCGTGCCCTCCGTGAGCTGTGGGGCTGTTTGAGCAGGAAGTCCTTGAGATCCAGCTCGTTCATGAGCAAGCAGGATGTTGGTTGAGGCTGTGGCCATCTGGTGAAGATCCGCAGAGCTTGCTGGCGTCCGCTTGAGATCTTCACTCCAGTTCTTCCTCCCAGCCCTCGGCAGGGGTCTTTTTTTTTTTTTTTTTTTTAAAGGATTAAAAGCGGAGGATGGTTTATTCAAGTATTCAAGCAGGTAAGTAAAAGAAACAAAGTCATATACAATGTTGGAACAACTTCTGGAGGGATGTTAAGTGCCTGCGTTCTCCATGACTAGCTATTTGGTGAACTGTCAGGACTGACATGAAAACACTTCAGGCTGGAGAGAGCTGCCCATTTTCCTAAGAGAAAACCCACGTCACTAACAAGCATTTAGATCACCAACTCTGTTTTGGCCCTATATGAATTCTTGAGAGGGTCTCTCAATTTATGATATTTGTTCTAATACTGCCCAAATAAACCTAGCCTTTAAGAAACCTAGAGGTCATAGGCATCAATGCACATTCTGCAAGCACATTTAAAAATGTAACCAAAAGCAAACAATCAGCAACTCAAAATATTATTGACAGAATCTGTAGTTGTAGATGAAGAAGTTAAAAAAAATATATATGTAAAGGTTCACATGAATACAAGTTTTTACCATTTAAAAGTCCACTAGAGAGTACATCTGAATTCTGGAAAGGGTATTATATATATATATCAAGTAAAATATTTTAAACAAGTCCATTGTGCATCATTTAGTTTTAAATTGCAAAATCCAATACACAGTTGTTTTAATAAATTAGTGCAATATGAAATATTTTAGAGGATTAATGCATCCACATTAGGTCAAACTGAAGATTTCAAAATTTCTTCCATGAGCCATCTTTCACTTCTTCTTAAGTTATTTCTTGGTGAGCTGTTTTAGGAGGCACACTCCGATTTAAACAAAATGACCCCAGATATTAAACTGCCTGGATGAGATGTGGATTTTTACTCTCATCCCTTAGGAATTGTCTAGGAGTCTAGGAGAAAGGCAAACTCATTCCTAACATTCCCATCTGTGTGGAATTTCACACAACACTCTGGTGAGCTGAGGGAAGAGCCACTCACTTTGCTTCACTCTTAAGTTAAGAATAACTGTACTGATCATTCTAGTTTTTAAAGTATATTTATTTACCACGTTCAAACTGAGAGCCAAGTGGAATACTCTTGATTCTGTATCCACAAAGAAAAAGGGAACGGGCAACTTCTCCGATAAGGCAGATTTCCTACAAATATGTAGTTTTGGTATTGTTTTTCCTTTTTGAAATCACCGCTGTTCTTTGGTAGTCACCAGTGAAGAAACTATAGTTTCCTGGGGATGGCAAGAGAACCCATGCTGTAATCCCAAATGTATCATCTCACATTCTCACTGACTAGGCAATAGGACAAACCACTGTTCACATGGTCCCAGGGCTGTAGCAGAGTGCCGACAATCTTCTTTCAATACTAGATTTATATTTATGCACATTTTCAATATCTGCAGGGTCCTGTAGAATCTTAGTTAGGCCTTCCAAAAGAAGGGCTGCCTTATGATAGCGATATACAATATTTTCAGTCTGCTGAAACATTTCATCCAGGGCAGCAGACTGAACCATTTCTACGGCACAATTATAGATGAGTTTCTCTGCAGTTACATTGTTGATTTCATCAATAAATCTCTGTTTGTCAGAGAAGAAGCGATTCAACTTTTCTGTAAGTTTCTTGCACATGGAGATGCAGAATTTATATTGTTCATTCAGATTTTTGACAACTTGTTTCACCGCCGTGGATGGGCTCAGTTTCCCGGATTTGATCTGGGCCTTGGAGAGATGCAGAGAAGCTGCGAGCAGCTGTGCTGCTTTCATGTATAACACCAGCTGTTCTACCCGCCCCCAGTCTTTGCTCAGCTGGCTGATCTGGTCCACAACCGTGCTCTCCTGGATCTGGTACAATGAGAGAGCAGATGTGCACAGCTCTGGGTTCCCAGCCTGCACGGCTGTAAGGTCCAGCACACACTCCGTGAACATCAGCATTGCGTTCAGGTGGCGGAGGGTGTCTGTGTGTTCTCGCTCCATCAGGGTCTCCTCAGGCAGGTCAGGGGCTTCGAAGGTGATGAACCCCTCTAAGCTGGGGGGTGAAGCACCGTAAGGCATGTATCTCAGGCTGGGGGCTGCCTCTGCTCCCGGAGGGGACGAGCCCGAGCACAGCCCGGGCGGGGAGCCCACACACCCGCGGCCGCTGGCAGAGCAGAGGGAGCCTCCAGGGCTGCTGGATCCCACTGAAGTTGGTCTCGTTCGAAGGACCATATGGGTACAGGCGGGGGCCGTGGCACTGTGTGGAGGGGACCCTACCGTGAACAGGGCGGCCCGGGAACTTGTTCCAGCAGGAGGTGCCAGCACCGCACCACAGGCTCCTGCAGGAGCTACGTCCATTGGTCGTTCTGTATTTAAACTGTCTGTGCTACCCTGATGTAGCTGACCACCTAAGGATGCCTTTACTTGTGGATCTGATAATTTCCCAGTACTGACAGATCTGCCTAAGGTGGCCTTGCCGTGCTGCTCAGGTCGGGCAGGGGTCTTTATCAGCACCTCAAAGGGTCATTGGTCCATCAGCATGCTTCAGTGAACTTGTTTCTTCTTTATATTTCCCTGGATAAAATGGAAAGCTCAAGGAAATCAAGGTGGTCAGTAAAACCATTGATCCTTCCAATGGCATGCCACTGCTGACCCCCTGTCATTTGTTCTACATAACACCCGTCCCTAGACCCCTCCCCAGTTTCCCTGCTTTCCAGCTGAACCCTCTGCTGGCCCCTTCTTGCAGGCGCAGGTAATCTCTAGCAGTGACCCCCTGCTCCCTTTGGCTCCTAAAGGCCCCTCAGTGAAGTAGATTCTCTTCCCCATGTCTGCCTTACGAGCCTGCCCACCTCCATCCTCCCCCCTCCCCATGACCTTCCTCCAAGGCCATGGGGTCTCCCCCTTCTTTGAACCAAGCCTGTAGTCCAGGGAGATGAGGGGGCATCCCCCAGGGCAGGCGGAGTTGAGGCCGTGGGGACTCCAATCCCTTGGGACGCCGACCTGGGCAGAGGGGCTACCAACAGGACAGGCAGCGCCTGCACAACTTAAAAATGGAACCCACGGTGGTATATATGAGGATCTACATCGGAACTGGGGGAGAGCGTGGACTACAATGTGGACCACGTCCATGTGGTGCAGCGGTGCTCCGGAATGTATTCGCCGGGTGCAGTGAATGTGCCACGATGATGAAAGAGGTTGTTGATGTGGGAGGAGTGGGGGGGGTGGTATATGGGGACCTCATATTTTTTGAAAGTAACATTTAAAAGAAAATAAAGAAGGCAAAAAAGAATATGGTGACATATGGGGAAAATATAGCTACTGTGACTTACACACTATAGTTAACAGAAATATTTTAATTTTTGTAGCAAATGCACAGAAGGTACTCTATCAATGCTTTTTTAAAAAGGCAGAAAGAGAGTAGCAGCTATGTACAGCAGGGGAGGAATAGAGATTGAGAGGCGACTGTGAAAGGGTAAAAGGGGTTTTTATTTCTCCGGTTTTTGATTATTGTTATCATTATTAGTGGAGTAATTAAAGTGATAAATTAATAAAGATTGCAGCGATGAAGGCACAAATCTGTGATTATACTAAACACTGCTGACTGTAGTTAGATGGATTGCATCCTTTATGAATATATACCAATAAAATTGATCGTTTTAAAAGAAAAGAAAAAGAAAAACAGAATCCTAGCCCTGTTGAGTCAAATCACTTTTTAAAAATTTTATTAAATTTTTTATTGTGTTTAAAGATACATAGGTCAAAAAAGTTACATAAAAAATATAAGAGATTCCCATATACCCACACCCCACCCCTCTACTCCTCCCACATCCACAACCTCTTTCATCATCATGGCACAGCACATTCCTTGCATTTGGTGAATACATTTTGGAGCACTGCTGCAGCGCATGGATTAATAAGAGAGCGAACAAGCAAACACCAGGTCCCACAGGCTTAGGAGGGGCAGTGATGACTTGACCAGCCCAGTGTGCTAAATGGACTTTGAGAAATGCTCAGAGAGTGTGAAAACCCATCTTTGTTCTCAGCACGGAAATATCCTCACTAAGTTTGCTGACAGTGAAGGCAACACGCAGCTATTTCTTCTTTTTTCAATTTGCAAAAAGCTTAGCGATTGGTTTTTTGATACTTGGAAAAATACTCCAGATGATATTGCAGGGTCAGATGCCGGACATTTTATATCCTGCCAGAACCTACTGAATGTACCGGGGGAGAGTGTAAACTACAATGTAAACTCTAATCCATGTGGTACAGCAGTGCTCCAAAATGTATCCACCAAGTGCAATGAATGTGCCACACTGATGACGGAATTTGTTGATGTGGGAGGAGTGGGGTGGGATGTGGGGTATATGGGAGCCTCTTATGTTTTTTTTACTGTAACCTTTTTTGTGATGTATGTATCTTAAAAAAATATACAATTTACAAAAATGATGGGGGTGGGGGAGTGGGGTGTGGGTTATATGGGAACCTGTTATATATTTTTTTAATGTAACGTTCTATGTAATCTATTAACTTTAAGTAAAAAAAAAGTGCTATTAAAAAATAGAGGGGATTCCCATATACCTCACCCCCCCTCCCCCACTTCCCCACATTAACAACATCCTTCATGAGGAAGGTACACTTGTGACAACTGATGAACACATATTGAAGCACTGCCACCACCCGTGGATTAGAGTTTACGTTATGGTTTACACTGTCCCACACAATTTTGTAAGTTACAACAAAATACATAATATTCTGTATCCAGCATGGCAAGTCATTCAGGACAATTCCAATGTCCTGAAAATGCCCCCATATTACACCTCTTTTTCCCTCTCCCTGCCTTCAGAACCTCCAGTGGCCACTGCCTCCACATCAATGATAAAAGTTCTCCCATTGCTTGAATCATAAGTCTCTAGTAGAGAACCAGTTAAGTCCACTCTAGACGCTCATTCATTCCCCAGTCCTGAGGATTCTGGGATGGTGATGCCCACTCCTCCTCTAATTGCACAGCTATTCTTTTTCAACGTGCATTGAACAATGCAAATGTGTATCAGGGAGAAACCAGACACTCCTGCCATGTTCCCCCACTGTTGTATATAAATATCCCCACGTAGTTTGGTGTGTATCTTTATGGTTATTTTCATCTATTTTGAGAAGGAAAAAGAACAAGGACAAGCGGAGAGCAGTATGGTCTCTGAAGGCTGCTTCAGAAACAGGATTCTCTATTCTATTGTTACATAATATATGTTGTAATAGCTTACATAATATCATGTATATTTTATAATATATAATACATGTTATACATGGAATGTGAGATAGTGCAAGTGTGTAGGAAAGTTAGAATTGTCCCAGCTCACCTAGAGGTATACTTATAACTTGCTACATATTACATTTTCTGCAATTATGTATTATAATATGTGTATAACACTGTATATAATATGTGATGTTATATACTGTATATGCCATTGCATGTATTGTATAATCAAACACATAATAGAATCTAGAGTAACGCAATTTGACTGGAAGCAGGATTTTCCCAACTTGCATATAAATTTATACATCTTACTATAAAGTGTACTATGAGTCATAGTACTTGAAAATGCTGGGCGCAGAACTCCTAAAGGAGCAAACAGAGGCTCGTGGCATCCAGAGAGTGGGGTGTGGTCTAGGTAAACCATGTGCAGAGAGGGGTCCCTGCAAGCAGAGGGACAGCCCTGTAGCAGAGTCCCTGGGTCCACCCCAGGCCCCTCAGTCCCTGTCTCTTCTGACGACGCCTGCCCATCTCTTTACCTCCACACACATCAGAGGCACCAGAACCCAGGACAAGCCTCTGTCCCTTCTGTGCAAACGAGCTTGTCTAAATCAACACGTGAATTAAAACACGCAGAACGACCCTCGGCGGGGCCCAGACGACCTCAAAATAGAGCCCGCTCCAAGCTGCTCCCCCGTGGGCTGAGGTTATTTGGAGAAGTCTTTTCTTCCTCCACCCGGTCTGTTTAACAACCAGAGATTATTGCACCAACTCGACAGGGAGCTGACCCGGGCCAGGTGATTTCAGAGCTGCTACGGATAATGCGGTTTGGTGTTTATTTTTAGAGCTCTGCAGAAGATCCTGAGGGGCTCATTTAAATAATTAAAGGGGCACTAGTAATGTATCCATGGAGGAGTTACACTTGGAGTCAAACGTTGGGAAGCAAGAGCATGGAAAAGAACAGCAGATACCAAGGGGGAAGAGAGAAAGAGAGCTAGAGACAGAGAAACAGAGAGAGGGAGAAAGGAGAAAGGGAGAGAGAGGAAGAGAGGGAGGGAGATGGGGTGGGTGCATGCAGCTGTGCATGTGTTTGTGGGAGGATAGTGGAAAAGGCAAACCCTGAAGACTTCCCTACCAAATGTTTATATTCCTTTAAATCAATTAAATGATGCTGATGAAAGGGAAGCTAATGAGAAGAGACTATGTAGATTCTATTGGATACCATTCAGAATATTTCAGGGGCTTTTTTTTAAAAAGATTTATTTATTTATTTCTCTCCCCTTTCCCGCCCCCCCCCACCCAGGTGTCTGTTCTCTGTGTCTATTTGCTGCGTGTTCTTCTTTGTCCACTTCTGTTGTCAGCGGCACAGGAATCTGTGTCTCTTTTTATTGCATCACCTTGTTGTGTCAGCTCTCCGTGTGTGCGGTGCCATTCCTGGGCAGGCTGCACTTTCTTTCGTGCTGGGCGGCTCTCCTTATGGGGCGCACTCCTTGTGCATGGAGCTCCCCTACGCGAGGACACCCCTGCGTGGCAAAGCACTCCTTGCGCGCATCAGCACTGCGCATGGGCCAGCTCCACCTGGGTCAAGGAGGCCCGGGGTTTGAACCACGAACTTCCCATGTGGTAGACGGACGCCCCAACCACTGGGTCAAGTCTGCTTCCCTCAGGGGCATTTTTTTTGTCTGTCCCCCTGTTTAGGGTGAAGCATGCTCCTCCAGCTCAGCTAGATAAATCTTTTAGGGATGCGTGACACCTAATTATGTTTCTTAACTGCCGTGCTTTCGGGCAGGACTCTCTCGAATAGCTAACAGATTTTGCTCACCGTGCTTTGCGGGGTTATCATCGTCAATTACCTGCTCAGGAAAGCCATGAGAGCGAGGCAGGGGCCCAAGCCAACCTAAACACTTCCTGTGGGCCAGGCACACGGCTCATTTCCAGCTCATTCCGACAGTGCGCTGAGGTTGTGAGAAAACACCGCTGGAACCCTTTTCTGAAGGCAATCTCCTCGCCCTTCCTGACGTGAGGGAGAACTGGAATCACCCACTCCCGCAAGGAGACATAAGCTGAAATGAAAAGCACATTGCACACAGCCCAGGGGCCGAAAAATAAAGCCAGGGGGGCTCAGACATTGTGGTTCCCAAAGTGTGTGCCAAGGCACCCTGGGGGTGCCACGGGGAACTCCCTTTCCAGGGAGCACCGAAAGTCCCTGCCATTACCTGACGAGCGGAATGGTTAGGTATTTCTTTTGACTTAGAGAAGCCAAATGCAATGAAAGTGCCACAATGACGAAAGAAGTTGTTGATGTGGGAAGAGTGGGGGTGGGGGGTGGGGTATATGGGAACCTCTTATTTTTTTTTAATGTGACATTTTTTGTGATCTGTGTATCTTTAAAAAAAACAATAAAAATTTTTTTAAAAAAGAAGTTATAACCTGTAGGAGGTAGCAGCCTCCTACAGTATTTGTTAGATGTGTGAAGTACTGATAAACATCACAATGATGGTTTTATTTTTTAGATTATTATTATAATAATGTATATTATTATAATGTATATTATTATAATATATATTATTATAATCTATATTATTAAAATGTATATGTGTTATAATGTAATAATATGTATATTATTATAACTATATGGTAGGTTAGCCCTTACCACAAATGTGCATTTTTAGTGAGATTTTCGTATAAATTTTCTGTCATCTAAAACCTCGTTAAAAATAAAATGTCTTATATTTTTAAAAAAGTGAAGAAGCCACGAGCAAAGAGAATGAGTCATGACGGGTGAGCTGAACTGAGGAAGTGTGGAAACCTCTGTCTTATCTGTAAATAGGTCTTCCTGGGTGAAAGCACAAGTTCACATTTTTGGACAGTTGACTAGCCTGACTTTGTTTTGTAATCATTTTTCTGTAGCCTGACTTTTACATCAGAGTCACTCTAAGGCAGGGGTTCTTAACCTTTTTTTTGTTCCATGGACCCCTCTGCCCATCAGGTGAAAAAAACCCTGGACCCCTTACTAAGTCCACACTTTACTGTGTATTATTTAATAAATATATCACAACCGCACCAACAAGGTTCTCAGCTAGGTTCTGAGAACCACTTCCATCCCATGAAGACAGGACGTTAGGCCAAAGAGCCGCCATGTTTGCTTCCTTCCCCAAGGAGAGCAATGCCACCTGCATGTGACTTCCACTTTAGAATCCCATGTAAGGATTCATTTGTAGAAGTATTCTACTACTCAAAAATAAAAATGCTGGAAAACCACCATCCAAGATGATAGCCAAAGAATCCTCCTCGATCAAGACAGAGATTTAAAATTTCTCTTGCAGCAAGTACACCCAAATTATTTCCTTCTATCATGAAAATACAGTAGAAATGGCCATGAAGACTACATTGGGAAGGATCCTAACCCAGCCAGTGTGGACCCTGTTAAGCTTGTTCATCCTTCCATAAACTGTTAGGAGGCAACCATGAAAATCCAGATTTGTGCCCATTTCAGGGCTCCCTTGGGAACCTCTAAGAATTTGACACCATTCCAGCATAAGGTTGTGGGGTTCTTTGTTATAGGACAAGAGCAATGAGCTCCTGCATACCTAGTGGTTATCATTATGGGCAGACACAGTTGGCAGATGTACAACAATCTGATGTCAATGCTTCTCACAAAGAACCTCATGGGCAGTGTCTAATGTCCTGAGAAGTCCACCTTTCTTCCCACTCCATTCCACCCATTGATTTTTAATGAGAACCAGCTATGTGACAGGCAGGCTCCACGGTTCAGATCTGGTTGAGAATTAAATATGTAAATGTTTTATTCAGAATTTGATTCCTGAAGGATCACAAATTAGAGCTGGCTACCATCAAGAAAAGGAGGAGGAGAGGGAGGAGATGGAGGAAAAGGAAAAGGAGGAGGAGTAAAAGAAAAAGAAAGAGGAGGAGGAGAATAAAGAGGAGGAGGAAGAAGAGAAGGAAGAGAAGGAGGAGGAGGAGAGAAGGAGAAGGAGGAAGAGAAGAAAGAAGAGGAGGCAGAGAATTAGAAGAAAGAGAGGAAGAGGAAGAAGAGAAGAAGGAGGAGAAGGAGGAGGAGAAAAAGAAGAAAGAGGAGGAGGAGGACAAAGAGGAGGAAGAGAGGGATAAGAGAAGGAGGAGGAGGAGACAAAGGAGAAGGAGGATGAGAAAAAGGAGAAGGAGGAAGAAAAGGAAGAGGAGAAGGAGGAAGAAGGAGGAGGATGAGGAGAAGAAAAGTAAGAAGGGGAAAAAGAAGAGGAAAAAAGGAAGAAAGAAGAGAGAGAGGAAAGGAGGGAAGGAAGATGGAATGGAGGGAAGGCAAGAAACATAGTCCATCCTGTTACAGGACTGTTGGAATGACAGAGGTGGCACTGGCATCGGGGGCTGACAGGAAGCAGGAAACCCAGCCTTCCTGGTCATGAACTTCCTTCTCTGCTTCCCCTGTTCCCACATACACATGCTTCCCAATAGCCATCTTCATTAGGCCAGAACCGTGGCCTCCATCACCTGCTGAGCTCGTAAGGCCCAATTCCACCATGTCTCATTGCTCGGAAACAATAAAATAATGATCTATAACAAATAACAGACATAAAATACATAATAACAGATGGAATAATTTAATGATTCCTGGGACCTGTTGAAAAGTTTCCTATCACTAACAAGCTTTCTTTTGCCAAAGCTACAACGAACAGAAATTAAGACAACTGTTCATCCATTGATTCTCTCTCTAGGAATAATCTCAGACCTTTGCAATCTAAATGGAGAGAAATTACACATTTGCCTCTAGCTGAGGAGTCAATAATATTCACTGTGAAATAAGCAGGTTCTCATGGTTATTTCTTCTCTGGAGTTGATAACTTCAAGCTGTGCTGAAATTGACCCTTCTCCTCTTACACGTATTTGACTCTTGATGTCCCTGACCCTGAATCTTGCCACACAATTATGGCTGTGACGTCCTAGGAGTAAGAGTGCTAAAATGGGGGAGGAGATGGCAGTGCTACTAAGATGCTCCAAAGCACACGCCCTTCTGCTCCCAGCATATGGTCTGAAGCAAGGGTGGGTGGGCGTATGGATGTATGAGTGGATGAACGAATGAGTCAGTGAATGGGTGGATGGGTGGATGGATGGATGGATGGATGATGGATGGGTGGTTGGGTGGATGGATGGGTAGGTGGTGGATGAGTGGATGAATTAATGAGTCACTGGATGGGTGGATGGGTGGATGGATGATAGAGCGATGGATGGATGATAGATGGATGGATGGGTAGGTGGATGGATGGATGGGTAGGTGGATGGATAGGTGGATGGTTGGATGATAGTTGAGTAGGAGGGTGGATAGATGGGTTGGTGGGTGGGTGGATAGGTGGATGGAAGGATGGATGGGTGATAGTTGGGTAGGAGGGTAGATAGATGGATGGTTGGTAGTTGGGTAGAGAGATAAGTAGATGGATAGATTTGTGGCTGTGTGGTTAGGTGAAAATGTGTGGGTAGAATCTGTAGATGTGACCTTATTTGGAAATAGGGTCTTTGCAGATGTGATTAAGTTGAGATTCGAGATAAACTCATGGTGGATTATCAGGGTGAGCCCTAAATCCAATGGCAAGAGAAGAGAAAGGAGAAACCGAGAGAAGGTCATGTGAAGATGGAGGCAGAGCTTGGAGTGATGCAACCATAAGTCCAGGAACTCCTGGAGCCACCAGAACCTAGAGGAGGCAGGAAGCACCCTCTGCAAGAGCCTCTGGGAGGACCTAGCTCTGCCCGTACCTCAATGTCAGACTTCTGGGCCCTTGAATGGAGAAAGAAGGCAGGTCTGTTATTCAAAGTCCCCAGTTTGTGATTATTTGTTAAGCAGCCTGTTACATTACTATCCTTACCCCAGTCCTTCAGGAGCCCCCAGGACACTGCCCACCCAGGTGAGAAGGGGGCAGGCCTGGGTCCCCTGTCTGCCACATTTTCACCCAGGGGTCAGGGGTAGTCACAGGAGGACAGGAATGGGTGATGAGCCCCTCGACTGGGATGGAGGAATGGGACACAACCCCCCCAACACACACACCCATCCTCATTTTATGCCCATGGGAATCATGCTGTCTTTCCCACTTTGGGTGGTGATCAAGACATCCATGTGGAAGGCTTTGCAAGAGATTGTGGTTGGCATGAGAGGAAATCCCAAGTATGGCATGCATCATGAGACGGGACAGCTTTCACCCAGGACTGGGAACAGAGAAGAGGGAGGGTCCCCAGAGGCTCCTCTCCCCAAAGGTTAAAGTCTTTCCCTCCCCAAGGGATGGCTGGGGACCATGGCACAACACATAGCTCCCTGGTTTGAGGGCGGAGGTGGAAGAAGACAAGAGCAATAAATAAACAAGGTGGGCTCTGGCAGGACCCAGACTCGAAGGCAAATGTGGTCAGGAATTCTGGCAGCAGAGCCTCCTTCCTGGAGGTAAAAAGGGGCAAGTGGCAGCCAGGGTAGGGGTCCTCTGGGCAGGGGTGTCCGGCAAGGATGGTGTGAGAGCAGATGAGATACAACAGGGGGGTCAGCAGCAAGAGCAACCAGAAAGGGGACTCCAGGGCCAGAGATCAACGTGATGCAGGTGAAGCACCGTCCCCTCTAGCTGGTCCTTTATCTCTAACTTCCTGGGTGGGCCAGGCTCAGACCCCTCGGTGGTCCAGCATCAACCCCCTGGGTGGTCCAGCCTCAACCCCCTGGGTGGTCCAGCCTCAAACTCCTGGGTTGTCCAGCCTCAAATACATGGGTGGTCCAGCCTCAAGCCCATGGGTGGTCCTGCCTCAACCCTCTGTGTGGTCCAGCCTCAGACCTATAGGTGGTCCATCCTCAAACTCCTGGGTTGTCCAGCCTCAATGCCCTGGGTAGTCCAGCCTCAGACCTGTAGCCTCAGATACATGGGTGATCCATCCTCAGACCCCTGGGTGTTCCAGCCTCAACCCCCTGAGTGGTCCAGCCTCAGATCTGTAGGTGGTCCATCCTCAAACACCTGGGTTGTCCAGCCTCAACCCCCTGGGTGATCCATTCTCAGACCCCTGGGTGTTCCAGCCTCAACCCCCTGGGTGGTCCAGCCTCAGACCTGTAGGTGGTCCATCCTCAAACCCCTGGGTTGTCCAGCCTCAACCCCCTGGGTGTTCCAGCCTCAGACCCCTGGGTGGTCCATCCTCAAACCCCTGGGTTGTCCAGCCTCAACCCCCTGGGTGGTCCAGCCTCAGACCCCTGGGTGTTCCAGCCTCAACCCCCTGGGTGGTCCAACCTCAGACCTGTAGGTGGTCCATCCTCAAACTCCTGAGTTGTCCAGCCTCAACCCCTTGGGTGGTCCAGCCTCAGACCCCTGGGTGGCCCAGCCTCAGAACTATAGGTGGTCCATCCTCAAACCCCTGGGTTGTCCAGCCTCAACCCCCTGGGTGGTCCAGCCTCAGACCCCTGGGTGTTCCAGCCTCAACCCCCTGCATAGGCCAGGTTCAGACCCCTGGGTGGTCCAGCCTCAACCCCCTGGGTGGTCCTGCCTCAACCCCCTGAGTGGTCCAGCTTCAACCCTCTGTGTGGTCCAGCCTCAGACCTGTAGGTGGTCCATCCTCAAACTCCTGGGTTGTCCAGCCTCAACCCCCTGGGTGGTCCAGCCTCAGACCCCTGGGTGTTCCAGCCTCAACCCCCTGGGTCATCCAGCCTCAGACGCCTGGGTGTTCCAACCTCAGACCCCTAACTGGACCACAAGGCTCTGAAATGGACTCAATCAATTGTGCGTGCCTCTTCTCTTACTTTCCCTCCACCTTATGGCGCCACTGGAGTTCAGCTATTTACTTGTGTCTCCCTCAGAATGCCACCCTTCCCGGTTTTGCTGCTGCTCCCTGGGGGTCTGAGATGCTTGTCTCTGTCCAACCTCTCCCACCCCCAGCACCAACCCACACCCCAGCTCTCTCTGCCATCACCCCAAGCAGAAAAGTCTTGCTAATGGATGGCTTTGTGAATGCAATTACCACCACCAAATTGTGTGCCTAAAAATAGATAAACTGGAAAAATGTAGGTGGTATATATATTGACACAATAAAATACTTTAGAAAAACCATAGAACTGTACAACACAAAGAGCGAACTCTAATGTAAACTACGGACTATGGCTCATAATACAAGTAGAATAATAATTGGTTCATCAATTGGAATGAATGCAAAGTGCTAATTACAGGAAAAACCACGTGTGCATGTGTAGGGGGCATATATAGGATTGCTGTACTTTTTACATGGTTTTTCTATAAATCTATAACTGCTATAAAAATCAATTATTTGTTTAGTTTAAAAAGCCAAGCTCTTGTGGAAAGCTTTCACTCCTATCTCAGCAATCATCCGAAATCCCCATCTGCACCTCCAGACCTCTGTGGTTTTAGGGTTCTTAGGATGTCCACCTGCATTTGATTTTTTAAAAATTATAGATCTATTTTTTATTATCTTTTTTTTTAACAATACATAAATCACACAAAATGTTATAATAAAAAATATGAGGTTTCCATATAACCCACTCCCCACACCCCCCACCCTTCCCACATCAACAACTTCTTTCATTAGTTTGGTACATTCATTGTATTTGATGAGTACATTTTGGAGCACTGATGCACAATGTGTATTTTACGTAACCTGTGCTCACAGGCAGCTATCATTCAATGTGCTCTTATCACTCAGCGATTTTTTTTTCACGTTCAAAGCAACTTTTATGGTCAATGTACTGTGTTTAGTTTTTCCTGGTCCCTCTTTATTATTTTTTTAATCTTTTATTTATTTATTTTTAATTAAAGTCAATAGATAAGGAAACTCTTATATATATATTTTTTAAAGATTTATTTTTTATTTATTTCTCTCCCCTCACCCCCTCCCACTTGTTTGTTCTCTCTATTTCCTGCATGTTCTTCTTTGCCCGCTTCTGTTGTTGTCAGCGGCACGGAAATCTGTGTTTCTTTTTGTTGCATCATCTTGTTGTCTCAGCTCTCCGTGTGTGCAGCGCCATTCCTGGGAAGGCTGCACTTTCTTTCGCGCTGGGCGGCTATCCTTACGGGGGGCACTCCTTGCGCGTGGGGCTCCCCTACGTGGGGGACACACCTGTGTGGCAGGGCACTCCTTGCACACATCAGCACTGCACATGGGCCAGCTCCACACGGGTCAAGGAGGCCCGGGGTTTGAACCGCGGACCTCCCACGTAGTAGATGGACACCCACTGGGTCAAGTCTGCTTCCCTCTTATATTTAGTAATGTAATATCACTCAGCTTTTTGTGTCTCTGTAACTGGAAGGCTGCTTTCCTAACTGGGCAATTGCCACTCGCTCCTTGCAGGGCACAGCCAAACGATATTCTGACGAAGGGAAAGAAATCCTTCGAAAGAAAACACAAAATCTCACCTTGTGAGCTCATCATCCTGGACCTCAGCTTTAGATGTCCTTGTCCTGCTGTCCATCACAACCTTGGGAAGAAGAAAAATTTTTGAAAACAAACCTCAACTCTGACAGACCAGGGAGCAAGTCAGTCTGCTTGAGGCAGCAGATTCTCTTCCCAGTCCCGCTGGCGACTTAAGAGTCACACTGTTTAATCAGGGAATCTCTTCAGGTTTAGGCTTTCTGACTCTACAATAAAACTTTAAAAATTAAAAAGAACGTCACTGCCAAGGCCTTTTCCTCCACTGGAGTGAAATCACCGGCTCTAATGGAAGGAAAGATGCCAACTTCCAAATACAGACATATTTCACCTCCTCCTTGCCCTGCAGCTGGCTCTCATTTCAGGAAAAGGACATTGTGTCAGTTTCTGGCACTGCTGTAACAAAGTATCACAATTGGGAGGCTTAAAGGGAGGGAAGGGTGTTGTCTCCCAGTTCAGGAGCCAGAAGTTCAATGTCAAGGTGTCGGTGGGGCTGATATCCCTCCCTGGGCTCTGGGAGAGGGTCCTTTGTGCCCTTTCCAGCTTCTGATGATTTTCTAGCCCCCCCCCCCAAGTGTTCCTTGACTTGTGGCAGTGTCACTCTATCTCTACCTGGAGCACATGTGCCCCGCCCCATGTGAGCCTGTGTGTCTGTGTTCAGATTTCCCTTGATTTATAAGGACAACAGTTACATTGCATTTAGGGCCACCCCTCTTAACCAATTCCATCTGCAAAGACCCTGATTCCAAACAAGCTCAGCGTCTAAGCTACGGCGGGTCACTGTGACTATGCCCCCCCCCCTTTTTTTTTTAAGTGTAGTTTTTTGAAGATACATAGATGACCAAAAGTGTTACATTAAAAAATATAAGAGGTTCCCACATACCCCATACCCCACCCCACTCCTCCCACATCAACAACCTCTTTCATCATCGTGGCACATTCATTACATTGGGTGAACACATCTTGGAGCACTGCTGCACCACATGGATTAGAGTTTACATTGTAGTTTCCACTCTCCCCCAGTCCATTCAGTGGGTTATGGCAGGATATAGAATGTCCAGCATCTGTCCCTGGAGCACCACCCAAGACAACTCCAAGTCCCCAAAATGCCCCTACATCTCATCTCTGCTTCCCTCTCCCTGCCCTCAGCAACTCCCGTGGCCACTGTCTCCACATCAATGCTACAATTTCTTCCATTACTAGTCACAATTGTTCTATAGTGGAATACCAGTAAGTCCACTCTAATCCGTATTTTATTCCTCCATCCTTGGACCCTGGGATGGGGATGGCCATTCCATCTCTAAATTGAGAGGGGGCTTAGATTCCACATGGATGATGGATGGGATTTTCCTGCTTGCAGTTGTGGGCACTCTTGGTTCCCTGGTGTGGTGGTTGACCATCTTCAGGAGATGTGATTCAACACACAACAGAAGAGTTCCTACAGGGGTCCTGGGCCATTTGCTCTGTTTTGTTCAGAATCTCTGCTTCAAAGAGCACCTACCAGTCCATGGGCTGGAACAAGGGGACATGAATTTACCACTGGGGTGATTCTGCTTCTCAGGGTTCATTTGGCATTTCTAGAGACATCCGTCACAATTGTGGGGAGCAGGTGGTTACCAGCCCTAGTGGGTGGAGGCCAAGGATGCTCCTCCGTATTAGAGAGTGGGCAGTGGATACCCCTCTCCAGGAGGAGTTTTCCTAGTGCCAAGGTTGAAAACCCTGCTACAGAAAGTTTCCCATTTCTACTCAACAGAGAGTTTTGGGGACATAGCCTTAGCCTCAGGTTAGCTCCCAAACCCCACAATTAGCTTGGAAAATATCGTCTTTAGATTCTGGGCGGGCTCTGAAAACGAATTCCCGAGCACCCTCTGGGTCAGTGAGAAAACTACTGCCGCACATCGAGCCTGACCCCGATACCTTAAAATTAAATTGCGATGACTCAAGGTGCAAGTGGGTATTGAAAATTACAGAGCAATAAACCAACTGAAAGGACCAAGTCAGAAAGTGTGACCTGGGGCATAGGGAATTCCTCCACGTCCTTTGTTTTGTTTTGTTTTCCCTCTATTTTTTTAAGTGTTACTTTAAAAAAATATGGTGTCCCATATACCCCCCAGCCCCTCACCCCACTCCTCCCACATCCACAACCTCTTTCATCATCATGGACATTCATTGCATTTGGTGAATACATCTTGGAGCACTGCTGCACCACATGGATAATGGTTTACATTGTAGTTTACACTCTCCCCCAGTTCATTCAGTGGGCCATGGCAGGACATACAGTGTCCAGCATCTGTCCCTGTAGCACCACCCAGGACCACTCCAAGTCCTGAAAATGCCCCCACATCATAGTCCAAGTGGAAATAGCCATCCTTGCTTGGCAAAGGGCCAAGGCAGGAATCCATTTTCACTACTGGCTTATTAGTTGCCGGGACACCTTGGGGTGCTTTATGAGTTTCTCGCAGCTACTTTGATAAATTGCTGCAACATGGTACCTTAAAACAACAGAAACAATTTTTAAATATATTTTTTATTTTTTAAAAGATACTTAGATTAAAAAAAAAAATTTACAGGAAAAAAAATAAGAGGTTCCCATATACCCCACTCCCCACACCCCCCACTCCTCCCACATCAACAACCACTTTCATCATTGTGGCACATTCATTGCAATTGATGAATACATTTTGGAGCACTGCTGCACAGCATGAATTATAACTTATGTTGTAGTTTACACTGTCCCCTCCCCCCAGTCCTTTCAGTGGGCTATGGCAGGATATATAATGTCCTGCATCTGTCCCGGCAATATCATTGCTTCTGGCAATTCCAGGCATTTCCTGGCTTGAGGCAGCACCCCTCTGTCCCTGCCTCCCTCTTCTCTCCCCTCTGTGTCTTCTCTGCTACATCTTATGAGGACACTAAGAATCACTCCAGCATCTGCCCTGATTTTGCAAAACGGTATCTGAAGTGAAGAAAGGTCCAATTACTTGCCCAAAGGGACACAGACGGACCTGTGATGTTTAAGGCATAAGCTAAATTCATACCACAAGCTCCCCAGAGCATTTTGGGTCACATTGTAGCATATAGTGTTATTTATATGTAATTTCAAGATAGTCAAATCCATAGAGACAGAAAGCAGATTTGTGGATGCTCTCAGCTGGGGAAGGGAGAAGAGTAGCTGCTGAATGGCTACAGGGCTTTATTTGGGAGATGAAAATGTGTGGGAACTAGATAAAAGTGACGGCAGGTGGAGCAGTTTGATATGGTTATGAATTCCAAAAATAGATATTGGGTTATGTTTGTCATCTGGTCTGTACCTGGGCGTGATTGAGTTATGATTGGGGCTTTGGGCCACATCATAACGGCGTTGAGTCCCCACCCCTTGACTCAGATAAAGGTATGGCAAGGGACAGAGTTGAGGGTTTTTGATGTTGGAGTTTTGATGGTGGAGTTGGATCCTGAATCCTTAAGCTGGAGACCCAGGAAGGAAGCTCACAGAAGAAAGAGAAGCAAGTCCCAGGAAGAGAGGAACCCTGAGCCCAGGAAAAAAGACATATGCTTTCATCTACGGTAAAGTCCCAGGAAGTCTCCCAGCTGTCTCTACTTCTTGGTCGTGCCACGCTGGCCTAGGACCTTCATTTCAGAAGCAGTTCTTTAACGGATCCCCAGTCACCTGCAGGACATTTGAGCCAACAAGCAGATCGTAGTCTATGAAATCTCACCAGGTGGCATTCGAAAGACTTGTATCATTGGGAAAGAAAATGGGAAAGAGTTGTCCAAGAAGAAATCTATCAAACCTTTCTTAATCGGTGGAAACGTTGTGGACTGAAACCTCAAATATCTCCTAAAGAATCAAGAGGCACAGATGAATCAATATGTGCAGGGACGGTTTTGGATCTCAAAGGCAGGTAATTTAATGTCCTTTTGATAATAATCCAGCTACACTCAACTATCAATCATGCTTCCTCCTTTTTTTCTTCTTTAAAGATTAATTTAATTTATTCATTTCTCCCCCCACTTCATTGTCTGTGTCTTGCTGTCTACTTTCTGTGTCTTTTCGTTCTGTGCTTGTCTTGTCTTTTTTTTTTTTCAGGAGGCACCTGGAACCTGACCCATGTGGGATGGAGGCGCATCGCTTCAGCCACATCTGCTCCATGCTTGTTGTGTCTCTCCTTGTGTTTTCCTCATTGTGTCTCCTCACTGCGTCATTTTTTTCCATCAGCTTGTCATGCCAGGCTGTCACATCAGTTTGCTGTCTTACTCATTTTCTTTAGGAGGCACCACGAACCAAACCTAGGACCTCCCATGTGGGACGTAGGTACCCAACTTCTTGAGCCACATCCACTTCCCAGTCATGCCTCTTCTTAATCTATTCCTGGCTGATGCATAAGAAAGAGATGGTGGCTGTTTGAATTCATGCAGCGATCCAGAGGGACAAAGAAGTCATGGAATGAGCTTGTGACCAAGGTGATCCTTTTGAAAGAAAAACACAAGGAACAGTGAAGGAGAAGAAGTAGAAGCAGGGACTTCTGAGTGTCCTCTCTACACTTCATAAAATGGAGCTTTTGTGTGATCTATGTACCTTTAAAAAAAGGATAATTTAAAAAATGGAAAAATAAAATAAAATGGGGCATTGGGCAATGCAATTATATAAACCCATTCTTACCTTTATAGATGTAGCTTTTTCACCAGAAATTACATTCTTAGTAACACCCAATATTCTGATTATAAATGAATACTTGATAGGAAATTTGAAAGCCAAGAAAAAAGGAAATTAACATTATCGGTCTTCTTACAACCAACATTTCACTATTTAATACAGATTTATATTCTACTAATTACAGTCATTTCTTATCTTAACTATGTGAACTATATTGCCTTAATTTTATTGTCTGTGGTGATTTTAATGTGTTCATCTTATTTTCACTTCTTGGTTCTTTCCATTCTTAGTTCTTTTTTTTCTCTATTTATTTTTTTAAAATATTACATTAAAAAAATATGAAGTCCACATATACCGCCCCCCTCACCCCATTCTTCCCATATCAACAACCTCTTTCATCATTGTGGGACATTCATTTCATTTGGTGAATACATTTTGGGACACTGCTGCACCTCATGGATAGTGGTTTACAGTGTAGTTTACACTCCCCCCCAAAAAAACTTATAAAACTATCATCTCTATCAATGTGAAGAAAAGCATTGTATTGTTTCATTATCACCCCCGAAATATGGACTTAAGTATGCTTTCACTTCCTTTCCCTTATTTTTCCTTAATAGACACAGATTTTTTTCTGTCAACTGTTATTTATAAATTGCTTGTCTTCTATTAATAGTTTGTATCCACACCCATTCTGGAACATACTTACCAGTAACTTAGATTTTTCTCTCTTTAAATCATTTTAACCATCCTGTCCACCCTTTCAAAGAATGACCTATCCATCACCGATTTCATTCTGAGCTACAATACCTTCAAATACTCTCCTTCTAGTGAAGTATTAAATTTGATGATCCCACCTTACAGTTCCAAGTAGGGCTGTAACAATGACAAACTAAGCAGTTGGAGAATAACTGGTAAACATGTTTCCCTCTCAAAGCAAAACTGAGGTCTTCCCGAGAAAGACGAAATTCTGCCTGTAGCTTGAAGCTCAGCTCATGCCTGAGGCTTCCCAGCCTGTCCCTCCTGCCCTAAATTTTTTTGAACTTGCCAGCTCCTAGAATCACATTAGCAATTCCTTGAAATAAATCTCTTTATGTGTGTGTAGGGAAACATACAGATATATTGTGTATATATTTTGTGTGAGTGTACATGTAGAAATGAATTTTTTGACTGTATATTTCTTTTTTGGCATATGAAAACTGATGACTACAGCTTGCTTTGCATCAAAATTTAAGACCTTGTTCTGTCCTTCTTATTTTCATATAAAACCAAAAGACACTGGCTACTCTGAAAACCTTGACACAGACTCCAAAAATGTCATGACCAGCATGACTTTTGCAACCAAATCCAGCAACCAGAAGTTCATCATTTCCTTCAATAAAGTTCAAGCAAACATCATTGGATGTGAATGCTGTGATTTTCTTGCCATTCTTGATCTGTGGGACCCTGACACACTTCCTGATGGCAGAATTTAGCAGTTTGGCCTCAAAATCTACATTTTTTAGAAGATTTATTTATTTATTTATTCTCCCCCATTGTGTCTGCTTATCTTCTTTTTAGGAGGTGCCAGGAACCGAACCCAGGACCTGCCACGTGGGAGGGAGGCGCCCAATCACTTAAGCCACCTCCACTCCCCCTTTGTTGTGTCTCTCATTGTTTTCTTGTTGTGTCTCTTTGTTGCGTCACCTCGTTGCGCCATCTTGTTGCAGCAGCTCCCCACGCCAGCCCGCCGCATCAGCTCGCTACTTTTTGCAACACAATTCCCTTTGTATGGGAAGCCCCCCAAAAGGCTTAGCCTTCAGGGCTGTGCCCAGGTGTGGGCTTGTACTGTTTACCACACCACTTCTGGTCCCGTTGGGAGCTATGACGCTTCTCGACAGTACAAAGACCGTGACCCTTACCCATCTCATTGGTGCTGTGAGCCCGAGCAAATGACATACGCGGGTATATGCTTCTGGTTGCTCTGATTAAAACCATGACTGATACAAATCTCAATTAGAAATATGCCCAGAAGCTCTGGGACCCAGCCTGAGTAACTGACCCCACCATTTAGAAGATTTCTCAACCTCGGCTCTATTGACATTGGGGCTGGATAGGTCTCTATGGAGGGGGCTGTCCACCATAGATGTCGAGCTGTAAACCTGGTCTCCACCCACTTGATGTCAGCAGCACCTTCCTTCCCAAGGGAGCCCACCAAAAACATTGACCAATGTCCCCTGGGTGGGGCAGAATTGCCCCTTGTTGAGAACCACTGGTTTAGTTCCAATCAGGCTGTGCAAGGACTTCCTTGGTCCTGCTTGGAGATATCCCAGCCCTTGGGTTAGGTGGAGATGGAGGGCTGGAGGATGCCAGCAGAAGTACATGGTGCATGGAAAATCTGTGACACAGGCAGCCTCCCCAATTCCAGGTAACACACTGTGCACTTTGGTTGCTATACACACCCCAATATTATACCTTAACCCATCTCTTTCTAATGTCATCTCCACACCAATTGCCATGTCACTCAGTCCTCCTGGATGGAAGGCAACCGGTCATCCCAAATCACAACTCAGAGAACTAATTTCAAGGTTAGTCACTGCAATCACTAACAAAAGAGAGAACATGGGTCAACCAGCTGCCATAAATGTTTGGGGCCAGAAATGGAACTCCATATGGGAGAGCAAGTTGCCTTCTCTCTTCTCTTGCCTCCCCATGGACCCAGGCTGGACTTTGGCATGGGCAGATGGGTGGAGACCCATCCAAACATCTCACATGGGGTGAGTCCCTGGGGTGTCCTGCTGGCAGGAGCTGGAGGTGTGATCTGTCTCCAGGGCCCCTCTCCTCACCTTCTGAGTTGGGATGGGGAAGTAGGAAGAAGATTCAGCCAAGAGTACAGTAGAGGAACCACTGCCTGGAACTCTGGCTGGAATAGACATTCTGTTTCCAAGTTAAAAGCCCACGAGTGGGAGAGGGCAGAAGGTCTCCACGTCTCCTTTGAGCTCACAGGTGCACCCTCTCTCTGGGGGTTCATCAAGCTTGGTCCCCCTTACATCACAGCCAATTCCATTAACATACATCCCTCTGTGTTTCTGGAAATGTGCTGACTATCAGGGATGCAAATTTTGGTTCCTTTCCATATTTTTATAGAAATTTAGTAGCAAGTCAGAAGGATTGCCTCTGCTATTACTAAGCAGGCACTATATTAAACTAGTTTTCAGGACTGAATCATGTACCCCACGAAAGACACATTAATCTGTGGGCATGAACCCATTGTATATAGGACCTTTGAAGATGCTAAGATGAGTCTGGGGCAAGGACTCCTTTGGAAGGAGGATCTTGGCAAATCTTACTTGGGTGTGGCCAAACAGCGTGATGGCAGGTTTTTGATTCCATGACTGGAGGGCTCATTAGGAGAGGAAGTTTGGGCACTATCGGAGAAGCCAGAAGTCAGCAATCTGTTGACCTTAAGCCAAGAGATGACCCATTGTGATGAGGACGAGCCTCACCCAATTAGCTAGAGGCTATAAGAGCTGCAGAGATGAGAAGGAATTCTGCCTCAGCACTACACCCTCCACTCTTTCTTGACCTTCCAGCCTGAGAAACTTGGACTCAAGGATTCAACATCACTGCCAGGAATTGCCAGCCTCTGGCCTGCTCTAGGAATGCAGATGTGCCTGCCCATCATCACATGAGTCAGTTCCTTGTAAATCATCTGCTATCTATCTATCTATCTATCTATCTCTCTATCAATCTATGTATCTATCGACCTACTTACCTATCTATCATCTATCTACCTGTCTATCATCTATCTACCTATCTATGCATTCATCTATCATCTATTCATCTCCATCTCTATCTACCTATCTCTCTATCATCTATCTTTCTTTTTATAATCTATTTCTATCATCTATCTCTCTGTCTATATCTATCATTCATCCTATACCTAATCTATCAGCTATATCATCTATTTATTTATCTTCTATCATCTACTTACCTACCTATCCATCAATCATCTATCATCTATCTAATGTATCATTTACCAATATTTATCTACCTATCTATAATCTATCATCTATAACTCATGTATCATATAATCTATGATCTACCTATCTATAATAGATCTATCTACCTATCTCTATCATGTATCAATCATCTATGTATATCTATTCTATCATATATTATCTATCTACCTGTCTATCAATTGATCTATCATCTATTATTCTATCTTACCTAGCATCACATCCATCCATTTTTCCATTCAGATCTGTCAAAATCTGACTAGCTATTATCTATTTATCTATCTTTCTATCTTACATATCTCTATCTTATCCATCATCACACCTATCAATTCATCCATTTATATCAGTCTAAATCTATCATCTATCTTCTATCTCTCTATCTCTCTATCTTATCTAGCACATCTACCCAGTCATCCATTATCTGCCTAAATCTATCTATCTATCTACCTATCTATCTATCTATCTATCTATTTATCTAATATCTCTCTATCTTATCCATCATCACACCTATCCATTCATCCATTCAGATCTGTTTAAATCTATCATCTCTCTATCTTCTCTCTCTCTCAATCTATCCATGTATCTATTTATCATCCATCCATCCATCTATCCACCCACCTACACATACACTGTTTGTTCTTTCTCTGGAGGATGTGGATGGATTCAGCTGATACAGCTGATACAGACCTCTGAGATCCAGGTGGAAATGTCTTGCCCACCCCTGGGTGTAAAGGCTGTTACATTTCACGTGGAAAGTTGAAAGTTCTTCTCACGTGTGGGGGGCTTCTCCTGTGGAGTCAGTTATCCACCAGAGGACCACAAACCTTAGGGAAAGTAGATTCTGGGCCAACTCCTAACTGCGCTCATCTCTTTGGCACCTCGCCAAGGAACTTATCCCGCTGCTGGTCTTCAAGGAAGGGCAAACTCCTAGCAGCAGAAATTGATTTATTAGTCCAGGGAGGGAAAATGTCAAGCACTTTAGAACTGATAAGAAAAGGGAAAAAGTAGGGTCTCTAAACGCTAAGTGTATTTCAAGAGAGTTGACAATTCACCAAGTGACGGTAACACGATTATCATGTCCATCTGAAAGCTGTTCAAAGAAAGGCCCGTACAGGGAGTTTAATTCAAGAATATTAATCAGATTCCAGATGGTGGGAGAAATGCATTTGTATCATAAGTGGACAGAGAAGAAGCGTCCTACTCAATACGTTCAGTGGAAGGTAAGTTTGACGTAACCCATAGCAAGTGCTTTTATTTTCTAGGATGAGAGAAATTTGAAATTCTCTTGGCTTAAATTCCGTGATACTTTCTCTGGGACTTGACGGCATCCTTCTCGTTTGTATTTATAAACACCATTTCCCAACTCCTGCCTGTATCAATGAGCACATTGACATGTCCTGGCTTTAACCAGACTTGAATGAGTGCTTCCCACTCTTGGAGTTTCTCCTGGTAGAAAGTCAGCAACCACAGCTCTGGCTCAATCACATGTTGCAGAGAGACTTGGGACTTTTGGCTCAAAATAAAGGACAATCGCCCCACCCCAACTGCTCTTTCAGAAAATTACAAGCAGCCATTTCCCTCAGAGTCTGTACTAGTAATTTTTTATATACCTCTCTTAGAGACACCATGTAGTCCTATGATGGGGGAAAAAAAAAAACCTTTGGTAGTGTTGTTTTTAGAGTGGGAACAGTGACCTGTTGAAACTTAAGAGTTACTCTGAAAAGTAACAAAGCAAGATATACCAGGATAGAAAACCCAAGACTGTTACAATACCAATTCTCCTGAAAATAATCTATATATTCAATAAAAGCACAATCAAATTCCAAGCAGGCATTTTTATAGAAAGGATAAATTAACTCTAAAATGTACAGGCAAATCAAAGGGCTTAGAATAGTTAAAGCAGAATTATAAAAGAACAGAGTTGGAGAATTCATACCTCCTGACTTCAAGACTATAAAGCTACATCATCACCTTTAATCATGCAATGCTAATGTCCATAAGGATGGATATTTATTGATGCACGATAAGATTCTGAAAATACAACCCTGCTTACATTGTCATCTGGCTTTCAACAAAGATGTCAAGGTAATTCAAGTTAGAACAGTGCAACATCCACATGGGAAATTATGAACCTCAACCTGTGCCTCACATGCTATTAAATAAATAACTCAGAATGGACCATAGACCTATTGGTCATTTCTAAATCTATTGAATCTATAAAAGAAAAATCAAGAGAAAATATTTGACCTTGGGTGAGCTTGGATTAGGGAAAAAGTTCTTAGATAGGACAAAGAAAGCATGATCTATGGGGAAAATACATTGTTAATTTGGATGTCATCAAACTTAAAATCTTCTGCTTTCTGACAAACATTGGTAAGAGGATGAAGAGGCACTTCACTGAAGGTGGGGAATTATTTGTAAAATACATATCTGATAAGTGGTTTGGATATACATATATATATATAGAGAGAGAGAGAGAGGTATTTGATAATAGATGTGCATAAGTAGTATTGAGATCAAAATGAATAATAACATTTTTGAAACATGGGTAAAATATTAGAACAGACATTTCACCAAATAACACATGCAGTTAATGATGACAATTCTCTCATGAAAAGATGCCCAACATCTTTGTCATTGAGAAAATGAAATTAAACAAGAGATACCATGTCCCATGGTTTGTGGACATATTCTGACTCACAAACTCTGCCAAAGGACAGTTGGGAGCAAGAAAGTTGGAGCCCCCATACCATGTCATTGGGAATCAAAAATTATGGAGTTGCTCTGGAAAAGAGCTTGCCAGTTTCTTAGGGAGTTAAACATACAGTTATCATAGCACCAAGCAATCCCACGCCTACCTAATCATGCAGGAAAACAGAAAGCATCTAAGTCAAGAGTACAACACCTGCACAGAACGTTTTACAGCTGCATTGTTCATAGTCACCCAAAGTGGGTACAACCCAAATGTCCATCAAATACCCAAGCAGGGTCCATTCTTACAAAAGAATGATACTCAACAATAGAAAGGAAAGATTGACAGATGATGCTTTGACGCATTTGAGCCTCCTAATGCACCAGGACAAATGAAGGAAACCAGACTTGAAGGGGATGCTACTGCTTGATCACATCCCTATGAATTTGGATAGGGCAAAACTGTGGAATTTGGAACGAAATGGGCTGAATTCAGTTTAGCGATTACCAGGAACTAAGGTGGGAGGTAGAGAGGGGTGGAGGTGGCTTTGACTAAATGGAACACAAAAGAATATTTTAGGGTGAAAAGAAGATCTGATCTATATTTTGACTGTGGTGGTTGCACAACTGTCCATATTTGTCCAACCCATAGAACTATTGACTTAAAATGTGGCAATTTTTACCATATGTGATTATACATCAATAAACTTGACTTAAGGAAAAGGAGAGGTCCAGAGATTTGACTGAACACTTGACACAAGAAAATACACTTTGCATTTTAGAGCCTTCCAGGCTGAAGCGGGAAGTGAGAAGCAGCTCTTTTCAACATAATGCATGGTTTCACAGAATGGGATTCTGATAGAAAGCAATTATCTCATAATGTTCCTGAAGAGGACGTTTCAAGACATTTAAAAATAAATGAACAAGATGATGTGATGACTCACTACAAAACTATGATAGAAAAGACTAAACTTTATCAATGGCTCTTTCAGACATCTTTGGAAGTATTATGGAGATAGGGAAATAAGTATCTACTTAATCCATTAATGAAAGGTTTAGAAAATCAGTTTTGCATGATAATAAGAAAAATAGCAGGTGCTACAATCAAGAACCTTCATGAATGGAAAATACTTTTAATTCTTCATTTAAAATTGGGAACCCATCTTTTTTTATTTTTTTATTTTTTTTTGAGATCCTGGCACCCAACCACTGAGCTACATTGGCTCCCCAGAGTTGGTTTTTTTACATTTTTTTGTTTTTGCTTTTGTTTTTAGGAGGTACCAGAGATTGAACCCAGGACCTCATATGTGGGAAGCAGGTGCTCAATCACTGAACTACATCTGCTCCTCCCCCATCTATTTTTACATGAAGCAAAACAGTAGGGGAGGGGCAACAATTGACATATATTTTGTGTTTTATACATACATAAATATCACAAGGAAGGGAAGCTCCAAAATTAAGAAAACAGCCATCCTGGCCTATTCAGGGTAAACACTCATTAAACATAAACCCTTTGTATTCCCAGACCTGGAAGAAATTATGATTGCTCATGAGAATTCCTGGAAACCAAGGAAGAACAGAGCACTACCACAGCTTTTTTTCCCCCTGTATCTTCTTCCCTAAAGACATAATTAAAGTTACTTTGAAAACACTGTGTCATTTGGGGGCAGTTTTCTCTTAAGAGAAAGTAATGATGCTGAGAAGTTAGATTAAGTAACAGTACTTTGGGAAACGGACTTTGGCCCAGTGGTTAGGGCGTCCGTCTACCACGTGGGAGGTCCGGTCCGCGGTTCAAGCCCCGGGCCTCCTTGACCCGTGTGGAGCTGGCCCATGTGCAGTGCTGATGCGCGCAAGGAGTGCCGTGCCACACAGGGGTGTCCCCGCGTAGGGGAGCCCCACGCGCAAGGAGTGCACCCATAAGGAGAGCCGCCCAGCACAAAGGAGGGAGCAGCCTGCCCAGGAGTGGCGCCGCCCACACTTCCTGTGCCGCTGATGACAACAGAAGCAGACAAAGAAACAAGACCCAACGGGGGAGGGGAGGGGAATTAAATAAATAAAAATAAATCTAAAAAAAAAAAGTAACAGTACTTTCCAGTCCTCTCTCTCTCTCTCTCACCCTCCCCTAGATACACACACACAAACACATGCTCCCACGAAGTCAAGGAAAAATCTGCCCGTGACAGTGTGAAACAGGCCAGGATAACTTTATTCAGGACTCCTTTAGCAGGAGACAGAAAGTCTCAGCTCCCTTGGAAACAAAACAAAACAAAACAGACAGCTGGGAGTGGGTTAAGACGGAAAATGCTCTGGAAGATGAAAAAGGTGGGGTGCAAATCACTGGGGTGGAAGAGGGATTTGCAGAGGGTGGGATTCAGACCACTTGGTTGCTAATGTTTCCCTTTTTTCCCTTTCCTGTGGTCAGACCACCTGGAGCCTGTGGGAGCTGGGAGGGGAGGGATGAAATGAGCTGCCCAGTCGGGAACCAGGTAAGGCGAGGGCAGGGGGACAGGGAGAGGAGAGGGGGCATTTGGAGACGAGGGCAGCATTTAGAAGAGCTCAGGTCTGAAGTTGTCTTTTTTTCCCTGCAAAATCAGTTTCAAGGTCATCAGGGCAGGGTGGGGGCGCAGGAGTGGGGGATGGCACATGACAAAGCACCAGTGTTTCCTTGCGTGTATGTTCAGAAAGGAAACCCATATTTCTGAGATTAGGCACACGCCACTCCCATTACAGTAAGCATGGCTATTTCCACTAGAAGAGCCTGTCCACAGAGGAGAAACATGTCTCTAGAAGAGGTGGCATTGGATTGGGAAAAGTGGACATAATGGACAAAGGGTATGGGGAAAGGCAGGAAGAGATGAGAGGTGGAGGCGTCTTCGGGACATGGAGCTGCCCTGGATGGTGCTTCAGAGGTAATCACCGGACATTGTAAATCCTCACAGGGCCTACATGATGGAATAGAGGAGAGTATGGGCCATGATGTGAACCAATGTATATGAGGTGCAGAGGTGCCCAAAGATGTACTTACCAAATCCAATGGATGTGTCATGATGATGGGAACGAGTGTTGTTGGGGGGGCGGAGAGGGGGGGTGGGGGGGTGGGGTTGAATGGGACCTCACATATATATTTTTAATGTAATATTATTACAAAGTCAATAAAAAATAAAAAAATAAAAAAATAAAAAAATAAAAAAAATAAAAAAAAAAAAGAAACATGTCTCGCAGCGAGACGGTGATTTATTGTGAGCGCACAAGCAAGGAGCTGGGGGAATCTTCCCCAAACCAGTTCACAGTGAGAATGGAGTTCAGATGTTGTTTTGTTTTGTTTTGTTTTGAGCATTTATTTTTTTAATTGTATTTTTTGGGGAGATACATAGATCACCCAAAAATGTTACGTTAAAAAATATAAGAGGTTCCCATATATCCCAAACCCCACACACCCACTCCTCCCACATCAACAACCTTTTTCATCACTGTGGTGCATTCATTGCGTTTGGTGAATACATTTTGGAGCACTGCTGCACTGCATGGATTATAGTTTACATTGTAGTTGGCAATCTTCCCCCTGTCCATTCAATGGGTTATGGCAAGATATATAATGTCCAGCATCTGTCCCTGCAATATCATTCAGGGCAACTCCAAGACCTGAAAATGCCCCCACATCACATCTCTTCCTCCCTCTCCCTGCCCTCAGCAACTTCCATGGCCACTGTCTCCACATCAATGATACAATTTCTTCCATCACTAATCACAATAGTTCTATAGTACAATATCAATAAGTCCACTCTAATCCAAATTTTATTCCTCCATCTTGAGGACCCTGGGATGGTGATGTCCACTTCACCTCTATATTGAAAGGGGGCTTAGATATCCCATGGTTGATGGATGGCATTCTCCTGCTTGGAGTTGTAGGCATTGTTGGGTTTTTATAGGCAAAAGAGAGGGTGGGGGAGAAAAAAAAACAAGGGATGCCAGGGGTCTTGTGAGGTGAGACCCACAGTTTCTCAGTCCTGCGTCGTCTCAAGCACATTCGCCTTGTCCTTGATTTCAGCAGTTAATTAACCACCATTTAGCAAAACTTTCATGGCTCTTAGCCACTCGATGATAACAAGCTTTTTTTGTCTCTGAGGAAAGCTACAGATTTTCCAGGTCCTCAGGTGCCCCCAACACCATTCTTTCTGGTTTTGCTTTGAGACGTTGTGTCAGTCAGCCAAAGCAGTGCTGATGCAAAGTACCAGAACTCTGTCGGTTTTTATAAGGGTATTTATTTGGGTAGAAACCTACAGCCACAAAGCCCTAAAGAGTCCAACTCAAGGTACCATAAGAGGTACTTCCTCACCCAAAGTCATTGGCCACGTGTTGAAGCAAGATGGCGGGCGACGTCTGCTAGGGTTCAGTCTTCCTCTTCCTCTTTAGGCTCCATAAGTCCAGCTTCTGATCTCAGCTCTAGGATGACATAGGGCTCATCTCTCCCTGGGGCTCTTTTCTTCCTGGGCTCAGCTGCTCTGTTCTCTCCACAAGGTCACCCGTAGACTCTCGGGCTCATCTCTCTTCCCTTGGCCATGTCTATAGAGCCCTCTCTGTTCCTGCGTATCTGCTTCTGTGCTCTCCTTCTCCATGTGTTTACTACCCTGTCTTTGAGCAACCATTTATATAGCCCACGAAGGGCGGGGGGACACGGACTCAAACCACATTGCCCTAATGACGTGGTCAAATAAAAGCCCTAATCTTGATTTCATAAGGTAAAAGTGAAACCTCTGAATCTAATACAATCTAATATGCCCAGAGGAACAGACCAGTTTACAAATGTAATCCAATATCTATTTTTGGAATTTTAAATAATAACCAACTGCCACTAATGTGATCTTATTCCTGTAAGCAAAACTGAGAAGGTCTGGTTCATATCTTTCAGGGAACTAAGTGCAAAGAGTCAACTTCTCCAATAGGATGAATAGAAAACCAGCTCAATGAGTGTACTGGAATTTTCAGAGCTGCTTAAGTGAAGAGATTTTAATAAGTGGGTTTTCTGGTGACGACTCCACGTGTGGAGCAGCGTTTTGCCAACGTGCCCCTCCCACGTGAATCTGGGTCTGATTCTTTCTGTTCCAAGGACAAAGAAGGGGGAGTTCCCCAACCCCATGCCAGGGTACCTCCACCCATTTCCTTTCTCAGGAGACATCCCGGTGTCCCTGGAGAGACGGCCAGCAGGGCAAGGTGAGGACGTGCAGAGAAGTGGCGGTTCCTTTAGGGCGTTGGTCAAGGGACATGGGCCCAAAGATGTCCTAAAGGACATACGGAATCACCCTAGGAGGCCTGTTCAGGTACACACTGACCCACTCCCTCAGGACCCCTGTGGACGGGGCTCTGGGTCCACCATGTGGAAGTTCTCAGGATGTGACGGACTTCACAGCCAATATGCCCACTTCTCATCTCCCCTGGTCCTGCTGTCCTCACCTCATCGTCCTCCCCCTCTTCACCCAGTTCCTGGAAGTTTCCTGGAATTGGTGACAAGAGGAATCCTTTCCTTCTGAGCTTCCTCCACGGTGGAAGCACCATCCCCTTGAGGACAGACGTTGAAGACAAATCAGAAAGAGACTGTTTTTGTTTTCCCCTTTCTCACTAGCTTATGAATCCTTCCCCAGAGGGGATGAGATCTGGACCCCCAAACTGCTGGAATGAGGAGAAGGCGAGATGAAAACCCGAATAACTGGGAGAAGCATCTGCTTGCAAACACCTCACAGCATCCCTCTGCTATGGGCATAGCAAACCCACATGAGCTCTCTCTACCTTCACGCCAGAAAGAGGAAGCAAGACTAACATCCAGAGGCTCAAAGAGGAAACTGAGATTCTCAGGGGACCCCAGCCTGGTCCCCAGAGTGGAGGATTCCATTTGGGGCTTGGAGGCACCATCGGAGTAGAATGAGGAGACAGTTATGCCCAAAGGGCTCCCTGCCCACCTTGTTTGAGGATCTGCACTGGAATCAGAAACTGGTCCAGAATTCTGGATTTTGAGGTCCCTGCCGAACACATACCCACCTCAATATGACTGATGTTAGCAGCCTTTTATCTTGCTCCATTAACCCTGATGTCCCTCCAATCCCAGCCCCCAGTCCCCTCCCTCTTCCAGGAAAGATCAACTCAGACTCTGCTGTGTCCTGATATTTAAAAACACCTTAAAGTATGGATTAGAGTGGACTTACTGGTGTTCTGCTGGGGAATTACTGTGATTAGTAATGGAAGAAAGTGTAGCATTGATGTGGAGAAAATGGCCATGGCAGCTGCTGAGGGCTGGGAGAAGGAACAGATGTGATGTGGGGGCATTTTCAGGACTTGGAGTTGTCCTGGGTGGTGCTGCAGGGACAGATGCTGGACACTGTGTGTCCTGCCGTGGCCCACTGGGTGGACTGGGGGAAAGTGTAAACTACAATGTAAACCCCTATCCATGTGGTGCTGCAGTGCTCCAAAATGTATTCACCAGATGCAGTGAATGTGCCGCGATGATGAAAGAGATTGTTGATGTGGGAGGAATGGGGTGAGGGGGGCGGAGAGTATACAGGAACCTCATATTTTTTAATGTAACATTTAAAAGAAAATAAAGAAAGAAAGAAGAAAAAATCAGCATTTATAAACATCTATGTTATTTTGAAAAAAACACCTTAGAGAGTGGCCACCTTTGAGCAACAGGGAGGCTCTCAGGAGGTAACTCTTAGGCAGCCTGCAACTGTAGGTCTAGCTCATATTTCAGGAGCACAGGCTCATAATCGGAGCCATCAGTATCAAGGGCTCATTGTTGGACCATCCATCTTTATTGGTCTTTACCATTGCACTTGGGGGATTGCTGCTGTTTCTTTGGGGAATGTGATAGAGCTCCCCTGGCTAGGAACTCAGCACTCCCTCAGTTGTCATTTTTCACTGTAACCACTAAGAAAATATCCAAACATTTTTAGGCACCCTGTATACATGCCCTGAAGAACTCCCTCTCAACCATGGTGGTGCTGCAGGGACAGATGCTGGACATTGTGTGTCCTGCCATGGCCCACTGGGTGGACTGGGGGAGAGTGTGGGCTACAATGTAAACTATTATCCATGTGGTGCAGCAGTGCTCCAAAATGTATTCACCAAAAGCAATGAATGTGCTGCAATGATGAAAGAGGTTGTTGATGTGGGAGGAGTGGGATGGGGGGAGTATCTGGGGAACTCATATTTTTTTAATGTAATATTTAAAAAAAAATAAAGAGGGAAATATAAAAAATAAACGAATATATATGAAAACCCAAAATAAATAAATAAAACACCTTAGTGCTCTGGATATTTTGTTCTTTATCCTTCTTCTCAGTTTTTCCTACCATTCTTCTTCGTCCTACTTCTCCGTTTCCTCTTTGTCATAATTTTACACCTTATATTCTCGTGGTAAGCCACCTCAGATAATTGTTGGGAGAATTACCACTCCTAAAAGGATCGGTAAACTAGATAGATGGACGACTCGGATGACTGATGGTTTGTGGCTCATCTTCAGTCAAGTTTCGCGGGTGTGCACCTATGCACACACACACACACATATAGAGTAAGGCTCATGTGTATTTTTATACATCCAAGGCACGTACAGACTTAAATAGCTGCTGTACCAGGAAATTGCCCAGTTCCTTTGACGCTACTGTCTTGGGATCTATTTCCAGGCTTAACAGTGTGAATGTGTAGCTTATTGAATTCCCTGATTTGACTCAATTGTGTTCAGTGCCTATGTATCAACACTCCCTCCCCATGTGCCAGGCACAGAGAAACTCTGGGGATGGATAAGGGTGAGTTGTGGAGGCTCAGAACAGCCAAGCCAAGCAAACTGCCTGCAGAGTCGGGGTGGGCAGACTGGGTTGTACTTTTTCAAGGACACAGGTACCCTCTTCATCTCGCTAAACGTGTTCTTTCACCACCCATCTAGCTTTTGTTCAGGAACATCCAGAGATCTACCACACCGATGGAGACAGCTGTCGCACAGCGTACAGTGCCAAGGAAATAACACAGAACGAGGGTGAAAAAAAAGTCATAGCAAAGTCAAAATGCAAAAGACAAACTGGAAAAGTATTTTCAGCTCCTATCACAAGCAAATGAATATTCCTTTAATATAAAAGAGCACCTGTAAATCAATGAGACCAGCAAGTCGATAGAAAAACGGGCACAGGGCACAACTCAGAGGGAAGGATAAATGAATTACTTGAAATATATAAAAAGATCCTTAACCTAATTCATGATTCATATAAAGAAACAGGAAAATTAAAATTGTAATGAGATAATTGTCCCAATTACATGGTCAAAATCAAAACATTTGATAACACAGTGGATTGAATGGAAAATGGACACTTTCATACATTTTCTCAACATATTTTTAAATATTTCATGTAATTAAATTTGCCATTCTTCTGGTATCTGGGTTTTTGTGTCATCTTAGGAAGCTCTTCCACACTCTGGAATTATGAGAATAAAAAGGGATCAATGTTTTCTTTTGGAATCATTAGTTTATTTGACATTGTTTAAATTGTTGCTACATATACATACAGACATATATGACTTAAAACGGGAATTTTTTAAAGGTAGCTAGCAGCTCTCCCAACACATTTCAAAGCCCGTATTTCTCCCCACTGATCTGAAATGCCAACTTTACCAGACATTAAATTTCTGCATGTATTTCCTTTCCTCCATTTTCTATTCTGCTTCATTCATCTATACATCCAGGTGCTGGCATCACACTCTTAACTATTCCAGTTTCATTTACATCTCCTTACTTCCCATCCATCTAGTCATATAAAGGAATACGATGTGACAATGAAAATGAATGAAGCAGTGCTACACGTGTCAATGTGAATAATTGATCTAAAAAATAAAAAGTTGAGAAGACAAATAGCTTGCTGAAGAATACTTAACCATGAGAACAAAATACAAAATGTAATACATTGTACATGTTTCATTTGTACACAAAGATACATAGATTTTAAATAGTATATGGAGAGGAGAGTACTGGGAAGGTTGATGATAAAGGGGAGCTCCCCATCTCTACGTATAATATTTTGTTACGTTGTATGCAGGCGTACAAAATTTTAAGCTCATTATTCCAACTTGCCTTGCCAGCCCCACAATCCCTTAAGCCAATTCCTTGCAACAAGTCTCTTAATACGTATCTCTTCTGAGTCCGTGCAACAATGACACAGAACTACGTAATTCCTGGGCTGTTCCCACCTGCTCCCAAGTTTCCCTGTGGGTGACACCGGCTGCTCCCTCTTCTGTGGCTCTTTCTCTCTTCCTGGCCTCCTGGCCACGACCCATCCCCAAAGCTCAGCAGCTCGTGGTGTTGGCTGATCTGCTCACCCGGTTTCTGCCCCTTCTCATGGATTTGATCCCATCTTCTGAGATCCTCCCGTGGCTATGTGGATCATAAAGTTCTGGCAGGTGGAGGCAGGTAGGGGTTCCCGCTAACCTTCCAGTGCTTGGGGAGTCCCATTACTTGAAGAGGAACCTCTGCAGGGAGATGTTCCTGGGAAACTCTTAGCTATATTGGAGCTCTGTCCAGCCTGCAAAGACCTCAACCTAATTGCTCCATGTTGGAGCCCTGGAACCAAAATTCTTGCAACACTCACAAGGTGGCTTCAATATTCAGCTGAAGATGGTTAGCCCCTGATCTCCAGCTTCTTATCCCTTCCCTGATGAATCCCTCATCTAGAAGTTCTGCTTCTAGATTCTCAGCAACCAGCCCCTGCAAGGATGGACAGTGGGACACTGCCAGGCAGCTCAGCAGATCCCACCTAGATCCTCCCTGCCTTAGCCTCTCATGGAGCTGGGTCTGTTGCCTCTTACCATCACCACCACCACCACCTCCATCAATATCAACAACAACATTTGACAAATGCACGTGTTAATTTTAGAACATACGTGGGAAGAAACAAATACTTGTTCCTGAAAGCAGGAGCCACTGTGAGGATGTATTTCAGAAATAGCAACACCGCAACCCTCCTGGTTATATAAACCAAGAAGCCTGTGTCCAAGCCGTGGGGAATGCTGGACAAGGGGGCACAGATCTACGGTCATGGAAGTTCAGGTTATTACAGAACGAGTGGGACCAGGGGATACTCAGTGTCCCTGCTCATCCATTTAATTAGACAGCAAGAGCTGCCCTGGTCAGTAATTAAGCAGATCTTGCTTGGACCCAGGGAAGTGCTCACCATCATTTGTGAGGTTCACTGCCCCAAGGCTTCTGGGGCTTAGGATTAGAATGAATTCAGAAAACAAACACCTCCATTGAATCAAAATACAGAGAAGTCCTGGCCTGAACTCTGCTGTTCAACCCTAGCCTGAACTGTAGCCACGTCTAGCCTTTCTCCTCAATAGACTGGGTGCCTCCACCATGATGGTTTGTACCTTCTCTGTGCTGGACCTGAATCCGAGCTGGAAAATTTGCACCCAGTTAAACGTGTCTACACAATAGGTCCATCCATCCACTCCTGTGAAGGGAAAGCCTGGTGAAGAGTGGATCTGACCTTATGTATGGGTGAGGGGATGGGGACACCATATGATGAGACCTTGGAGGGCCACCAAACCCTCCAGACCAACCTGGGTTTTGCCCTGGACTTCCACAGCTACTGAGGGGATGTTTTAGCAAAGGCAGTGCCATCTCAAGGAGATTTTTAATGAGCACACTTCTGGGAGAGGGAACTCAGGAAGCTAGAAGTAGACATGGTTTTCATCTTAATGAAAATTGGTGTGATTGGAGAAGTTCCTTCTGCCTGAGTGACCAGAAATCGGGGCATTTGATTAATTAATGATCTAAAGGGGGTTGCCTCATGAAGACAGTTGAGCAACTACATGCCACGTGGAAAGTTCTAATAAATTCCATAATATTTGAGGAAAGGTCAACCCCCATAACTGCATGAATGTTATGAATGAGGAGGAGAAGCCAGTGTACCCAAGCAGTGAATCACACACTCAGAAAGCTGATCTATGGCATCCTTCTCACACCAAAAATCTCATTCCCACACCCACTAGGACAGCTATGACAGCAACTAATGGAAAATAATAAGTGTTGGCAAGGTTATGGGGAACTTGAAACCTTTGTGGATTACTGGTGGGGATGTAAAATGGGGCACCCACTGTGGAAAGCGGCATGGAATTCCCTCAAAAAGTTAAACAAAGAATAATTACTCTATCACCTAGAAATTCCACTGTTGAGTATACACCCCAAAGAACTGAAGAAATGTTTTCAAAAAGTGCACACACATCTTCATAGACGCATTATTCACAATAGTCAAAAGATGGAAGCTACCCAAATGTCCATTACCGGATGAATGGAAAGCAAGTGTTCTATCCGTACAATGGAATATAATTCAGCCATAAAAAGGAATAATGTTTCGATACATGCTACAGTATGAATGAATCTTGAAAACATGATGGTGAGTGAATAAATAAAACACAAGAACCACTTATTGTAGGGTTCTGATTATATATGCAATGACTTGAATAGGTAAATTCATAGAAACAGCAAAGAGATTACTGGTCACCGTTAGAATGGGGAATGACTGCTAATGACTATGAGGTTCATTTTGGGGTACTGAAAAAAGGTTTGGAACTAGAAACTGAAAATGGTTGCACAACATCGAGAATGTACTAAATGTCACTAATGGTAGTTTTTTTATTTAACTGCCTTTTTAAAAAAAGACACATAGATTTTTAAAATTACATTTAAAAAATATGAGGTTCCCGCATACCCCACACCCCACCCCACTCCTCCCACATCAACAACCTCCTTCATCATCATAGCACATTCATTGCATTTGGTGAATACATTTTGGAGCACTGCTGCACTGCATGGATTATAGTTTACATGGTAGTTTACACTCTCCCCCAGTCCATTCAGTGGGTTATGGCAGGATACGATATTATTCAGCCATAAAAAGAAATAAAGTTCTGATACATACTACAACGTGGATGAACCTTGAAAACATTATGGTGAGTACAGAAATAAAACACAAAGACCACATATTGTGTGATTCTAATTATCTATGCAATGTCCCAAATAGATAAATTCGTAGAGACAGCAAGGAGTTTAGTGGTCACCAGGGTAGAAGAGGGAATAACTGTTAGTGACTATGAGGTTCCTTTTGGGGTGCTGAAAAAGGTTTGGGACTAGAAATTAAAAATGGTTGCACAACAAGGAGAATGTCCTAAATGTCGCTAATGGTAAATTTTATGTTATATATATTCTACCACAATTAAAATACACCAATGCACACACACACACCTTAACCCTCCAGCTCAACATGACTGGGACTGGATGAGTGAGAGGGCAGGCTACCGTAGAAAAATCTTGTTTTGGCAAAGGAGGCGTGAAAGAAAGCAGAGACTTACTGTGCATTGCTCTAGATGCTGTTTGTTACAGCATCAGATACTACATACATCCCACTTAATAGTGCTGCTTAAGGTTTATTGGCAGTTAATTGCATTTGGAAAATCATCTTCAGTGCATACCCCTGTATCTGGACCTCCCAGGAGATCATTCCAAAAGGATACCCAGATACAGAGCACCTTCTAGTGGCAGCAGAACCAAATTGCAAGCAAATCCCCCAATAGCTTATTCAAGATGACCTTGTTAACCCAGCACCCACGCTTATGAAATGGTGACGGGCAATGGAGACGGGACGAGCATAATAAAATAAGAGACACTTTTTAAACAATTTTAAAATAAAACAAGCCATTTAAAACATTGTTCGGCCCCTCCAGGCTCTCTGAAACAAACCTGAAACCTAAGGGAGACCCAAGCTTCTCCACCATGTAAGAGCCAAGTTTCACTCCTGTTGAAAGTCAAAGGACAAGAACTACATCAAGTCAATTTGAAGTAGGCTTGCCCCATGTGGTGACATCCAATTTTGATAAAAGACCCTCATTATACATGAAGGCTATGGATCTAGACTCATAGCCTTATGCTATACTTTGGGGAAAGAATGAGAGAAATGTATGGGTTTTCTTTCAATCAATACCAAGAAAGGAATGAAGATATCAAGAACTTCAATGAGAAAAAGCTGCCTCGCTAGCATTTTTATTTTAATGAGAATAATGATGCCTATGATTATGCCTCTGGAAGTAGAATAAAGTCTTTACTTTATGAAAGCACGTATTTTCAGGCTTTTTCATTTTACTTTCTTTTATAATCCCTCCCTTGCTTTTCTTCTTTGACTGCCATTAAACAAACATAGCAGAGAAAGCAGATATCCTTTTATGAAAGTCTTAGCAAAGAGATGCAAATTTTTAGAAGCATATCTTTCATTTCACCTACTGCAAATAAATAATTCTGACTAATTTTGACTCTTCGTCTAGTTCATTTTTAAACCAATCTTTTTGCTTGACACAGATTAAGTAAAAGTCTAACATAAATTTGAATTCATAATAGAAGTGAGTCTTAGGTTAAAGGCACTGAAAACACTTTTGAAGCATTAGCTCAAGTAATGAATCATGTGATGTAATAATTCACATTGACAACGTCCTTCATAGTTAACAAAGCTCCTGTGGGAGCTATACCCAGTTGAAACCAATCAAGAGTCAAGGAAGAATCATCCTCCACCCCCATTCTACAGGTAAGAAATTGAGGCTCAGGGAGATCCATGCCTTCACCCAAGGTTGCAGGGCTAGTTTAACATAGACGGTGCTAAAGAAAATCAGAGGGAACTGTGATCAACTTGAGTTATTGGAGGTGGTATTTTCAGCTGTTAAACTCAAGGAGGTCAGCCTTGCCATGGAACTTCTGTCACCATATAGAGCAAGGTGCTTCCTCCCACTTTACAACACCTCATCAACTGCCATCAAAAAGAACCAGGCAGGAAAATATTCACAGAGACCACTTCCATTCCTGTAGAACTCTCTCTGCTTAAAAAAGAATTCTGCCTCTGGAGGTTAGCTGGACTTCAAAAGTGTTTACGTGGTGACCTTTCTGACTGTTTAGTCTTTCACTCTCAGTTGGTCTCTCTGGAAGTGGCATTTCATGCTCACTTGCAAGAATGCCAGGCCCTGGCCAGTTGTGGAGTGTAATTCTTTTCTGTCCCATTTACGCAAATGCATTGACACTTAGCAATACATAAACATGGCTGCCTGGAAGAACTCCAGAAGTCCAAGCTCCCATGCCCAGGCCCTCCCTGTGTTTCCTGATAGAACCAAGAGCTGTACATCTGAGTTGTCAAAGAGAAGACTCTGTCAATGGAAATTCCAACTCATGTGTGAGTACAAATCCACTTGATGCTGATTAAGGAAGAGCCTTGGTGTAACTGTAAAATTAATATCGGAAACCTGAATCGTTCTATGTTGAAAGCACTTGAACCCTTCTGAAGTGAGGTGAGGCAGGCTGAAGTCTGGCTGGCAAGCATAGCCGCGCCCAGTGGGGGATATGCGCAGCCCACCACTCAGGTGTAGGGCGGCTGGAACGGGTGAACTGCCCTCAGCCATGGAACGGGCGCACTGCCCTCGGCCCACCCAGGCAACCGACACCGACTTGCTGATAGCCAGCAGGAGCTGCCTAGGCTCACATCCCCCCTCCCGCACTGTCAAGCCGCAGCACAAGCCGCACCATAAAAGGCAAGGAACTAGTCCCTACCAATCACTCCCAGCCCCGTTCCCTTCACCAGTGTCGCCCCTTCACCAACCTAGAATCTGCCTCTTCCCCCCACCAACTGCTCGCCACCGCCAATCCAATCCCCCTTTGGCCACAGCCAATCAGTCCCCTGCTCACTCCCCCATAACCCTATATAAACACATGTACTTCCCTTAATAAATTAGACCTGCGTGCGCACCTCGTCTCCGTGGTGGTTTCTCCGCCACGTGCCCTCCACGCCTGCGAGCCCCCGCAGGAGCCTAGGCCTCTCCTGCCCCATCGTCCACCGGACAGGACGTACTGACCGCACTGAAGATTTTACTTGCCTGCCATATTGGATGATGACAATGTAAGGTGCCCATGGTAGTGGGGTAAGGGAAGGGGAATGGACATCTTTGGCTGTAGCTCTGTTACTCCCTAGCACTAGTTTCTTCATGGGTGCCTGTACTGGACCCAGAAGAGACAGTAGTCAGGAGGTCAGGTTTTCTCAGTGGGTAGAGATGGTTTGTCCTTTATGGAACAATGGCCCAAAGTGATCCAACTTGGGAACCCCTGGTTCTTAGTTTCCAGTGGTGGAGATATACATTCACGGTCAAAAAAAAATCCTGAAACAATGCATCCTCTTGCATTGGGTTTTCTATGGTCGCTCATCTTTCTTGTCAAAAGTGCTATCTCAAATGATGACATCATGAATCTCCTCTCTGAGATGGAGGATAATATCGATGAAGGTCACCTCTCAGACCTTGGAATGTCCTACCCGATAAGAATGTCTTTTGTTTATCTGGGGTCTTGGGTCATGCCAGATATACTATGCTAACATAGTGATTTATTGGGGTGGGGGGATCTGAGCCAAGCAATATCAGCTCAGCCACTGGAGGGACTGGAGACTGAGGTCAGTCACATGGGTGGTCAGTTATGTTTCTGTGACTGACTCCCAATAAAATGCTGGACAGCAAGACCCGGGAGACCTTCCTTGGTTGGTGACACTTTGTGTGTGTGGTTTCCCACATCTCTGCTGGGAGAATTAAGTGCTGGCCACACAATTCCGGTGGGAGAGGACAAGGGAAGCTTACATGTATTCTCTCCCGAATTTTGCCCTACGTGTCACTTCCCTCTTCTGAAGTTAGTCTGAATCCTTTCACCGTAATAAACTATATCCACGATGATGACAGCTTTTCTAAGTGTTTTGAATGCTTCTAGCACAACATTCAACCCAAATAGCACAGACTTGGACCAACCACATTTCTTCTGTACTGATGCCCAATTTCTGGACACCTGCTCTTCAGATGGCCACCTCCAACTCCAGAGATAAGAGTCATTGAAGTCCCAGCAGGCTGCGTGTGATTTTCCCAAGAGTCTTTCCTGCTGGCTAGGGGGGGCCTGTGGAGATTCCAGGGATCCTGGAGAAAGAGAAGTGGCAGAATCTGAGGGAGAAGAGTTCCGAAGGGCAGAGCTTAAGACCAAGAATGGCCAGTTACAAAACTTAGCTTATGACTGACCCCAGCTCAACCTGTCCCTGTCTCAAAAAAAAGACTTGCAAGTGATAATATGGATAAAGGCTGGGCTTAAGGTAGAATTCCAAGGCCTCTAAAGCCATCATTTGGCAAATGGAATATCATGATAGTTTCCGAAGACAGAGTTAACATCCTTCTATGGGTAAAGTCAGCAGGGAGAGGAACTATATGATCAGGGATAAAGAAGACTCTTGGAGTCACATTTCATAAACTCTACCTGTAAGCAAGTGTGTTAGTCAGCCAAAGGGGTGCTAATGCAAAATTACCAGAAATCTGTTGGGTTTTATAAAGGGTATTTATTTGGAGTAGGAGCTTTCAGATACCAGGCCATAAAGCATAAGTTACTTCCCTCACCTAAGTCTATTTGGAGCAAGAGGGCTGCTGACGTCTGCCAGGGCTCAGGCTTCCTGGGTTCCTCTCTTTCCGGGATTCATTTCTCTGCAAGTTCAGCTCCTCTGCTCTCTCCACAAGGCCAGCTGTAGACTATCAGGTTACCAGCTGGTCTCTCTTCCTGGGGCCTCTGCCTGAGTTCAATGGAGACGTCTCTCCTTTCTCACATATCTACTTCTCTGTGCATTCACTTCCCAGGCTGCAGGATAAAAATTCCAACCTCCTTTCTCTGTGGTGCTATTTCTTTGTGAGTCCCCACCTACCAAGAGGGGTGGGCACTCAACACCCTACTGATGTGCCCCAGTCAAAGCCTCAGTCATCCTTGAATCAAGTAAAAGTGAAACCTTGAATCCAATAATCTAATAAGCCTGGAGGAACACACCAGTTTACAAACATAAGCCAGTATCTATTTGTGGAATTCACAAGCAATATCAAACTGCTACAGCAAGAAATACTCCCCCATTTCTGTGAACCAATTTGTAGAGGCATAGAAATGCTGTTCGCTTGTAGACTTTAATGCCATTTACGAAGATATTATTTGTATGTTATTTTTATACTTTATATTTATATTAAAATGACTTTATCACTTAGCAAATATCTACACCACCCCGTAAAGCTAAAATAAATGTCTTCGTCAAAGAGAAACAAAACAAGGAACCCTTCGTGAATCCAATCATCTGTGTAAATATACCTTGTCCCATGGCCTTGCGGTGCCACAGGTTTTACAATCTTTTTTGTTCTAACTGCAGACTTCCATGGCACACTTGGGAATTGCGTCTATAAATAATGCAAGCAGCATTATGGGGTTAGAAATCCAATTGTAAAATACAGTGCTCTCCATCATGCTAATCCCAACACTGGCTTTATATTTTGTAAGCACTTCGATTGATCTTCAAGATTTTGCCCGGACGCGTGTGGGTAGAAAAATTTATCAAAATATCCTTAACAAAAGAAATCTTGAAATGAGCTTATATAACTGGTGTTACCAAGTGTGATAGATTAATATACGTCAATGTATTAAATTATTGAGTTCCCCAGCATAGCACATGTTTTATTTGAAGCTGATTTTAAAAAATTGTTTTCCACATGAAATTAAAGAAATCCAGTGACTTCTGCGTTATCTGGCATCAACGATGTGATAATTAACAATTGATTTTGAGTGGACAATGAGTCATTAGGTCAAGCAGATGTGCAGGTATGTTGCCAACCCTATTAATCAGATGACAGCCTCTTTGAACAAGACCTTTTATTCAAACAACCCGAGCTTCAGAGCTGGCAGAGACCTCTAGACATTATCTGGTACAGCTCACTGTCTTAGCAAATCTGAATACATTCATTAAAGGAAGTCGCTTTATCACAGTATTCAGAAGGGTCCATTCATTATTAAAAGCTAATATGTAGTTGAATCAAGCCAGACAACCCAGTGGAATCTTGTTTTCTTCTTGGCTGCCCTCTGTTGCTAGAACATTCTCTCCATCTAAGGGCATCAAGCCCCCTCTTTCCTTTAAAGCAGGACTTCAAGTCCCACCTTCTCTATCTACTGAGCCCCCAAATTTGCCATGACTTTCTCTCCTTAAAAATATGACTTAAATAGCTCACCTTCAGTTGACACTAGCTTACACCCAGATTTAATCCTTTACCTGTATATCTACCCTGTGTTTGCCCTCTGCATGTATCCTAGTTTGGGGTTCCTCAACAGTGAGATGGGAACAAGTGCTTGTCTACCTGTAGGTTACTTGGGAAGTGACTGCAGGGAGCATAAATGGCAGAGTGGGAATTGGGAGGTGGAGAAAGAGGAAGATCCTCTGGCTAGTATGCTATGAAGTCAGTTACTATGTGCTTACCTCGGGGTCCATCCCTATATGCCATGTCTACTCTGTAGGATGTGGAGACTGGGATGCTTACTCACCAAAGCTGAGAGTTCACCAACTGTTGGTGATCTGTCACCAACGCTGTGCAGATCAAATTAACTCCTAACCTCTGAGCTTGCATAGCACCAAGTTGAGAGGCTCTGTATCCATTTAATCTCCAACTCTCAAGGAAAGGCTATCATCAATCAGGGCCCTGAGGAAAGCTTGAGATCTAAAATCCCAAGACCAAGCTTCCCATCTTGACCCCACCACTCACCAGGAAAGTGTAAGAACCTTGTCTCTGGAATGACCTGGACTTGAGGCCCAAGCCTGGCTCACTCTGGCTGTGAGAACTTCCTGTTCCTGCCTTCTCATCTGTGGAATGGACATGATGATCATGTCCACCTCCAGAGGTTGATGTGAGGATGCTGTTAATAAAAAACCCATCAGAGTGTAGGTAAAGACTTTTTCTTTGGCCTGGTACCTAGGAAGCCCTAGCATACTCCTTTGGATGTGCAAAAACAAGTCGAATCTAGCAGGATTGCATCTCAGTTTATCTTCCTCCACACACCTGCTCTACTTGCAGCCTTCTCCATTCTAACTGAGAGTAGCACCAGCCTACAAATTTCTCCTGCCCAAAGCTTGCAGAAACCCTAGTCTCCTCTTTGTCTTTCACAACAACCTGCAATTCATCCAGAATTCCTATTATCTTGAACTACAAAATCCATCCAGAATCCAGGAATTTCTCACCACCTCCACTTCTTCTACCTTGGCCCAAGTTATCGTCCCAACTTGCCTGAAATTCAGGGCACTCTATTCCCTAGGCTTTCTACTTCTGTCCTTGGTCACACAGAGCAGATCAAATGTCTCCTCTGGTTCTCAGTGAGTGTGGGAGAGACTTCAGTTATTTCTCATTTCTAAATGCTTACAAAGGTCCACCCGATACAAAGGAAACGTCACAATTGCGTCTCTTTCTTGTCACTTACCACTGCCCCTTACTCGTTCTTTTTCAGCCCCTATGGCCTCATTGCTGATCATGGTTCATGTCAGATAGTTTTCCCCCATAGCTTCATTGCCTGCACACCCTCCTTCAATTCTATAAAATTTAAATAGGGCTGTTTGAGAAGGTAACATTGGATGAACTTCCACCCCCACTGCCAGTATTCCCAATCCCCCTGATTCTCCTCTACATTTTTCCCTATTACCATTTTGACACACTTCATATTTTCATACTTACATGTTTTTATTGTTTCTATCCCCCCACCCAAACATAAGCTCTCATTTGGTTCTCTGTCTTCCAAGTACACTTGACAGTGCCCTGCACATGGTAAGGGCTCACTAAATGTTGGTTGAATGTTGAATGAATAAATAAGTGATCTAGTGATGGAAGGTTAGCTACCATTGTAACTTGTCCATTGCGGTCACCCCTCAGGCTGAAGTGTGGTTTGCTGGCCTGGCGGGGGAGCGGCCGCGGCAGGCCAAGCCGCTGCCCCCATAATAGGGTGGCTGGTCGGACTCACCGCCACCCCTGAAGGAAGCTCGGCATGGGCGCAGAGTGCCCTCGGGTCTCCCCTTCTCGGCAGCCATGCTTCCGCGGCCGCCCCTCCTCCCGGATGGCGCCACACGATGCCTGTGGGGCGGCACCCTTCTTCTTCTTTCTCCCTGCGCAGGCCCAGGGCGGAAGATTCCAGTCTGCCCTTTTCCCTTCCCCCGACAGCAGCAACAGCCAGGCGTGGGCGGAGAAATCCAGTCTGCCCTTTTCCCCTCCCCCGACAGCAGCAACAGCCAGGCGGGGGCGGAAAAATCCAGCCCGCCCTTTTCCCTTCCCCCGACAGCAGCAACAGCCAGGCGTGGGCAGGAAACTCAAGTCTGCCCTCCACCCCAGCAACAGCAGCCACCAATCCCTAAACCCTGCCCCTTCCCCCAGCAACAGCGACAGCCAATCCCTAACCACCACCCCTCCCCCGTCCAGTACCGCCCACTGACCTTTCACCGGCAACCAATCAGAACAGGGCATGGCTTCGACCAATCAGCCTTCCCCAGCCCCTATAAAACTGTTGCCTCTCCCTCAGTAAAGTGGACTTGCGTGTTTACCTTGTCTCCGCGGTAGTTCTTCTGCCGTGCGCCCTCCAGTCCTGAGAGCCCCCGACAAGGGCCTGGCCTCCCTTGTCCCCAGTTCGTCGCCTGCTTCTCCGGGCGACCCCTTCGTCGCCTGCTTCTCCGGGCGACCCCTTCGTCGCCGGCTTCGCCGGGCGACCCCTTCGTCGCCGGCTTCGCCGGGCGACCCCGTCAGCCGAACCGCGCAACCCCTTGTGAGACCGATCCCTCGTCTGCTGCCGGACCGACCCCTTGTCCCAAGCGGGACCGAACCCTCGTCCAGAGCTGGACCGACCCCTCGTCCGCAGCCAGACCCCACCTCTACCGACCGAGCAAGCCGCCGCAGTTGGCGCCCAACGTGGGGCAAAGCAACCCCACCACAGCACAACGTGGGGCAAGGCAACTCCACCACAGCCTCACTCCATAACCTGGCGCCCCCCCCTCCTCTCTTCTCACCGTGGGACTTCTCTCGTGCCACATTGCTGCTACCTGAGCCTTGGCTACCTCATACGATCCACGGCGGTCTGGGAGAATCGCTGGATGGCTTTCTCCTTCCATGTCGGGGGTTTATACCGACCCGCTATGATTAAGAGGAGCCTTGGATTTCTCGGGAGCGCGCGCTTGCACGTCTGAAGTAATCCTACCACAGCCCTACGCCCTCCTCTCTTCTCACCTTGGGACTTCTCTCGTGCAACATTGCTGCTACCTGAGCCTTGGCTACCTCATACGATCCACGGCGGTCTGGGAGAATCGCTGGATGGCTTTCTCCTTCCATGTCGGGGGCTTATACTGACCCGCTATGATTAAGAGGAGCCTTGGATTTCTCGGGAGCACGCGCTTGCACGTCTGAAGTAACCCTACCACAGCCCTATGCCCTCCTCTCTTCTCACCCCTATCTTTTCGCTCTGCATTGCTGCTCCTGAACCTTGGTGACCTCATATGATCCACGGCGGTCTGGGAGAATCGCTGGATGGCTTTCTCCTTCCATGTCGGGGGCTTATACCGACCCGCTATGATTAAGAGGCGCCAATAAAACTCTCAAGAGCGCGTGCCTGAGCACCTCCACCCCTGCCTTCACCTCTGCCTCCTCCCCTCTGCGCTTGCTCCCCTTTGCCTTGCTCCACTGCTCGTCGTCCCGCCCTCCCCTCGTCGGGGCCTTCTCTTGGCCCGCGACCACCGTCGGAGCCCCACCGGCTCCGACCCCTCGTCTCACCGCGCACCTCGGCTCCCATCGCCGCGCTCTCAAGGTAAGGGCCCCTTTTCTTATCGGCTCCAAAAGGCCATTAGCAATGGGTAACATCCTATCTGCTAAGCAAGCCCCACAAGTTCGGGCCCTCGCCGGTCTCCTAGACACTCACCGGTGTAAGATCTCTTTCAAACAGCTTATAATCTATGATATGCTATATAAAAAAGGATTTAAAAGCAGCTATACCAAGAAAGTAAGAGTTATGAGTCAACTGTAAATAAATTATATATTTCTGTTAATGTGTTGTAATTGTTCTGTGTTTGTCTGTCTGTTCGCTCAATGTCAACATATATTGTGATACCTCCGGATGGTAAATATAAATTACTGGAAATCTTTAAAAGAGCTCTATTCAAATGGCCAAAAATTAAATAAGCGCTTATATTAATACTTAAGTTTATTATATTAATACATAAGTTTAAATGTTAATAAGATATCTACAATTTAGAAAAATTGTAAGTCTTAATTAACAAAATTAACTGTACGTCTTCATAAAAAGTTGTTCTTGCCTAGATTAAAATGAATAACTTATTTTTCTTCACAGGATAATATAAAGAATGTAAAACTTATATGAATATTAAAAAGGTTAAAAGTTTGTAAAAATGCTAACTGAAATGTAATAAGTTTTGCAAAAAGACGTATTTTGTCCTAAAGTAGGATGGCTAATTTTTCATAAACTCTTGAAACTTAATTTGCATGCGGCAAGTGTAAAAGGTATTGTGATAACTTTACATAAGGGAATGTGTTCTGTAAAGATAAAATTTATCTTCAATAGTCTATATGGTTATAAATAATAATAAAAGGTTTAATAAAGCATTGTTTACATTAAGGTATTAAATGGCTAATTCCAAAAGGTCATTCTTAAATATATATATATAAAACTGAATTGATGATAATAATAATAAAAGGTAATTTTATAACAGGAAAGATTAACAGCAACCAAGCTCCCCTGCCAACTTGCTTTTAGGAAACGGTTTCTAATATTGCATGCTACTAAGTATTTAAAGAAAAGTTATTTTTGAGGAAACAGAAGATGATTTTGTCTTTGCAGCCGTTGTCTATTTAGCAACACCCCTCGCTTTCGGCCTAGCCACTGTTGCGCCGGACGATTGGAACCTTAAACAAAGACTCCTCCTCACTGTCATCTTCCTATCTATCGTTACTATATTTACTGCCCTCTTTCTCCTTCGTTTATAAAGCAGTCTCCTACAAACCACAAAGTTTCTGTCTTAAACATACCATTCTCAACCCTATCCTCTAAATGATCTTCTCACTTCCCCCACAGCCTTTAATACTCTATTTCTTCCTCATAACCTTTGCTTTCTTGATAATATTTTCCGCCATCTGTCTAGCCACTACCACCCCAGAAGATTGTAACCACGGCCCCCCATGCCGCCATCGCTCTCAAGCAGCTCCAGCCCCGCAAAACGGCCCGCAACCTGCTTTCCCCGGCCTGCGGCCTGCTTTCTAGCATCTAATAACGTTTCTGCTTTTAACAGCTCCCCATACTTCTGCGGAGCTTCCTCCTGTCTTGACCTCACTCCTCTTCTCAGCCATCCAAAGCGTCCTTTCTCGTCCCCCGCCCCCCTCCTTTTTTCGCTTGAACCCCTACTGCGTTGCAGATTGGGCCGCCCCATGTCGGCCCGCCCCATTAACATCGGCCTCTCTCGCACCCGTGAAGACCTTGGCCTTCTTGTCCTCGCCTACGTCTCCACTACTCCCGACGCTGCCGCCACCACCGTCGCTGGTGCCCTGACGCAACTTGTCCTCACCACTGCGATCCTCCAGACCATCACATAGTCTACCTCTGCCGCTCTTCGCCACCAAGAAGAGATCAACCACCTGTAATGCGCTATCATCCTGGACTTACAACAGATAGACCTTATAGCCACCGAGATCAACGGGAATTGGACATTAGCCACCCTTGCTTGCAACGGCAAGATACCGCCCCCCAAATTGTACATTTGTATCCCCGTCATACTCACCTCCCTCTTCAGCCCCGCTTCCCTCATTGCTTACTGCCTCTTGGGCCTCAGCTACTTGTTGCTGCTGCCATCCTGGTGCTTATTTGAAAAGAAGGGGGAAATGCGGTCACCCCTCAGGCTGAAGTGTGGTTTGCTGGCCTGGCGGGGGAGCGGCCGCGGCAGGCCAAGCCGCTGCCCCCATAATAGGGTGGCTGGTCGGACTCACCGCCACCCCTGAAGGAAGCTCGGCATGGGCGCAGAGTGCCCTCGGGTCTCCCCTTCTCGGCAGCCATGCTTCCGCGGCCGCCCCTCCTCCCGGATGGCGCCACACGATGCCTGTGGGGCGGCACCCTTCTTCTTCTTTCTCCCTGCGCAGGCCCAGGGCGGAAGATTCCAGTCTGCCCTTTTCCCTTCCCCCGACAGCAGCAACAGCCAGGCGTGGGCGGAGAAATCCAGTCTGCCCTTTTCCCCTCCCCCGACAGCAGCAACAGCCAGGCGGGGGCGGAAAAATCCAGCCCGCCCTTTTCCCTTCCCCCGACAGCAGCAACAGCCAGGCGTGGGCAGGAAACTCAAGTCTGCCCTCCACCCCAGCAACAGCAGCCACCAATCCCTAAACCCTGCCCCTTCCCCCAGCAACAGCGACAGCCAATCCCTAACCACCACCCCTCCCCCGTCCAGTACCGCCCACTGACCTTTCACCGGCAACCAATCAGAACAGGGCATGGCTTCGACCAATCAGCCTTCCCCAGCCCCTATAAAACTGTTGCCTCTCCCTCAGTAAAGTGGACTTGCGTGTTTACCTTGTCTCCGCGGTAGTTCTTCTGCCGTGCGCCCTCCAGTCCTGAGAGCCCCCGACAAGGGCCTGGCCTCCCTTGTCCCCAGTTCGTCGCCTGCTTCTCCGGGCGACCCCTTCGTCGCCTGCTTCTCCGGGCGACCCCTTCGTCGCCGGCTTCGCCGGGCGACCCCTTCGTCGCCGGCTTCGCCGGGCGACCCCGTCAGCCGAACCGCGCAACCCCTTGTGAGACCGATCCCTCGTCTGCTGCCGGACCGACCCCTTGTCCCAAGCGGGACCGAACCCTCGTCCAGAGCTGGACCGACCCCTCGTCCGCAGCCAGACCCCACCTCTACCGACCGAGCAAGCCGCCGCAGTCCATCCTTGGGAAAGTCACTGAAAATGACCTGAATTTCAATTTTCTTCCTCATCCAACAATACGAGTGGGATTTAATAATTATTAGGGAAGTGGATTTGGCTCAACTGATAGAGTATCAACCTACCATATGGGAGGTCCAGAGTTCAAACCCAGGACCTCCTGACCCATGTGGTGAGCTGGCCCATGCAATGCCGATGCGTGCAAGGAGTACCATGTCATGAAGGGATGTCTCCCACCTAGGGGAATCCCATGTGCAAAGAGCGCGTCCCATGTGGCAGCCGCCCCATGCAAAAAAAACGCAGCCTGCCCAGAAGTGGCACCATACACATGGAGAGCTGACGCAGCAAGACAACACAACAAAAAGAGACACAGATTCCTGGTGTCACTGACAAGAATGCAAGTGGACACAGAAGAATACACAGTGAATAGGCACAGACAGCAGACAATGCCGGGGGGGGGGGGTGGAGAGGAGAAGGGAGAGAAATAAATAAAAAAATAAACCTTTAAAATAATAATAATTATTATTATTAAAAGAACTGGCAAGTTTTAAATTAGGACAAATTACCAGTTTCTTCAAAGACATTCATGGTAGCCCCCTGTTTCCTAGAAGAACAGTGCTCTCCAAAGTTCCCTTTTTTCAGACCTTAGAGAATACTGGATTGGTTATTCTGGGATCACAGAACATCATGTCTTTTTGCCCCTCCTCTTCCTCCATCCATCCCCCATCTCCACCGTGGACGATCCAAAGTCAGATTACCCCAGTCTATTGGGAGTCCATGAAAACACCATGAGGCTTGGAGACTCAATAGAAGGATTCACAATACCCAGAATTTGTTCTATTCATGTTACAATTTATTACAGCAAAAGGACACAAAGCAAAATGAGCAAAGGGAAAAGGTGCACGGAGCAAAGTCTGTGGGAAACCAGGCACAGGCTTCCAGAGTTCGTTCCCAGTGGAGTCATGCAGGACAGGCTTAATTCCTCTGGCAACAACATATGATAACACATGCAACCAAGGAAACTCATCTGAGCCTGGAAGTCCAGGGATTTTACTGGTGGTCAGTCAGCAAGGCATACCGAATCCATGGGACTGACCTCAGTTACTGAAGCTCCAGACTCGCAGAGAGTAAGAAGATTTGCACCACAAACTGAGTTGTTAAATTATATTACTTAGACTCACTGATACTCTGTGACTCTAGACCTTAGGCATGGAAAACGCTCATCAGTAGGAGCATTCCATGAACTCAGTTAACAGGAGCTGGCCAAGGGTCAGTCATGAAAACACAGCAACCCAGTCCTGTTGAGTTCACCACTTCCACACATCCATGCAAAACTTCAAGGCTTTTGGTAAAGTCTAGCCCATGACCCTTCTACCCCATCAGTGTCCAGAGGAAAAAGAAGATGGCAGGTCAAAACCCTCATGCATTGCTAGTAAGAATGTAAAATGGCACAGCCGCTGTGGAAAACAATTTGGTGGTTCCTCGGAAATTTTACAGAATTACTGTAAAACCTGATAATTTGACACTTGGGTATATGCTTATAGGAGTGAAAACAAGGACTTGAACAGATATTGGCTCAACAGTGTTCTTGGCAGCGTTATTCACCATTTTCAAAACATGGAAGCCATTCGAGTGCCCCTCAACAAATGAATGGATAAATAAAATGTGGCATAGCTATATGATGAAATATTATTCAGCCATAAAAAGGAATGGAGTTCTGGTACGTGTTAATCATGGATGAACCTTGAACATTATGCTAACTGAAATAAACCGAATACAAAAGGACGCATATTATATGATTCTGCTGGTATGAACTGTCCAGAATAAACAAATCTATAGAGACAGGAAGTAGAGAAGATGTTAACAGGAGCTGTGGGGGTGGGGTGGGAATGGGAAGTTGTATAATGGGTACAGAGTTTTTGTTTGGGATAACAAAACCATTTTGGTATGGTGGTGATAGTAGCACAACATTGCAAATATAATTAATACCACTAATTGTATGCTTAAAAACGGTTAAAATGGCAAATTATATAGAGAGATCTACAAAACTACAATTAAAAAATAACCCAGTTAAAAGATAGTCTTGTGGGGAGGAGGAGACTTTATTCTCTGCACCATGATGAAATATTTAGATTTGTAGTTATATCCCTGGCGCTATAACTGCATGTGGTTTCCCCAGCAATAAGACAAATTAGGCTGTGTCACATGATGGCCAAGACTGTATATCTTTGATATTCTACAAGCCTCCATTCTCCAGCAGGACCTGAGCTGTCTGTGATCAGAAATAAATGCTTGCCCTTAGAAGCTCTTATCTGTTACTTTGCTCTTGAGGAGAAAGTGTCCCTGTGCAGGCTTATTTATGGAGCTTCCAACTTGTCCTGCATTTCACAGTGTTACAGATTTTTGGCAAATACAAATATAATCTCATCAGGATAAGACTTCCCCAAAGTTCCTTCCCCCCCCCCCCCTTGAGACTTATCCTGAACAAAAAGGACACTGTCTGTTTCATTTAGTTACAGTTTTCCAAGGGCTTCTCTTAAGTTGGTGAAATCTAGTCAGATTTTCTTGGGCGCCATTACAGACGGGAACCTGCTATTCTTTGCTGCTCTTACTATGCCAGCTTAAGTGGAAAATCCTGTTTAAATTTGTTATTTTAATGTCGTTTTATCAGTGGGTAAAGTAAGTACACAGATGTTAAATTGCACAAACACCATTATGGTTTTGCCAGAGAGATCATCTGTATTGGAGAGCTGGGTCAAACAAGGAAAAAGATGATGAATAACAGATGGGAAGCAATTGATGTTTGTCTTTGGATCTATGGAGGCCAGAAACACCACATTTCATGAGAAGCCAAATCAATAATTATTTTCATCAAACCAATCTTCATGGACAAATTTGACACCCCATTTTGTCTCTGCGTTTTATCAGTGAGTGTGGGAAACCTCTGAGAGTTCCTCGGTATTTGAGAAGCACAAGTATGCTAAAAGATGTTCTCTAGGGATGTTCTGTAACTCACTTTCCATTTCTCCCAGGAGCACTAAAGAAACAAGGAGGGTCCTGTGAGAAACGAGGCAGTTCTCAGCACTCCAAAAAAAAAAAAAGTCATCTTTATAGATAAAATGAAGAGGGAACTTGGAGTGATTACCAAGGAGATTTGTGCAGAAAAAAAGTTAGCTTAGTGGTCCTGAGAAAGTCCTATTTGCAAGGTTGGCATTTGGTTGGCATCTGGCAACTTGCATTTCAGGGGGACTCCCTCGCTCATAAGAGTGACTCAACTGTTTATGCAAACAATGTGGTTTATGTTGAACATCTGGTTTCTTTCTGGGAGGCTGAGATTTTGGTAGATGCAGGTGGGATGTGCCTGTGTGACCAGCTACCCAGTAAAAACCCTGGACAATGAGTTTCCATGAAACATCTCTGGTGGACGTTTCATGTGTGTGCTGCAATTTGATGCTGGAGAAAATAAGAGTATCCTGTGTGACTCCACTGGGAGAGGACTCTGGAAGCTTGTGTCTGGTTTCCTCCAGACTTCACCCAGGCACCTTTTCCCTCTAATGTTTGTGGCCGTTTGAGATCATTTATGAATTCCAAAAAGAGAGCTTATGTTTGTAAATTGCTCTGTTCCTCTGCGCATGATAACCCATTGACTGTATTAGATTCAGCTGAGACATCTGGTTAAATTATGTTAAGGTTAGGGTTTTGATTCAACCACTTCATTAGAGTGTGACTCAGCATTGAGTTCCACTCCCCTTGGTTGTCTGATAAAACAGAAGCTCACACAGAAGTAGATACACAAAGAAGAACACAGAGGAAGAGAGTCAGGTCACTGGACAAGGCAGAGACTCCGGGAAGAGAGATGAGCCTGACTGTCTACAGCTCATCTTGTGAAGAGAACAGAGCAGCTGAACCCAGAAAGAAATGAGCCCTGGGAAGAGAGATGAGCCTTATACCAGCCTACAGCTGAGATCAGAAGAAGCTGGGACCATGGAGCCTGAGGAGGGAGAGGAAGGCTGAACACTTGCAGACATTGCCCGCCATTTTGTGTCAACACATGACAACAAACTTTGGGTGAGAAATTTCCTCTTGTGGTACCTTGAATTGGACTCTTGTTTGTTTGTTTGTTTTTCTCTCTCTTTATTTTTTAAAATGTTACATTCAAAAAATATAAGAGATCCCCATATACCCCCACCCCCCTCACCCCACTCCTCCCACATCAACAACCTCTTTCATCAAAATGGCACATTCATTGCATTTGGTGAATACATTTTGGAGCACTGCTGTACCAAATGGATAATGGTTTACATTGTAGTTTACACTTTCCCCTAGTTCACCCAGTGGACCATGGCAGAACATACAGTGTCTAGCATCTGTCCCTGCAGTACCACTTAGGACAACTCCAAGTCCTGAAAATGCCTGCACATCGTATCTCTTCTTCCGTCTCCCTACCCTCAGCAGCTACCGTGGCCACTTGAGTTGGACTCTTTAGAGCCTGGTAACTGCAAGCTTCTACCCCAAATAAATACCCTTTATAAAAGCCAACAGAGTTCTGGTACTTTGCATCAGCACCCCTTTTGGCTGAGTAATACACTGGTTTTGCTTTGTGTCCTTTCACTGTAATAAATCATAGCTGTGAGGACAACTCTATGCTAAGTCCTGTGAGTCCTCCTAGCCAATCACCAACCTGGGTGTAGTTCTGGAAAAAAGTGACAAAAGCCCGGGGGCCAGATCACAGAAAGCATCGTCTTTCTACAGGACTGGGGAGTTGAGGGTTTCCACTATCCTCCTTCCTCACGGGTTGAGAAATGACCCAGGCACAATTTTTAGGAGGCAGGAAAATATAAAGGATGCATCACACATAGGAACTCATTTATTCCTTGGGCAAGACCATGCCTGCCCCTTTGACTTCTCAGTCCTTCTCCTTTTCTCTCCCTGTTCCTTGAAGGTTTGCTGTATCCATGGTTACCATCCTCTGCCAGGGATGGAGGGTGCATCTGGCAGATGCTGCCTGGACAGCTGCTTAAAGGTCAATGTGGACATTGTTGAGCATTGAATAAAGAGTCCAAGGAGCAGTGTGGACTGAAAACCTTGGGGAGCCAGGAGTTTGGCCTGTAGAAAACAGAAGAAATGGTAAATCTGGCATGGAATGAAAAACACAAGACTGAAAATGTACTGGCCCATAGCATCATGGAGCAAACTAAGTTCAGAGAACAGGAAATGCTCTGTATCTAGCATTCTTCCCACTGGGATTTACTACAGAAATTTCAAAACCTTTTGACCTCACTCATTTTAGCCGGTGCTGGCAGGAACCTTACAGATGTGTCAAGAACTATCATCATCTCAAGTTTATGGGTGGGGAGAAAAGCAAACCTGGGAGGTGAAGTGGGTTGCCCGGGGTTGGACATAATGTTGATGGCACAGCAGGGGTCAGAGAGAATAATTCATCCTCTCCTTTGTCCAGGTTCAGGAACTAGCAATGGGAAGAGCTGAGGGCATGAAGGCCATGGAAATGTAAGATTACCCCAGGATTGTGAAGAGCAATCGCCAGGACTACCATGAGGCATGGAAGGCAAGGGGGAAAAGGCTTACAGATGACAGTTGAGCATTCCCAGTGACCGAGGAAATAATGCTACTAGTAGTTCATTTGCTATGTTCAACAGGAGAGAATGTCAAAATGTCCACAGCAGCTGAACATCTCATAAAGTGATATTGAGAGGGAGAAATCCACTGGGGAACCACAGTGGGCACAGACATAAAAGGGTCTTGGCAGTCTCCTGGCCTTTCAGCATGTGCCCCATTCCCCATTCCCCACCCAACCAGGGAACAGGACAGGGATTTGAGAAGGAGGCTGCCACCCCTGGATGGGTCAGCTCTACTTGGAATGAAACCAGGTCTGAGGGCCAGGGTCAGGCAACGGAGACCCCCCAGGACAGCTCCATGGGGCCAGAGCACAGAGCTCCCAGTGCCCAGCCCTTCAAGGACACTGCATGTGCTGTGTCTCTCTGAGGTCCGTGGCTTGTCCTTTGCAGAAAGGGAAAGGAGTGAGGAGACCCCACACCATGGGCCAGGTACTCTCTTGCTCTCCGTCTGAATCACAAGACAGGTGAATCTGAAAGGTGAGTCCTCTCCTGTGTATCAGCCTTCTGTGTCTGCTCTAACAAGCAATGCAAAATAACTGGCTTAAAGCTATGGAAATTTATTCCACTCGTTCTAGAGGTCAGAAGCTCAAAATCAAGGAGTCACCTTGAGAGATGACAAAGGTGACCAACATCTGGGAAGGTTGGTTCCGCCTGGAGGTTCTAGGGGTGGATCCTTCCTGGCTCTTCAATCTTCTAGACACTCCGGGTGTTTCCTGGCTTGTGGCTGCAGCACTCCAAGCTCTGCCTCCATCATCACATCACCTTCTCCCTTGTGTATCTGAGTCTCAAAACTCCCTCTGCCTTTCTCTTATGAGGACATTAGTGATTGGATGGAGGACCCATACAGATAGTCTAGGATGATCTCTTCTTGAGACCCTCAACTTAGAAGAAAACATAGGGAAAAATCTTCATGACCTTGGATTTGGCAATGGTTTCTTAGATACAACACAAAAAGCATGCGCTAACAAAGAACAGACAAAATGGACTTCATCAAAATTAAAATCCTTTGTGCCCAGGTCAGCTAACAGGAAGGTGTGGATGGTCAATCACTATACCAGGGAACCATGAGAGTCTACAACTGCAAGCAGAATTCCATCCATCATTCATGTGGGATCCAAGCCCCCTCTTGATTTAAAGGTGGAGTGGACATCACCATCCCAGGGTCCTCAGGAAGGAAGAATGAAACATGGATTAGAGTGGACTTACTGGTATTCTACTAAGAATTATTGCGACTCTAGCAATGGAAGAAATTATATCATTGATGTGGAGACAGTGGACATGAGAGTTGCTGAGGGCATGGAGAGGGAAGAAGAGATGTGATGTGGGGGCATTTTTGGGACTTGTAGTGATATTGCAGGGACAGGTGCAAGACATTATATATCCTGCCATAACTCACTGAATGGACTGGGAGAGAGTATAAACTACAACATAAACTATAATCCATGCTGTGCAGCAATGTTCCAAAATGTACTCATCAAATGCAGTGAATGTACCACACTAATGAAAGAAATTGTCCATGTGGGAGGAGTGGGGGGGTGAGGAGTGGGGTATATGGGAACCTCTTATATTTTTTAATGTAACATTTTGTGTGATCTATGTGTCTTCATTTTAAAAAGACAATAAAAAGAAAAAGAAAAAAAAACCTTTGCACATCAAAGAACTTTAGAAAGTGAAATCACAACTTACAGAATGGTAAGCAAGCATTGCAAAACATATATCTAATAAGGGTTTAATATCCAGAATATATAAAAACGGCTACAATGAAACAACAAAGACAAACAAACCAAAGAAAAAATGGACAAATAACTGTAAATAGACATTTCTCTAAAAAATTTATTCGAAAGTTCGGTAAGCACACGGAAAGATGCTCAACATCATGATTCATCATAGAAATGCAAATCAAAACAATGAGATATGATTTCACACTCTCTAGAATAGCTATTATTTTAAAAATAGAAAATATCAAGAGTTGTCAAGGATGTGGAAAAATTGGAATCCTTGAATATCATTGGTGTGGTTGTAAAATGGTGTAACCATTGCAGAAAACGGTTTTAACAAAAAGTTCCTCAGGTTGTTAAGCATAGAATTATCATACGACCAGGCAAGTTCACTTCTACATATATAGCCAAAAGAATAAAAAACAGTGACTCAAACAGATACTTGTACACCAATGTTCATAGCAAAGTTAGTCACAAGAGCCAAAACATGGAAACAATCCAAGGACCCATCAACACATGGATGAATGAATAAACATGTGATATAGAGGGCGGTGGACTTGGCCCAGTGGTTAGGGCGTCCGTCTACCACATGGGAGGTCCGCGGTTCAAACCCCGGGCCTCCTTGACCCGCATGGAGCTGGCCCATGCGCAGTGCTGATGCGGCAAGGAGTGCCGTGCCACGCAGCAGTGTCCCCCGCATAGGGGAGCCCCACGTGCAAAGAGTGCTCCCCATAAGGAGAGCTGCCCAGCACGTAAGAAAATGCAGCCTGTGCAGGAATGGCGCCGCACCCACGGAGAGCTGACACGACAAGATGATGCAATGAAAAGAAACACAGATTCCCATGCCGCTGACAACAACAGAAGCGGACAAAGAAGATGCAGCAAATAGACAGAGAGAACAGACAACCGGGGTGGGGGATAAGGGGAGAGAAATAAGTAAATAAATAAATAAATCGTTTTTTAAAAATGTGGTATAGACATACCATGGAAAATTATTTAGCCACAAAATGGAATGACATTCTGATACATGCTACATGAATGAACCTTGAAGACATAATGATAACTGAAATAAACCAGATGCAAAAGAGCAAATATTGTATGATGGCACCTGTAAGAAATATCTAGAATGAGCAAATTCGTAGAGACACAAAGTGAGTTAGAACCTGCAGGGACCCAGGGAAGGATGGAAAGAGGAATGGGCACTGTTGCTTATAGGTAAATTTCCTCTTTGGGGTCATGAAAAAGTCTAGTTAATGGATGGTTGTGATGATAACACAACATTTGAATGGAAATAATATACACTTAAAGTGTTCAAACTGGGAAATGTATGTATATATATAACTTTTAAATTTTTAAAAAATTTTTAAAATTTTTAAAAAATTAAATATTTGCAAAGACCCTTTTCCCAAAATAGGTGATATTCATGGGTTCTAGGGCGTAGGGTGTTGGCATGTCTTTTGGGAGAACATAAGTCAACCCCCTACAGTCCTCATCTCTGCTGTAGCCTCAAACATTGGAACAGAAAGTGAGTCATTTTCTGTTCCAATGAACGGAGGGGCCCCTGCCTTTAGGAGGAAGTGCCCCCTAAAAGGTTAGGATACAGATGCTGAGTGTGGCGGCTCCATACCTCCAGAAAATCATGTTCTTAAATTTAATCCATTCCTGCAGGTGTGAGCCCTTGTAAAAAGGACCTTTTGATTAGGTGGCTTTGGGATGGATCTTAATCCTATTACTGAAGGCCTTATATGGAAGGCTACAGAGACTGACAAAGTCAGAGGGAGTGGCCAGAATCTGAACATCAAATGGACCTGGAAGAGAAGGGAGAGGCCGCCATATGCATTGCCATGTACAGAAAAGCCAAGGGCCAAGGATCACTGACTGCCATCCCCAGCACGCCACAGTCTTTCATGATAAATCATCGCCTTGCTGATGCCTCGACTTTGGGCTTCTCCTAGCCTCAAAACCATGAGCCAATCAATTCCCATTGTTCAAGCCAACACAGTTGGTGGCATTTGTGATCATGACTGGGAAATTAAAACACTGAACAAATGAATCAAAGGCCCTCAACAAGTGTTCTGCCCTGACATAGAACAAAGCCCTTGGTTCCACTGATTTAGAAATGGAGTCACATACACATCCCTTCACTTTCTTCATTCCCAGAAACCTCATCTCTTAATTCTTGCCCCATCGCTTTAGAAGATAGCATGGATGGATAGATTGATTTGAAAGTCAGAGTGAGCAAAGTCATGCAGACAAGTTGGTGGAAGACCAACAGACCAAACAGAAATTTAGAGATGGTCAACAAAAGAGTCCTTGGTGACCTCAGGAACCAGTGGGTGCCTTCTGGTGTTCTCCATCCTCTCTGCATCTCCCTTCCCCTGAGGCTCTGAGATTCCTCTGACCATTGCTTTGTCTGGGTCATGCGCTAGGAAGACCTGGGAAGAAGGAGTTCCTGGTAACTCATGCACACATGCCTACCTTGGAGTGAAGACCCATCCCTCTCTCACAGGTCCTCTAGTGGCCCCGTATTTGGGTGATCCAGACAAGGGGACATTTACTTAGATTAGGTCATCTTAACAATAATTTGGAAAGACGTTTTGGCAACATGTCAATAAAACCAGTGAGAAATTAGAGAATTCTGATTTGTGCGTAGGAGGAGTAACTTCTTTAAACTACCTGAAATTTGTTTACTAAAGAACCGAGAGTCAATTCAGTTAAAAAAATTAAGGAGGTAGGAAAGTAAAGTGATAAAGATGAGCAGTGAAGTCAAAAGCGATTACTCCGATGTTGATAAAAGATGGCACAAAAATTGTTGCAGTCACACTACAAGGAGTAATTGATTTGGATGAAGGATCATTTTCAAATGGTGGATTCTTGGGTTGTTTAATAATCTCACTGTACTGGGTTTGAACTGCATCACCCAAAAAGAGATGTCAAATCCTAACCTCTAGTATATGTGAATGCAACGTCATTTGAAAATAGGTCTCTGTAGATGTAATTAAGTTACAATGAGATCATGCTGGACTAGGGGGAGTTCTTACTCCAAGAATTGGCTTTTTTCCCAAAGAAAAGGGGAGGGATAGGTGACAGGGAGTCACACAGGAGAAGGCCAAGTGAAGATGGAGGTAGAGATTGGAGTTATGGAGATACAAGTCAAGGCACACTGGAACCACCCGAATCTGGAAGAGGAAGGAGGGAAGTAGCCTTCCCTAGAGCCTTTGGTGGAAGTCCAGCACAGCCTACACTGGGACTTTGGACTTTTTGCCTCTAGAAGTGTGGGAAAATGAATTTCTGCTGTTTTTATCTACCCAGTTTGTGTGAATTTGTTACAGGAACACTGGGAAACTAGGACGCTGGCAAATGAAGAGTGCATCATGTGATAACATTGGAAAATTGCTTCAATTTCTTGCTGATTTAACACAAAGTCCTGACATCAATGGAGATAGCATAAAATGTATGAAATGTTGCTATACTGAGAATGTTGATAACAAACTGGATAATGAGTGTCATCACTTCCAAGTGGATTGAGATGAGTTATTGCATGAGAAAAATGAGAATGTTCTAAATCTTACTCTTTTTAGATAAGAAAAAAATTGATGGTTTTCCCAAATGTGCCACCAACCCTAGACAGCTCTATGTCATTATCAATAAAGAGTTATTTAGCTAAAAGAAACTGCTAAACTCTCAATAATGAAACAAATTATGGCCAGTTGCACTAAAGGAAAGACTGAATTACTTTTCTTATTCCTGTCTCAATCAGACAAAGTCATTGTCATGGGGAGAAAAGATCAAAGTGCATAAAGCCAGAAATGTAGGGGAAAACACAGAATGGCATGCAGTTAATAAAAATGTACTTTTCTGAATCCTGTGATGTTTAGGGTATTGGTCAGCTATCTTTAAATTTGCAAATGGTTTGATTTTATTCTAAAGTAACATGTGCTTTCATTCCTACATTATATGCATAAGTTCTACTCTTTTCCTTAAAAGGGTCCCCAAATTGTATAACTCTCTTGCCCATAGCAAAAGTGCAGTAATCCTGGAAAACAGCAATGGTTGAAGACTCTCCCCATCCTTTGTGTTTCAGGAAATGACTTACTGCAAAGAATCAACCTTCCTACTATGACTTAGACGGATGCCCCTTTTTCACCAAGGACAAAGCCAGGCACAGCCATATTCCCATTCTTTGTCTCACACAGGATTAGCTGGACTGCTTGTCCCCCAGATGAGTCAGGACAAGATGTCCACCAGCTTCTCGTGTCCAGGTGTCTCTCATTCCCCTAGAACCACAACTCTGATCCACTCTTGAGGAAGCTTTTCAAATGAGACCCCTGCCCCTTCCATGGCCTCTCCTGAGAATTGGCTCCAGAGAGTTGAGTTCCTCCTCAATTGTCCCATCTTTCCACCTGCTCTTCCCACTCCCCATGTTCTTTCTAACTTTGTTTACCCCTCCCTATAAAAGAAAACGCCTTTCTTCCTGACCTTTGAGATATTTCCCGGATCTTACAGAGAATTCTCCCTATTGAAATAGTCTCCCTCCTCCTACTGCAGCAACCTCCAAACAATTTCTATCCCTACCTAAGTCCAGATTTGTTTTTTGAACAAATAAATTTTATTGATGCATATTAATAAAACATAAATCCATCCAAAATGTGCAATCAATGGTATTTGGTATAACCATAGTTGTGCATTCATCACTTCAATCATTACATTTTCTTTATTCCAATCCATCACCTCTCAATCTCTCTATGCTTCCCTGCCCTACACAGATGCTATTTTGTTTCTTTCTTTCTAGTTTATCTGTATTTATATTTTGTAAAAAGTCTCATACATGCAATATCACCAATATTTGTATTTTACATGAGGTATCACTATGTTATACAGTCCCATGTTAGTTTTTAGTTTTCCTTCTAGTAATATACATCTCCTTAGACATTCCCTTTCAACCACTGTCATACCCATATAATAGCTCTGCTAGTTACAAACTCTATGATGTGTTTACACCATTTAAGTCCATTCCCAAGCATTTACAAATAACCTTTTTACCAACTCTGCACAGATTCACCCTCAGCTTTCCATTCTCTACTATCATTTTATCATTTGCAGTAGCTCCAAGCTTGTCTGCTTCTGAAATAACATCTGTTCTTTGGAACAATTTAGTCAAACAACAAACCTTACAGTAATATTGAAGGGAAGACATTATTTCTCTTTGACAAAGGTGCAAAAAGGAACCCAGTGAGAGTTAATTACACAGCAATTAAATGTGGGGAAAGAAGAGCGAACCAGGGTATTCTCACTCAGCCCTTGTCCATGCTGGTCCACAGTGGAAGAGAAATATCCTCCCTAGTGGATGCTCTGATGCACATTTTCCATCTGGGATGTTTGTTTCTACAAAAGTCATCTCCAACCACCACACCATGGAGCCTAGAGTGATTACAACTGAAAATGGGAGGATTGCATCCAGCATCCAGGTGGAATCTGAGCCTCCTCTTGACATAAAGGTGCAATGGACACAACCAATCCAGTGTCCACATAGAAGAGGTGGCATTGGATTGGGAAAAGTGGACATAATGGACAAAGGGTATGGGGAAAGGCAGGAAGAGATGAGAGGTGGAGGCGTCTTCGGGACATGGAGCTGCCCTGGATGGTGCTTCAGAGGTAATCACCGGACATTGTAAATCCTCACAGGGCCTACATGATGGAATAGAGGAGAGTATGGGCCATGATGTGAACCAATGTATATGAGGTGCAGAGGTGCCCAAAGATGTACTTACCAAATCCAATGGATGTGTCATGATGATGGGAACGAGTGTTGTTGGGGGGGGGGGAGAGGGGGGGTGGGGGGGTGGGGTTGAATGGGACCTCACATATATATTTTTAATGTAATATTATTACAAAGTCAATAAAAAATAAAAAAATTAAAAAAAAAAAAAAAAAAAAAAGTCATCTCCATCCACTCCTTCACCCATCTTTCCTCTCAACTTGGAGACTCTTTCTGAGGTTCAGACGTGATCATTATTAGTTGACCATATATATTGGTCCAAACTTTATAGAAGTAGCTTAAAACATTCTTACTATTATTTAGAAAACTAATGCATTCAAATAAAGGATTGGTACAATAGAACATCTAGACTAAATTGCACCTGTCTGGACAATATCTGTTAATGTTTGTGGTTTATCCTTCCCATCAAGATTGTCCCTGTTTGCATAAACGCACCTAATTATTCCTCGTGGTATAATAAAATACAAGGTGTGCAGTTTGGTTTTTCCATTTCATGCTACATCCTGAGGCTTTTTATGAGTCAGTCTATATTTCAATTTCTGCAATGCCAGCCTCGTGCTTTGGCATATGGCAGCACCATAATTGATTTCTCCTGTAGGGAGTGTCTGTGACTCTTTTCAACTTTACAGAATTGGAATGTCTTTTCTGTTTAGAGCCAACACCAATAATGCAGATTCTGTTGAGAAGTTGGGCTTTGTGTCCAGTTACAGAGACCCAAGGTGTGTGTGGGAGGATAGGATCCACACCTGGCCAGGCAGATGCCTAACACAGGACCTTAAATTCTCAGGGAGTGATACAAGGACACAGGAAGAGTTCAGTATTTCCTTCCAACATCCTGCAGCACAGGTGTTTGAGGTCCAGTGGTGATGGTGGCAGGGGCAGTGTCCTAGCCAGGCAATTCCTGGGATATGACTTCAGTTCATTCCCTGTAGACAAATGTCCTTAGACTCTTGCCTGTGTCCCCCCAGCCTATTCATCCTTTCTCCGACCTTCCCCATATCTGCCAACTGAATTCCTTGAATTAATCAGAGTCACTTTCTATTTCTTGTATCCAAGAACCAAACCTGACCCTTATAACCATACCCGAGGTGAAATTCTGATGTATTTCCAGTTATTTGTAAATATAATATGTTTTGCAGTGAATTATCTATGCACAATATTTTTATGCAAGATAGCTGTAGGCTAGACTCCAAGAAATTGAATTGGTGGGTCAAAGGAATTGTGCATTTTAAAATTCACTTAAAAATACTGCAAATTGGCCATCCAAACTCAGCTTTCCCAATACAGATTCTTTGAGGGTAATTCTGAGACTCTTAAAACTGACACAATCTAAATCTTCTTTGTAGGTTTACAAACTTATTGGTGAATATGATCTCTCTTTAAATGTTGCATTTTTCCAACTGTTTAGCATGTTGGCCACCTTCTCAAAAAAACATATCGGCCATCAGTAATCCTTTTTTCTGTTGAGCATTTGGTTTTGAAGGCAGGGGTATGGGAAAATAGTTTTTAATACAAGAAGAAAACTGGTTATATTCTAAAAAGAAAAATGTCACAGTATCATGGTTATGAGAAGATACTTCTCAGCTCTCTGGCTGTGGGGGTGTACCTGAGGATCCAGTTGCTTCTCTGGAATTAATCGGAATATCAACCAGAGAGGCGACACCTCCCACATTTGCCTGCAGTCCCCAGTGGCTGGTCAGCAGGGATACTGAGGCAGACACATCTCTGGGAGATGCATGGTCCTCTAATGAGTGATGTCAGTTCTAGGTCTCCTTGGGAGTCTTGCTGGCAGGTTTTGAGAACGACCTTCCTCCCCTGTCTCCTTCTCAGAGGTCAAACCCCACACCTTCCACCCAGATCCCTCCTCATTTCTTGTCCCTGAAATCTCCCCCAGTACATCTCTGACACGGCTAATGCACCTTGGTGTGTGTTTTCCAGAGGGTTCAAATATACCAAGCTTAAAAAATTACAGCATGCAAATTTTTTTTCTGATATATATGAAACAGCACTATAAAACACAGAAGAAAAAAATGTCAGCATTCATCATGTAGATTTAAAGGGCTCTAAGCCACCATGACCTCTCCTTTGGCAAGCCAAGCCTGGCTGTCGATTTCAATTTACAGCCATAAAGCAAATGCCTCCTATACCAAGAAACATTTCCCAGTGGGACACCGGGATTCTGAGAGTATTGTTGAGATGAGTCAAACCAGAGAGAGTTAAAGCTTTGAGTGTATATAAAACTGTCTAAATTCAATTCACCATTTAAGGTCTTTTTTAAGTGCCCTGAAATGCCACAACCAGTTTCATTTTATTTCCACCCTTTGTGTGGTCATGCTTCATTGCCTTATTCATATAGAGTCATCAGCAATTTTTAGATGACTATGGTATAATGTTAAGAGAACAAATGATCCTGGAAAGTTCTAAAATTCATAAGCCATATCAAAATATGTTTCAATCAAATACTGATCTTTGACTTCGGAATTGATTTGAGCTTCTATTAAACCACATGACCTCTGAGGAGAGAGTTCCCTGCTCATTGAACTTGGACAAGGGCACAGCTCACTTTCTCTTTTCCTCCCCCATCAAATCTCTCATAAGTTTCGGGAGTTAGGAAATGATTATCTTCATACAAGGCATTGGCAACTCCTGTGTTTGCCCTCAAGGCAGGTGTTTGAAACCCATCATTCCCCCATTTCCATAGGTCTACAGCCTTCTTCTCAAAATAGCACTCCAACCAGAGCAGACAGTGGGCACGCTCTGTGACTCAGAAATTCCACCCCAGGTGGAATTTTCACAGAAATACCTGCACATGTGCAACAAAGGACGTGGATGAGAATGCTTGCAGCTGCCTTATTTATCTTATCCCCAGGCAGGAAACCACCCTAATGCCCATCAGCAGTAAGACGGGCAAATAAATCAAACTTTACTCACACAGAGAATGCTAAAATCACTGAAATGAATAATAATCTACAATACACACAATATGGATGAATTTCACAGACATGATGTTGAGCAGATGGAGCTGTACAAAAAAAGAGCACATACTCCCTGATTTATTAAGGTAGTTTACAAATATGAGCAACACTGATATGAGTAGCATTAGAATTCAGAGCTGTAGCTACCCGTGGTACTATCTGGTGCTGAGTGAGCACAGGACACTCAGAGGCACTGGTGATGTTTGGTCTCAATCTAGGGGCTAGTCAGTATATGGGTATGTTCAGTTTCTGAAAATCATCTGCAGGTACTCTCACAACCTATTAAAGTTTTCTTTGTGTGTTGTACCTCAATAACAAGTTACAAAAGACCTGCTCCAATCTAATAATCCTAACTGGATTGTGTGATAGCCTGAGGACCATTTCTGCAGCTATGAATAGGACAATCCTACTGGCAATTTAAAAAATTTAAACCAGAGACCAATGTGATCTTCCCAGCGAAGGAGCTTGCCCCTAGTCCTGCTTTCCACACTTCCATGCACATAGTACATCTGATTTTGATACTTGATCCCAAGAAGAAAGTACCCCAAAGGAGGGATTCCTTTAGCCCCAGTGGGTTGACCTGTGCATTCTGTGCTGAATTTGCTTGGGGACAACCAATGAATTTATGGGAAGAAGAACAAGGAGAAATGAAAGATAAGACTCATTCTATTTCCTGCCCCTCACCCACCACCACCCACCAGCTCAATGACAATGAAGGCTTTGTTTTCTGAGCTTATTGTTTCCCTCCTTCAACATGAACAACAAAAGTCATCTAGCACTGGAGTTAGTAAATCCTACCTTCTTACGTAGGATATTTGGACTAAAGATGGGGCTTACTCTAAAGACATGCTGCAAGAGTTGTAGATCCAGATCTCCAATCTACATGTAGATCTTCAATATAGATGGTGTGACTAAATTTATAGCTGTCACTTCATATTTTAATGTGTTACATTTGCCTGGAGCCATAATTAAAGTTTGACTTAGAACTAAATCTGAGGCTCCTGTCTGCCTTGACATCAAAATTTGGCTAAATCCACACTCTTCCTTGGAACAGCTGACCCTGTTCTGAAACCCCAGTCCTTCCCTGATATGGAAGGGCAGACTGTCTGCTGAAATTAAGGGGTGACACTTGGACTGGGACCTTTCACTCTGAGACCTGCAGTAGCAGGGAAGAGATGTGTCATTTCACCAGAAGGAAGTACAGCCCGATGGAGACACATAGCTCCCCTTGACAAATGCATTGAACCTCCAAATCTGACATTTCCATGAGGTAAACTAAATCAGCCGAGCTGCCTGCTCTCCCCAGAGCCATGCTGAAGGTTTTAGTTTCTTCCCGGAGAAATAGAGACTCAATGCTTCATATAAGACAATCACTGCCAAGGTCTGCAAAGACACGGTTAAAAAGGTGTGGGGAACGGGAGGAAGAGATGAGATGTGGAGGCGTTTTCGGGATGTGGAGTTGTCCTGGATAGTGCTTCATGGACAATTACGGGACACTGTAGATCCCCCCAGGGCCCACTGGATGGAACGTGAGAGAGTCTGGGCTATGATGTGGACCATTGACTATGGGGTGCAGTGATGCTCAGAGATGAACTTACCAGGTGCAATGGATGTATCACGATGATGGGAGAGAGTGTTGCTGTGGGGGGAGTGGGGGGCGGGGGCGGTGGGGTTGAATGGGACCTCATATTTTTTTTAATGTAATTTTTAAAAAATAATAAATAATTTAAAAAAAAAAAAGTTGACCCTAACAGTTGGCATGAAAGCTACGTCAGGAGTGAAACAGTGCTGATAATAACCCCTTGGCTCGTGTGTTGTGTGTCATGGCCATTGGAGAAGAGAAATCAGAGTCATTATTAAACCTAAATTCATTCATATCCTACAATCCTTGGAGAAGCGCCACACCTTTTCCAGTTGGGCCTGAAGCTCTGTGTTTAAAAGTTACCAGTCAAACAAACAGAAGCTGAAATTCCAGAGTGGCACATCTAGAATGTGCAGCTCTCTAGGCATTGGTTTGTGCTCCTGCAAATTTGGCTAACAGTGCACCCCTCATGCATAGGGCATACAATTATACAAGGGGATGCACATGAAGAAAACTCTTTGGGACAGCTCCTTAGACGTTGCAAGAGCTTGGTAAATGTCAGGGTTCACGCTTAGTATTTTAGTTACTAAGGAGAATTAGCTCTGCTACCATTCCCCAAGCTTTTCCAGACTGTTAAATTCGGGGGCCTCCCACATCTGAGTCATTCTGTCCACAAAGGGAGTCAGGGCCTCAGGTTGCTGCTGGACAAAACTGTAGGGTAGGCAACAGTTGGGACTGTCCCTGACTCCCTACTCTGTATTCCACAAACTCCCTTCTCCCCAGGTCAGAGACCCTTCACCGTGGCACCCTGGCAAGGTCTGCCCCTGGTGGCCATTCCTGGACACATCTTCCTCCTACGCCACTCGTGGTCTATCAACCAGCCTTCAGAAAGTGTCATCTTCAGTACCAACAGGCAAGCTTCTTGGTGTGGGCAGCTCAACACAATCCCCTCCAAAGTGGATGCTTTTTTACTTCATCCGGAACCACTGATGGGATGTTTTCAGCATGGACTCTTTGGAGGGACCCTCGGATCCCAATACCCTGGCCACTAACTCTGTTTTCCTCACCAGTTACTCACCTGTGAGTCTTAAATGTAGATCACGCCCATATCGCAGAGAACACGACCTGGAGAACAGCCTCATCAGATCCTATGCCTCCTTCTCTACTCTCTGCTGCTGGGTGACAAGTAAAGCTGAGCTACGTCCTCCCTAGTATAATATAAACTTCCTTAATATAATGTCAAATAATGAGGCGAATCATTGCACCAAGGAATGAAAGGTAGAAAGAACAATGAAATGTATGATCCCATTTCTCTGGTGATTATTTCTGTGAAAAAGGGACACTTTCATCCCATTCATATACAATAGTGCAAAAGAACCCCGTGGAAAGTGAATGATTAATTAGCAAAATTGAAATTTGTCCAAGGGCTTTCCTGGCCCATGGAGGGTGTGTGGGGGGGAAGAGGGGTGGTTAAAAAAATGAATTGGGAAGCAGACTTGGCCCAATGGATAGGGCATCCACCTACCATATGAGAGGTCCGTGGTTCAAACCCCGGCCTCCTTGACCCATATGGAGCTGGCCCATGTGCAGTGCTGATGCGCGCAAGGAGTGCCATGCCACGCAAGGGTGTCCTCTTCGTAGGGGAGCCCCACACACAAGGAGTGTGCCCCATAAGGAGAGCCACCCAGCGCGAAAGAAAGTGCAGCCTGCCCAAGAATGTCACCGCACACACGGAGAGCTGACACAACAAGATGAGCAACAAAAAAAGAAACACATATTCTGGGTGCTACTGATAAGGATAGAAGCGGTCACAGAAGAACACACAGCGAATGGACACAGAGAGCAGACAACTGGGGGGAGAGGGGAAGAGGACAGAAATAAATAAAATAAAAATAATAGAAATAAAGAATTGTAAGTCTAATGAAAAGTCCCCTTTGTAAGACGTAAAAAAAGACAGAATAAAAGGGATTTCTGGAAAAAAAAAATAAGTGTGTCAGCCAGGATAGGTTAGGTGATGCTGCAGTAACAAATGGCCCTGGCATCTCAGTGTCTCACCTACAACATGTTTCTGTTTCCTACTCATGCAATTACTGATAGGGGCTCTCAGTCCATGTCATCTTCAGACCAGACTCCAGAGTGGAGGAGCAGCCCAGTAATGGAACATTGCCGATCTCATGGGAGAAAGAGAACAAAATAATGGAGGAACCAGGTGCCAGTTCCTTGGATTTTTGACTGGAGCTGATACACATCACTGATGCTCACATTCAAGTCACATGACTATGCCTGGGTTTAGTGGAATGGGAAAGTGCCATTTTCCATAGCCAGGGATCACCATATTTGTAAGTAAAGAAAGAATCTGCTCTAAAGAGGAAACTAAAAGTGGTGACTTCTCTACAATTCACCTGGATTCTGCTAACAGAACATAAAAGATGGAAACTCCTGGCATAAAATGACTAATAAAAGAAAAATTGCAGTTAGAAAATAATGGGATCTTGATTCAGATATTTCAAGGGCAACTTTGTGCCAGGAGAGAGCTATGAAAATGCAGTTGCTAGATTTTATTGGAATTTGGGGACTGTAAACATTCCACTCTGCATATGACATAAAATCCAAGCTAAAAAACATGTTCCAAAGGAATTCCCCATCACCCTTTTGTGATAAAAAAAAAGGGAAAAAAAGCAATAATAGCTAAACTGAATAGATGTCAATATTACTTATTTTACCGAGATAACAACAAAGCATCCCTCTTCAAAATCCTGGCAGTTACAAATTTCATTGCCCCATAATTTTAATGATCTCATACTAAAAATGTCAGGTGGATGTGAATTTTTAATTAAACCAGCTCCATAAAAATGTCTCACACTTTATATATCTTTGGTCACAAAATGAATCCAAGCATCATGATGAGTGGTTGAGAAGGACGGAATTCATTTAAGAGAGATGTCAGTATTTTCTCTTCAATTAGCACAATCCCATTTTTTTCCCTAAGTAGACATCTATTATTATTTGAGTCCTGATTCCCAACGACATATGAAAAGCTCTAGGTGGCATCTTGACAAGATTTAAATGGAGACACCAACTTCCTTGCAGACTAAGGACAACTTTGTGTCCCCATCTGGTGCCTAAGATGAGTGTCTGCTTACATTGCAGGGTTATGTGAGCCTTGAATGCCAGCCAAGAATCATCTCTGCCTTGGTTTGTGTCTCCCTCCCAGAATGCTCTAGCTTTCTGAATTTACATCCGCAGAAACTGCCATGCAAGAAACATGTTGATCCTCCATGAAATCTTTCATTGTCAGGTCCTCACCTACCCTTGCTGCTACCCCCCAAAGAGATGTCTCCATGGCAGTAGGAATGGAAGAAGTGGGGACACTAATCTGCCTCCCAAATACCTCTTCTGACCTCAGGCTCCTATTCCCACACCTGCCCAATAGTTGGTTGCTGATGCCTAACAGCTCAACCCTTTCTGAGAATTACCCTCCACAATGGGAGGTGCCTTGTCCAAAGTCCAATGATGGGTCAATGCAGGGGTATGGGGTACAGAGGACAACTCGTGGGCTCCATTGTGAGGGCACCACAGTTCCACGTCTACCTGTGTCCAGTCTGGCTCCCCTGACTCTCCCTTACCAGGTGTCATCTCAACACCACCCAGGCCACACCCAATACCCTTTCTGCAGGCCAGTCTCCAGCTCACAGCTGGCCAATGACCCTGCAGGGGGCTGAAGGGTGGTCCCCAAAATCTTCATCCATGTTACAACTGCTCATATCTGTGAATGAGATCTTCCTTGGCAGAAGGACTTTGCAGATGTAATTGGGTTAAAGATCTTGAGATGAGATCATTGACCCCATCTTCACTTGTCCTCCACCTCTGTGCATCTTCTGTGTCTTATAAGAAGATGGAGATAGAGCTTGGAGTGATGCAACCACAAGCCAAGGACCATCTGGGGCCACCAGAAGATGGAAAAGGCAAGGAAGGAGCCTCCCCTCAAGCCTCTGGAGGGACCACACTATGTCCACACCTTGACGTCAGACTTCTGTCTTCCAGGACTGAGAGAGAAAATGTTTCTTAAGGATAGCTCTTAAGCCCCCTAGGCTCATTTGTTACACAGCCTCAACAAACTCATACACTTGCATGTAAACTCTTACCCTGTCCCTTGGAGAACATGACAATGGGGAGCAACCATCACTGATGCTGACGTAGGAGCACTTGAAGACATGGAGCGTCTCCAGAGCAGATAGCAGTAGGCAATTTTCACAGCCATTTTTGTGAACATAGTCACCAAATTTCTTTCTCATGTCCACTTATGTGCATTTTGTTCAGGCTTCTATTTTTCATTACATCCACGTTGGGCTCTTACTGCTGCTCTAGAAACGTAGCAGCTGAAAACAGCTCATATTTATCATCTTACAGAGCTGCGGGCCAGAAGCCAAGACGGATCCCCAAGGCTGCGTTCTTTTGGGGGGATTCAAAGGGATAGTATGTCTCCTTGTCTTTTCCAGCTCTCTGAGTCACCTGCCTTCCTAGGTTCAGGGTCCTTTCCTTCCCCTTGTCTTACTCTTGACTGTCATCACACCACATTCTCTGCCTTCCTCTTAAAAGATCCTTGTGATGACATTGGCCATCCCAAAGGTCCAAAACTATCTCCCCATCTCAGAATCCTTAACCACACCTGCAAAGGCTCCAAGTGCCAGAGAATAGGATGTGGGCATCTTTAGGGATATTACTCAGCCTGACCTAACAACTTACGTTATTATATTTTTGCAACAGAATAATTCCTGGCTTTCATTATAAAACCAATGGATACAGGGCCACTCCACCTGGGAAGTTTCCTTAAAAAACTTCACCCTTGGTGCAATTCAATTTAGATGTTATTCCCAGTAGTTGGAAGATAGGAGTAAATTTAAAATCATTTTGCTTTATCTGACTACATTAATGTTTTCGTAACTTTATGGACTCAATTTATCCATGACTAGCATATTTATGTTTATATTAAATATGCTATGTATTTTTAAAAAGTGATTCCAAATACTTCAAAACAACATGCCATTTATATACATATATTCTTTAAAAATTTAGGCATGTCCTTCCTTTTTGAGCTTCCTGGACTTACCTTGATTGAACAAGTCAAAAAAAAAGTAAGGAGCCAATGTGGCTCAGTGGTTGAGCACCAGCTTCCATATATATATGAGATCCTGGGTTCAATTCCCAGCCCTGGTATCTCAAAAAAAAAAATGTATATTATTTCTTTGAAATAAACACATCCATGTATGTTTCTAAAAATCAGAATCAAGAGCCCAGACTTTGTATTCGTATCTGGAAAAGAAGGCTAAGATGGACTCAGCTATCCTGCACTCTCAAGGTGGGGTTGTCTTTTGAGATAAATGTGGCAGATTCTTTGACCTGGTATGAGGTGGGGATCCCCCTGTTTTCATGGGGGACAAGGCTTGAGGCTGCCATGTTGGCTCAGCATTGGGAAGCCATATAGGCAGCTATCTCTGCCCAAGTATCAAAAGAAAAATAATCCATTCCAACAAGCTCCCAGGTCTTTGCTTGAGAGGATGATGGGGCTCCTGAGCTGTGACACAACAAAGGATGGGTCCAGGGTCCATACAGGCATGTTACATGGGAAAGGGTCTTTTCCTTCTCTGCAGACCTTTCATAAAGACTTGCAAATGCATTGGAAGGGGATAGGGAATCATGCTTTCCGCCCTTGGTTTGATGGAGGGAGCTGGGGTAGCGGTTTGCTAGGGCAGCTCTAAGATCTGTGATACTGAGAAAACCTTGTAGGGGAGAGAATACAGTCAGGCATCTCCCCCACGTGCTCATTGGCCAAGTCCATGATGGAAGCCCCTTCCAAGAACACTGAGCTTGAAAGCAATAACCATAAAGCACACAGCATAAATTGGATTTGCATTTTAATGGTGCAAATCAAGACGAGCCGGAGAAGTTATGGGAAAGCATAAAATTCACGAAGGTGCTTTTGGGGCGAGTGAGCTCAGAAATGACAAGACACGAAATGTCTATCTTTTGATTCAACAAAAGCATTTGATTCATTCCAAAAGGCTCTCTAATTACATTCATCTTTCTCTCCCTGCAGGTAAGCTTTCATGATGGGTGAACATGATACTGAAGAGTAAATACTTTTGCTTTGTTCTTCATTATAGTTTTTCTCCTCTGGAAGATAGAGAAAATGCATACATCAAAGGGTACTTTGCAATACATTTCCTTAGAATAAAACCACCTACATGGAATTTTTCTGAGCAACTTGAAAGAGTCAAGGAAAGGTTATTTATTGCCCAACACAGTAACCCCTAGAGACTAAGTATATGTGCTTGGAGAAGAAAATCCATGCATCATTTAATATAAAATAGTTGTGGTCGCTTCATATCATATATAGCCAGCTCCTTCACTATAGCTCTTTGCCTTGGTTCTTTTAAGGAACAAACTCTCCCCATGATGGAGCAAGACTGCTCTGAGATTTTATCCTTTTTCTGACAGCTTGGGATTGCAAAGAAAAATATTCTATAAAACAATATCAACTTCTGGTTGAAGCAGTATTGCAAGTACATGCTTTCGGGGTCCCATTCTGTCTTGAAACAGCGAAGAGCATGAAAAATAGATAAAAGTAGCCCATTTGGAATGATCACGATGACCAAAAACGGGACAAGTACTTCCATGCAGCCCCAGGCATAGTGGAGAAAGGAGCTGAATTTGCATCGTTGGGAAGCAGGCAGAATGGGCCAGAAGTGGTGGGGGCTTCTCAACCAAGTCCCCAACTTGGACCCAGGGCTTAAGGGCATCTTCCGTCTCAGGAGGGAGGCTGGTAAAAGTGGCCACCCACTGCCCCCCAAGAGCAGTGATTTGTAGGAACCTGCCTTTCAGGAAGCCGTGTGGGTGAGCTGGCGCTTTCCCCTAGAGCAGAAGCATGGAGCAAGCTTCCCCACAAAGACGGGATTCTGAGCTGTGGACCTCAGCCAGGTGCTGGGCAATGAAGAGTGAGCACAAGATTGTAGAACCCTCTCTATCTACAACGAGACCCCAAAGCAAGCCCCAGGTCAAGGATTTGGCAGGCGGTCTCAGGAAGCATGGCGAAGGGAGGAGGGATGGGTCAGGGAAGAGAAGAGCAACAAAGTGTGCATTGATGATGGGGTTTCATCTGTGGAAAGCTGGGGTTCAGCCCCCCACACAGGAGAATTGCAGAGAGGGTGGGACACACTCAGAATTCTCCCGGTGCTAGGTGAGGACTTCATACTAAATGCATTAACCCCAGGAACTCCTATTGCTTTTTAATTTTTTTTTGTGGGGGGAGGAGTTATGGAGGTGAAATTCACAACATAAATTGAGTATTTTAAAGTTTGTAATTCAGTGGCATCTGGTACATTCACAAGGCTGTATACCCATTGCCTCTATCTAGTTGGAGAACATTCTCAACACCCCAGAAAGAAATCCTACACCCTTTAGCAATTATCCCCTATCTCCCCGCTTTCCTCAACCCCTGTCAAGCACCAAGCTACCTTCCATTTCTATGGGTTTGCCCAATCTGGCCATTTCACATAAGCAGATTCATGCTTATGAAAAGGTGGCCTTTTGTGCCTGGCTTCTTTCATTCCACGTGATGTTTTTAAGAATTATCTACGTCGTCATGTATATCAGAACCTTATTCCTTTATAAGGCCAAATAATATTCCATTGTATGGATATACCCTATTTTTTTATTGATTCATCTGCTAATGGACATTTGGGTTGTTTCCACTATTTAGGTATTGTGAATACTGATATTGGTATCTGTGTACAAGGTTTTCCATGGGCGTGTGTTATTTTTTTTCAACTTATTTTTAAAATTTATTGAAGCATATCACTCATCCATAAACATACATAAATAGTAAGTGTATAGTAATAATTGTGAATTTACAAAACATACAGGGCTCTCATACCTCACTCTACCACCAATATCTCACATGTTTAACTAATGATGAAAAGAGCATCATCAAAATATTACTTCTAACCAAAGTGTCTTATATTGGGTGCATTTTTCTGCCAATCCATCCTATTATTATTTTTATATCATTTATTCATGAACATACATAAACAATCAGTGTATATTATAGTAAAAGTTGTGAACTTACAAAACAAACATGCATAACATCATACAGGGGTCCCATACATCAACCTACCACCAACACCTTGCATTGTTGTAAGACATTTGTTACATTTTATGAAAGAATATCATCAAAATCTTACTACTCACTATAGTCCGTATCTTACATTTGGTGTGTTTTTCCCCAACCCACCCTATTATTTTTTAAAATATTTTTTTATTACACAAGTTGTGAACTTACAGAATCATTGTGCACATGCACAAAATTCCCATACAACATCCCTCTAGCAACATACCACATTGTGATGGAATATTTGTTATAGATTATGAGATAATATCATCAGACTATTACCACTAACCATGGTCTATTCCATAGCGTACATTTGGCATATTTTTCCATACTCTCCCGTTATCAGCACAGTGCATCCTTTAATTGTTTGGGGTAAATATCTAGGAGTGGAATTGCTAAACCATCTGGTTAACTTTTTGAGGAACTGCCAAACTGTGTTTCAAATTGACTGATTGGTTTTACATTCCCATCAGCAATAAACGAGAGTTCCGATTTCTTTACATGCTCAAGCACTTGTTATTTTCCTTTTGTTTTCCTGTTCACTAGATAGAGGGACCAAAAACCCACAGCATGTACCATATGTGCCAGCAGCATCCAAGGGGGCTGAAGAATGTGGGTCAGGCAACGAAAGCATCTGGTACATCCTCCAAACAAAATCCTAATGCTCACAAAGAAGTCTAACTCTAAGAACAATGGCCAAAAAAAAAAATCAGAAAAAATTAAAGTAATCATGGATTTCAGGGTACTGGTAATAAAATATTGGCTTATTAAATCTCATGCTAATAACAGTGATAAGCTGGACAAAATATGGGAAGTACTTGTTGAATCCCCTGAAGAGTAACCCAAAGCAGGCAGATGCTAGGAGGAGGTAGGACTTTCACAAAAACAGAATTGCATGGGTGAAGTTATTATTTATCACCCTTGTTCTCCAAGGGCAGCCTTCTCCTTCACTGACCCACATGGCATCTGGGGAGAGAGCTCAAGCAGAAAATTACCTTCTTGACAGAGGTCAGAATTCAAGCCTTCCAGAAAGAGAGGAAATTGAGGGAGTAACCTTTAAAAAGGAAGGAAACATGGCGTACAAAAATCTGCACACACCAAAAAAACGCCTCCTCCTGTTTTGTCTGAGCCATCAATTGCATGTAGATGGGGCAAAGCTCCAAGGAGTGGAGGGGACTCAACAGCTAAAAGGTTGCAAGATAGGAGCAGAAGTTTCATCAGCTTCTCACTGTCGTAAAAATAGAGCTTGGAGTTCTCATTCCTCACAGTTAGAGGGGCATGATAAACAGCTCAGATTTTCCACAGTGATCCCTGAAGGGCTATACCTTTAAAACAAGGACTATACCCTAAGTCTAAAGAATATTTCCTAAGACTAAGGGCTAAGTAAAAATCAGCCCATGCTAGCAAAGTCTAAAACGAAGTGTCCACAAGACACTTTGCTGGAACAAAACTCAATACTCTTTAGAAGATAACATAATCCAGAATCTAGAATAATCATCCAATAAAAGAGAGAAAATTGGGGAGGTGGGACACAAAAAATACTGGGTGAAAATTTTCCACATATGATCAAAAACAGATACCCACAGACCTAGGTAACTCAGCAAATACAAAGCAAGATGAATACAAAGAAAACTCTCACTTAGCACATCATAATCAAACTCCTTGTCTTAGTTTGCCACAGGGCTGCCAATGCAAAGTACAGAAATGGATTGGCTTTTATAATAGGAGTTTTATTAGGGAAAAGTCTTACAGTTCCAAGGCCATGGAATGTCCAAAGAAGGCACCATCAGAGATGCTTTTTCACCAAAGTCAGCTACTGGTAATCCTGGTACCCTTCCATGTGGTGAAGCAAGATGGCGGGCAATCTCTTCCAAGGTCCCTGCCTTCCCCTCAAGGCTCACCATTTCCTGGAGCTCAGCTGTGGATGATCAGACATAAAGATGATCTCCTCAGCCTTGAGCTGCTCTGAGGACCCAGCCCCTCCGGGGTCTCTTTCCATGCCTCTCTGCTCCACTGATTCCAGACTCCAGGACTTTGCTCAGCCTCTTGGGGCTTCTGTTTTCCGCAGTCCTTTCTCTCACATGGCAGGATCAAAATGGCAACTTCCTTTCTCTGTGTCTCTGTTTATATAAAGCTCCAGAAAGAGGCTGGAGACCCAGCCTGAGTCACTCCTCGCTGCCATAGTGCAATCAAAAGGGCTCCACAACCCTGTGGAGATGTCGGTTAATTCTAGAACATAACCTTTTCTCAGAATTCACCAAATCCAAACTGCCACACTGCTGAAAAGGAAAGCAAGTTAAAAAAATTTCAAAGCAGCCAGAAATTAAAAAAAGAAACATTACGTAGAACAAAAGAATAACAATACAAATGAATCCAGAGTTACTTCTCATATCAGCAAATGGAGCTGAGAAGACAATGGAGTGAAAAAGCTCATCAACCTAGAATTCTATATGGAAAAGGATTTTCAAAATTATGCAACATGAACAGGAAGAAATCAAAGGCATATATGAAAAAGAACCATTGGAAAACATAAAGATGAAATAAATGAACAGTGAAATAAAAACTTTGTCAAAGACATAAAACCTTAACTTCGGGCAGATCAGTGAAATGATTAGTAAAGATAGAAGAATTGAAGAAATAAAAGCTGAAAATTTTTCTCAAAATGGAAAGCATTTGAATTGGATTGAAAGTGCAAAAGTCCTGGCAAGAATAAACATAAACCCTCACCTAGAAAATTGTAGTAAAACAATATAATATGGTTAAAGAGATAATCTTAAAAGGTCAAAATCTTCAAATTCAACAGGACAATGATATGATGGAAAGAAGACTTGTCATCTCCAATAGGTGAAATGATACATAAAGTATATTCACCCTCTAAGAAATACCATATAGCATGAAAATAAGAGTTCATTTTTCAATGAGGTACACCTCAAATTTATAATGATGAGTGGGGAAGGTTGCAAAAGATATCTACAGTAGGTTGCCACTGGTGTCAATTTTTAAGACAAAATACAATTATATCTGCTTTATGGAACATGTATATGCAGCAAATGTGTGATACCATGGATGGCAGAACACATGACAAACTTAGCAGTGGTTCCTTAAAGAAGCAAAGAATACATCACCAAGAAGGAATCCATGCAAACTTTGCACATTTGAGAACCATCTTGGTGAAGAAGAATTAGTATTTCAGGTTCTCTAATTCTCCAGTACAAGCCCTGTCAGTCCGTCTTAGCCTGAGAAGTTCTCCTTAACCCATCCTGTAAACCATGTCATTTCTGTCTTTTAGCTTTCACATTGTGGGGCACACATGCCCTGCCTCTGTCCAGGGGTTTCTGTGTCCTCTCCAGCTCAAGGGACATGGGAGAGAACCCTAGGGGCACATCTCTATTTTTCCTCTATGGATTGAATCATGCTCCCCAAAAAGGGTTGTTCAAGTCCCAACTCCTTTGCAAATAGGATCTTCGATGATGTGAGTTAAGATGAGGTCAAACTTCATCCAACATGACTGTCATCCATTGAAGCAGAGGAAATCTGGACCCAACAGGAGGCAGGAGGAGAGAGATGGACTGAGTTATGGACACTAATGAGCCACCCCTCGAACTTAACAGACTTGAGGAAAACTTGATCCCACCTTGATGTGGACTTCTGTCCTCCAAACTGTGAGAACCACAAAATTCCTGTGGTTTAAGCTGATCAGCCTGTGCTATGTTTAGTAGCTATGACAGACTGAGAGACTCATGCCCCTGGGCCTTCCAGGTGAAGAGGAGCTAATCAGATGGGTGAGGCTCAGCACCCTCTGTGTGGGTGCTTCCCTCACACCTCCAGAGCAGGGTGTCTGCTCCCAGCTTAGCTAAAGTATGCACAAGAAAATACACCCAGAATCAGTCCAGTGTCCCTCACTGTCTCCATGACTGGGTGAATCAGTTCACGTCATGGACGGAAGCTTGAGGACTTTCCCCAATCTCCAATGATACTTGGCCACCAATAGAGTCGACTCCTAGACCTCATGCTAATCCCTAAGCCCATCTCTTGTACCTGTCACCCACTCACACAAAGAACGGGTTCCCCTTTGTCATTCAGCACAAGTTCTGTGGTCTGCAGCTGATGCCCAAATAACTCAGAGAGGAGACAGATAAAGTATTTTGTATCTACACCTTGGCTCTGAGTGCTTGATGGTCCAACCTCTCCTTCCAGTGTTTTCCAGTCTACACAAAGACCTTAACCTTCCATCTTTCTCCATATTACTGGTCCTGAAAATAACATAAATAATCAAATTTCTTTCCTGGCCAGACTTTGTGCCGAGCACAGTGTATGGAGTCATACTTTAACCTCATCACAGCCCTGAGATATATTGGCATCCCATTTTTACAGATGACCAGTGCAAGGAGGAGAATTAGGAGGAAAATTTAAGGGGGCCCCCAAAAACTCAGTAAGCAAGATAAATAATGTTTAATGCAATATTTTTAATAATCAAAGCTAATGCAAAAAATCCACATGAACAAATTATCAACCTTTTAAATAAAGGCAGGGAGACTGTATCTACCCCTCACTCTGAAAGGCACTGCCTCATCTATCTCCCTTTATGCCTGGTCTCAAGTAGGAGAGGTGTCGCTCTTACCAAGGGGAAGGGATTGTGGGGTTGTGTGTCCTTTACCTTATGAAACTCAGGAAAATTCTAAGATTGGTAAGTGGTACCATGTGATTAGGATTTTATGGTGTCATGTCTTTGCCAGCTCCTCAAAGCCACCCACCAGAGATCAACTTACAGCCCGAAGAGAACACCACATCCGAGCATCAGGGCAAATGGTAATGAGAGCAAATGAACCAATTGCCACTGCTACCACACGCCAGGAACACGAGGACTGGTTGACCAGATGGTGCATGTGGGAAACTCTTCCCACACCCAAGAGGCACAGCCATGGGGAGCAGGACACAAAGGCAATCCACAGTACCATCTGTGTACCTCCACCCTCAGGCCAGTGTTTTGGATGGGGGACAGAGAATGAAGCGTGGTGAGCACTCCCTGAAGAATAGAGTGCACCATGTGGCTTGAGCACATATCACCCACGCTAGCATTGACATCCTCCACCTCCCTCACTGCTCCCCCAGCCTCCATGGACCTTGTGGAGTCCCCATCAGTCCATGAGCAAATGGCATAAAGAAACAAATCCCCAACCCTCCACTCAGTCTTCCCAGCCAAGTGCTGTAAGCTCTCCTTCCATCAGCATACTTCCATCTGCATTTACATTTAGTGCTCCAGAGTGGTGGCCCACTGAGCTGCATGACAAAGGCAGGGAAGCTTCAGACCTCCTGCAGGAGGAGCAGCTCCTGTCTGTTCTTTGCCCAATCTCCGGGTCCTGCAGCTGCTGCCTTCCCTTGCAGATCACGCCTCCCCTTAGCCCTGTTATTAGCTTTTCCAAATGATCTTCCTTGGGTTCCCAAATAGTAAGCTTCCAGATGACAAATCCCATGCTCTTCACTCAGCCTTGATTCATGCTTCTTTAGCCAAAAATTTCCCAAATCCATCAAGTGACTCTGCCAAGTCCTTGAGGTTGGTAGTGTAGAAAATGGAGAAATAAGGGCTAAGGACAGATGATCCTGTGTGAAGATAGGCATTAGTTATATCCATGAAAGGAGTTGGCCCTGGATGGTGTTTGGGAGATAAACACAAGGTGAACCCTTAGATCTTCCCAGCGTGCCAGGTATTTGCTTTCTTCACCTTTGGGACTAAAAAGATTGGAGTATCGAATCTTTTAGCACTTGGGGCTTTGTTCACAGTCATGAAATGGGTTTTGCCCTGTGCAGAGAAAAATGTTTTGCTACCCTTCACTTTTCCCAAGTATGATGCTAGGTACACACTGGGTGTGAGACATTTCCTCATAACATCCTCAAAGGAGCATTTATTCATGCAAAGGACTTGCGGTATGGGGTCATAGACAAGGTCACATAAATTCTGGAGGCACAAGGCCAGTAGAGCATTGAATCTACACCCCCAAAACCCCATCAATCTCTCCACATGTCCCTGGAGTGTGAAGATGTTTGACTGGAACTCAGCATGCCCACTCCTGATCCCTCAAAAGCAAGTTCCTTTCTGCCCTGAAAGGAACCAGAGCTCTCCAAAAGAAACCTACCCCTTACCAAGATCTCCAACCAGAAGGAATAATAAAAACCTGGTTGTGGAACCAGCAACAGGCACCTGGTCCCCTGTGGCAGGTGTCTTTAGGTTCTCCAACATGTCCTCACTGGTTATTGCAGAGGCTATATGGAAAGGAATAAGCAGGGACTCAGTGCAGCTAGATCCATTGTGTCTTAAGAGGTAGGAGAATCCCAAGAGATCTAGGGGTGAGGTATGTGAAAATAAGCCCCCAGTCATGACATGCATGTTATAGAAGCAAGAGATTGCTACAATAGTCACCTGACATATTGCCTGCAAGGCACACCTGCAGACATCAGGTGAGGCACAAGTGATGAGCATGATTTCTACAAGGTCCTAATGGTTTTCCATCTGTCCAGGATGTCATCAGCCAGGTAAGGGCCTTTGCAGCCTTGCAAGGGGGCTTACCTTGATCCTTATACCCCATTTACACCACACAAAACTGGCATAATTTTCAAGTCTATCTTTCCCAAGCCACCACACCTGGATCCAACATGCTGGTTCTGACCTCAGTTTCTTCCCAGATCTCCTACTGGCCACACTGCCCATCACACACTGGGAGGCACATCGTAGTTCTGTAAGGTTGACTGGTCTGAGGGGCTGCACCATTACCTGTTACCTGTATTATAAGACCTAGCAATGATGGATCATGGACATACATCAAAGATCCAATATGGTTTTGCCTCCACACATGGAACTCTAATCCATCATTTTGATGCAGGCCAAGTCTACCAACAATGGGTATCAAGTACAAGGTTGACCAAAGACACCAACTTTGAAATCCCTGGAGTAGACACCTCAAAGGTTGGTGAGGAGGGAGCAGGGCAGACCCCATCATCTCTGTGACCACATGGTCAAGGTGGACATAGGGTATGTCGTTGGAAAACATCATGTGTAAGTGTTGTGGGAAGTGCTGGTCCTGGCTAGTAAGTCCACCTCTTCCCACCCCTGCTACCCTGACCCAACATAGCACTCATTCTCCCCCATCTGCAGAGAGACCTTCATTATACTCATATCTTCATCATCATGGTTTGACACCATGATGACCCAGCCTCCAGGACTTCTGGAAAAGTAAGAACTGACTTCAGAACATTCTAGAAAGAGTTGTTCCTGGGTTCTTAACACACACAACATGTGCACCTAACGAACACACTGGGAGACCACTCATTCTTCAGCTTTCTCTACTCCGGAGGAGGATGGTACACACTTGAAAGTTCCCTTAGAACACCAAAGTGAGCTGTCTTAGGTAAAATTCCCTAGAAATAACTCTTAAGATGTGCAAATGATTTATTGAGGGGGGCCCTCAGGAGATGGAGCAGGAGGGACCAGAGATATGATCTAGGCAAAGATGGAGGGTCACCTGAAATATTACCTCATTCTTACCTTATGGTGAGCTTTGGGGTATGAATGGCACCACAGAGTTGTCCCATTTTTTTATTAAAAGGCCAGGCTCTTGCACTGCCAAATGGTGCACTGCATTGGTCAAGTGTTACTTTCAAAGAGGGATGTTGCTGAACCCGCCTGGTATTTCTAAGTGAGCCAGCTCCCATCAGTTGAGGGTAATTCTCTGGAGAAAGGGCAGCTGTGACCCATTAGCTGCACCCCAGCACTTGGAGGATCAACGTTTTTGTCTGGAATAAAGGATCAGGATGGGGTCCAGCACTACATCCTACATGAGACTTGTGTAGTTCCCTACTATTCCAAGGTGAGCTACTTGTCTAACTCCCATTCAAATTATGAAGATCAAGTCATCTATTTTTACCTGATGCCTCCTTAGCCAAATACACAGTGAATTAAGTTTCTGTTCCATCCTAAGTCACCTCATTGCTCATTCTTTAGGGATCATGGTACCTGACCTCTGTTGCTCCCATATAGTCTGGTTGCACCAATAGAGTCTTTGGAGAATTGTTCTTGTGAGGCTCATTAAGACATTTGGGTATAAAAGGAGATTTACAATGTATGAGTTCCTTATGACTGCTGTAACAAATGACCACAAACTTAGTGGCTTATGGTTCTGGAGGGCAGAAGTATGAAACGGGTCTCCATGAGCTAAAGTCAAGGTGGATGTGTGGAGCTGGTTTCTTCTGGAGGATCCAGAGGAGAATCTGTTTACTTGCCTTTTCCAGCTTCTGGGGGCCAACTTTGCTTGAGCATTCCTTGGCTGGTGGCCACTTTCTCCACTATCAAAGCCTACAACTTCAGGCCAGGTCCTTCTCACATAGCCATCTTTCTGATTCTCACCAATCTGCATCCCTCCTACACAATTTAGGTCCCTTGTGATTTCATGCAACTCCCTGGATAACAGTTTTAAAGATCAGCTGATTAGCAACTGTAATTCCACCAGCAGCTTTCATTCCCCTATGCCATGGAACATAACATATTCACAGGTTCCTGAGATTAGGACAAGGCACCTTTGGGAACCATTATCCTGCCAACCACATGCAGTAGTTGTGCTGGTTTGAGTCTTTTGTAGACCCTAGAAAATTATGTTCTTCAGCTAACCCATTCCTGTGCATGTAAACCTATTTTAGGTGGGATCTTTTGGTTAGATTCAGTTAAGGGACTTTTATTACATGGGTTTTAACCCTTTATTGGAGTCCTTTATAAATGGAGGAGAAGTGAGAGGAAGAGCCACTATTTTTACCCTGCCATGTGAGAGAGGACGCCAAGATCACTTGCAACCACAGAAAGAGAAACCCTGAGAGGCTGAAGGAGAGGGTAAAAGCTGGAGCAGCTGAAGCTGAATAGATGAGGTGCAGATGCTAGATGGGAGAGATGAATCACATGCCTAATCACCCACAGCAGGGCTCTGGGGTAAAATGAGCCTGGAGGGGAAGGCAGTGTCCAGCCACCATCTTGCCTTGCCATGTGGCAGGAGTCCAGGATCACCAGCAGCCAAGCTTGGGTGAGAGAGCATCTCTGACGATGCCCTGATTTGGACATTTTCACAGCCCTGGAACTATAAGATTTTACCCTAATAAATCCCCATTGTAAAGACCAACCCATTTCTGATATTTTGCATTGGTAGTCTTTAGCAAACTAAAGCAGTAACTTATTCTTCCTACTACATTGAAAGCCATACAAGAATTTACTGACCTCTCCCAAGTATTTGAACCCACTGAATCATTTCCTTGAGGCAAAAAAAAAAAAAAAAAAAAAATCAAAATAGCCTCTCTGGTCAAAAATAAACCAATAGATTTTACAATATATCTTCTCAATATATCTTCTTTAATTGAATTATCTGGGGCTATAGAATATGAATATTCTGATTTAGAGATTCTTCAGTGTACTGGTTATAATAACAGCCAGTTTTCAGCTAATAGTTGATTTTACAATCATTAATTAATCATTACCCACAATGAAATAAAAGCAAGGGAATAAAACAATTTCCAAGTGACTCATTTTCACAAATAGTGAAATTCTCATCAACCAAAACCATGGGTCATAGTGACAGATGATTGGATTATTTAGTTCCTATGCTTAAATTCTTTATTTTTGAAGTCAGCTTTGCAGGTTTTATTTCAATAAAAGGCAAAAGACAAATTTAATCATTGATCATTTTCTTTAAAATATAAACAAGTTTACCACATAATAAATATAAGTGGGTTGTTCATATGTAATTTAGCATCTTAGTCCTCTTGCCATACTAGGGTGTATTAATCAACAGAATAAAACTACTTTTTGAGATGGGCACAATAAGCATTTTATACACTTTTCTGTCTTGCCATTGATCACAGGCATAAATTCTTTAGGGAAAAGAGTACAGCTGAAGTATGATTAAAAATCTCTGCAAAGCTTTGGGACCTTGACCAACTTAATGATACTCATAAATTGATAAAAAGAATATGCAAAGGCTGGAGACCTTAGCTGGCTTTATGATACTGGTAAATTCTCCTTGAGGAGTAAAATGAAATGCCCTTTTACCTTCCATGGCTGAGAACCGTTTTTCCAGGTATCATCAAGTTGACTAAGAGGCTCTGTGTTTAAGATGCCTTTTTCTTCAGAGATTAGACCACTTTACTCACATCATTCTAACTCATCTCTGCCATATGCCATTCACCTAAGTGACATGCGTTAGTATACTCCTTTAAATACAAAGATCCTAAAGGATGGAGAACGTAAGTGACAGACCCGAATTTAATACCTAGTCGCTGCTAAGTGGAGTTTCATTGCATAGACCTCTCTGATCCTAGAAAGACAACAATCCCAGGGAACACAGCTGTGTGTTTGGGGTGGGAGTAGAATTCACAGGAAACTTCAGGTGAGCAAGGAAGGGGCAGCTGGAGTCTGTCCCTGCCTCTGTGGCCAAGGGCTGATGGAACAAAGCCATGAATTTACACATGTGTGGCATTTTCCATCAGTGCAACACAAGAGCCCTCTCTCTTGTTCTTCAACCTTCAGAGGCTGTGGATGACAATGGAGTGTCTTGGGACGACCATGCCTGGAGTGGCCAAGTCCCACCCTCTGGCTCCTCTCCTGGGACCCTGGTTGGCAATGAGAGGGGCTGTCCTTGGCTGTGGACCAGCTTTGAATACAGAGAAGAGGGTAGAAGAGACACACATCCTTTTTAAAGTTTTGTTGCTTAATGCACATATGACCCACTGCACAAGTGGGAGGATCTAACCTATGTTTCCATCTGAGGTTTCTTATTCCCTCATGTCCACATCTTTTTAACCTTGGGGAAGAGGGGGAAATATCCATCGTCCACTTGTCTTCCTACGTTAGCCCAGATACAATCCAGTTGACCACCCATTGTTCAATTAGAGACCCTCATGAGAGCGGCTTTTTGGGGACTGAATCATGTTCCCTACCATATGTTCCACAGCACCATGGGAGTGATTCTATTTTTAAATAGGACCTGTGAATATATTATTAGAGAGAAGGAGCCCAAAGAGAATGAGGCCAAGCCCTAATCCAATATGGCGGATGTCTTCATGAGGAAAGGAAACAGGACAAAGAAGTGGAAACCAGAAACTAGAAGAGGACAGAGGATGAGGCAGACCTCCAGGAGTTGGAGACAGAGATACAAGCCAAGAACTACTACAATGAAAGCTGGTTCTGAAATGCTACAGACTCAGCAGGAAAGCGTAACCTGCCAGTATCTCCATGCTGAACCTTTAGCCTCCACAGCCGTGAAACAAACAATCCTTGTGGTCTAAGCCAGCTAGTGGGCAATATTTTCATAGCAGACCTGACTAAGACTAGACTAATGGTTTTTGCTAGGAGAAGACCTTTTCTCCAAAATGTACCCAGCAAAATGTCCCCGTAGGCTGTAGAAAAAAGAAAAAGGGAGCAGTATATCTTAGTGACCAAAATAAAGGAATTTTCAACAAATATGTTGAAGATATTGGTTAGCCTTTATAATAACAAATTAATTTCCGCTTGAATCAAAAAGTTAAGTGGACATGGGAAGTGGACTTGGCCCAGTGATTAGGGTATCTGTCTACCACATGGGAGGTCTGTGGTTCAAGCCCCGGGCCTCCTGGACCCATGTGGAGCTGGCCCATGCGCAGTGCTGATGCACCCAAGGAGTGCCGTGCCACGTAGGGGTGTCCCCGCATATGGGAGTCCCACGCACAAGGAGTGCACCCCATAAGGAGAGCCACCCAGCACGAAAGAAAGTTCAGCCTGCCCAAGAATGGTGCCACACACACGGAGAGCTGACGCAGCAAGATGACACAACAAAAAGAAACACAATTTCCCGTGCCGCTGACAGCAACAGAAGTGGACAAAGAAGAACACGCAGCAAACAGAGAACAGACAACTGGGTCAGGGAAGGGGGGGAGAGGAATAAATAAAATAAATAAATCTTTAAAAAAAAGTTAAGTGGACAAAATAAAACCATGAGGAGACAAGTAAAATGCTATTAATAGACAATTTAATTGATTCTAGAGTGAAAATATTTTGATATCTACTTGCATTAGATGAAATTTTTTTTAAAATCCTGAGAGACTCTTTTACATCAAACCGATTAACTTTCATAGGTCAAAAATACCACAAATAGGGCTAAAGTCAAGAAACAAAGTATGAGGAAAAAACCACAAAGCATTTGCAGTAAATACTGTCTGCTTAATATACTCAGAAATCCTGTTCACCAATCAAAGAAAACAAACAGCCCTACAGAAAAGAAGCAAAGATCAAGAAAGAAAAATAGCATGGACCGCAAGTAGGAAAAAAATCACAGTAGATTCTTGGAATTAATCCAAGAAAAAAATCACAAAATGTTAAAATGTAGACACAACGATTCATCTCTTAAATAGAAGCTTCCAAATACTTTTGGTGGGAATACAGACAACTTTTATGAAAAGACATGAAGTAAATTGAATATATCCAGTTCCATTTTTAGAAATAGAATTCCAGAGCCAATGTGAGGTGGATACTTACAGTTTCAGACAAATGTCTGTAGACCAAGACTTTCCCTGACAGCCTCATCGCAGCAAACCTAGGAAATGAGCCCAATATCCAGCCAAAGAACATTGGTGGAAATGAGGGACAGCTATTACTTAAATCAAAGATGCCATTGCTTTTTTAGCATCAAACTTGATTTTCTTTAGCCTAGAGTAAGACAAGAAAGAGAAAAGGGGCTGGACCCTAAATTCCAAAATTCCCAGAGTGAAGCTTAGCGACTTGAGCATAGCTTTTTGCTACCCAAGGCACGACGGGAAAGACAGAGCCAAGAGGTGGCAGTGGACCTGTCAGAGGAGAAGGACCCATGAGCCTCTTGGCCAGGGAGTAAGGGACAAAGAGAGGATAAATTCACCTGAGTATTCTCTCAAGGGGGGATCCTAAAGATAGGGGGTTGAGAAAGCCCCAGAGATGATGTGTGTCCAGGCTGCCCAAGGCATGGCATGGGACATCCTCAGCCCTCAGTCCAGCCCCTGCCCATTCTCAGGGCCGGGCAGCAGCCGAAGGAAGAAGCAGCAGCAGCAGGGCTTGGACAGATGGCCTGGCACCCTGCAAGGGATTCAATCGTACCCCTCAAATTTCACATCCACCCCAAACCTCAGCATGGCAAGGTCTTAGCCAGTGGACGTGTATATTAGTCAGTCAAAGGGGTGCAAAATACCAGAAATTGGTTGGTTTTTATAAAGGGTATTTATTTGGGGTAGGAGCTTACAAACACCAGGTCATAAAGCAAAAGTTACTTCCCTCACCAAAGTCTATTTGGAGCAAGACGGCTGCCGACGTCTGCGAGGGTTCAGGCTTCCTGGGTTCCTATGTTCCTGGGACTTGCTTTTCTCTGGGTTCAAGGTTCCTTCCTTCCTGAGGCTGGCTTCTCTTTCTTCTGTATACTGACTTCTCGGGGCCCCAACTTAAGACTTCAGCATCAAACTCCAACATCAGAAACCTACAACAGGGAAGCAGAATTGGCCCAGGGGTTAGGGCGTCCGTCTACCACACAGGAGGTCCATGGTTCAAACCCCGGGCCTCCTTGATCCGTGTGGAGCTGGCCCGTGTGCAGTGCTGATGCATGCAAGGAGTGCCGCGCCACACAGGGGTGTCCTCCCGCGTAAGGGAGCCCCACGTGCAAGGAGTGCACCCCATAAGGAGAGCCATCCAGCACAAAAGGAAGTGCAGCCTGCCCAGGAATGGTGCCAACCACACGGAGAGCTGACACAACAAGATGATGCAACAAAAAGAAACACAGATTCCCGTGCCACTGACAACAACAGAAGCGGACAAAGAAGATGCAGCAAATAGAAAAGAGAACAGATAACTGGGGTGGGGGGGAAGGAGAGAGAAATAAATAAATAAATCTTAAAAAAAAAAAGGAAGAAACCTACAACTCTTTCCTTTGCCATGCCTTTTATCTGTGAGTCCCCACCCACCAAGGGGCAGGGACTCAAAACCCTAATCATAATTCATTCATGCCCAGGTACAGATCAGATTACAAACATAATCCAATATTTCTTTTTTGATTTCCTCAATAACATCAAACTGCTACAACGTGGCTAAGATGCAGTCTTCCGGACTAGGATGGACCTTGATCCCCTATGAACTATGTCCTCATAAGAACAGGGATATTTTGGACAGAGGGACACACAGACAAAGAGAAAGCCGCGTGCATTTCCCGGCAGCCACGGCCAAGGAAGAATTGCTGGCCACTGCTGGAGCCAGGAAAGGGTTTCCCCTGCAGTGTCAGGGACAGCTGGCCCTTGCTGACCCCTGGATTTCAGAGTTCTGGACTCCAGAACTGGGAGGCAACACATTTTCATTGTTTTAAGCCCCGGGAATCTCAGAGGCTCATGCATTCCCAGCGCGAGCTGCAGGTGGCAGGTGGGGCGTGAGCCAGGCTCCCAGCCCAGGTCGGGGCTGCACACCCCAAAGGTGGGGTGCTGCAGAGAGGAGCAGGCAGGAGAACTGTCATCTACCCAGTTACCAACCCCCGGGGAAAGCAGAGCCTTGCTGACAACTTGATTTTGGACTTCTGGCGTCGAAACCATAAGACAATAAATGCTTGTGGGAGTTGTTCTAGCAACCCTGACCACCCAAGACAGACACGAGGAGACCTTTTGTCCAATTCTCATTCGGGACCCTCACACCGTTCCGATAGCTTCACCCCAATCTGGGCAGAGTCCCCATACCCCAGCCCCCCAATATTCCCAAGAAGACGGTGTTTTCAGGCATGACGCTTTTGAGCAGAGTTTTGGGGTGAAGAAGTTTGGTTTTTTTGGGGGGGTCTGGGAGATGACTGGGGTATTTTAGTGGAGATTTTTCACCCTGATGATTTTCTAAGGAGAGCTTTGCTTTTTGTAACGCCAGGAACTGAAATCAAAAGGGGTTTTTCAATGGATTTCAGTAAGCTCTGAGAACAAGCAAGCTTCAGTAAGAAAAGAGACTTTCTGCCCCAATTAATTCTTTGAGAGCTGGGATAATCTCACATAACTTGTTTTCTACTCTCGACAAATAGGGCCGATAGGAGGCACCGAGTTGGCACAAAATACAGGGTCGCAGAGCCACGTTATTGGAAGTCTTTCAACGCAAATGTCACATACTCACAAGCTGTACAAAGCAAATGAAGTTATTTTGACTAAAACGATGGAAAGCGAGCCAGTCTGATGTCTAAAAACATCAGAACTTCTGAAGGCTGTTTTCTTAAAAATCAAATAGTAAAAATAAATCAATCAAAATAGGGTTATAGCTGGAAAACAATTTAATTGGAACTCACTCCAGGCTTTTAAAAGGGTTTTCTCTTAGAGACGAGAAACCCCCTTCTTCTCCGTTTTATCCCTAAATGCTAAGAGAACGCTGTTTATGCTGTCGGCTCTAAGGCAAGCCACTAAATAACTTCAAAAATATTTACAATGAATAATAAATCAGCCCGGAAATGAAAAACCATTTCAGTAAACATCGTATGCCGGGTACATTTGTTTCAACCATCTGGAGGTAGCTTGCCGGCGATGGGTGACAAATGTAAAGAATGGGAGAATGTCGGTGTCAGGGTGTTTTGTTTTTTCTTGGGTCCAGTGCGGGAGGCAGCAATGGCCCAAGGCATTTCTGAGATTTAAAAATTGAAAGGAGAGGAAAGGTTTCCATTTGCCCGTCGGCTGTTCTTTCTCCTAAATAGAGCTCTTGTCGATTCAACTCCTGTGGTTCCGTTCATTCTATTGAAAAGCCAACCACTTAAACCCCCAGCCATTGCCTGTGTGGCTTCAACCCCTTCCCAGCTGAGAGACTGTGGCTCACAGCCCCTTCTCACCCCCCACGCCCTACAGAAGAGCCTACCTCTTCCTTCTCACTCATCACCCGGAACAGGTTTTCCCAACTCCCTTGTCTTCCATTTCTCTATTCTCATCCGCATTGGGTACCCCACTTCCTTTCCCAAATGGACAAAGCCCTTTATGAATAGATCAAGCTTGAAACTTGTTCTTGGACAAGCGTCTTGGGATTGCAGCTCTGACACTCATGAAATGAGGCAAAATATTACCTCAAAATTGGTTTATTCCCCTCTTGTGGGGAGACATTAAGGAAAATGAGCACGTAAGAGTGACAATGTTTTCTCAGGCAAAACCAGCCTGGATTGTGACTGTGAAGCATCGGACGTTTAGAGACAATTGATACAAACAAATCGTCTTGCCCGTGGACTGAGAATGATGCTGGCTTCCAACCAAAAGAAGTCATCATCATCATCAATGTTTATTGTATCCTGCCTTTTTGTAATCTTGTACAATTGCATTAAGGATAAAAAAAAAAAAGAATATTCTCGTTTATTTCCTAGACTTATTTTTTAAATGTGTTAGGATGGCATACAAATGTAATATATATCCTATTGTTTATAAAGATAATGTCAGGGAGAGGGAAGAAGAGATGTGATGAGGGGGCATTTTTCGGACTTGGAGTTGTCCTGAATGATATTGCAGGGACAGATGCAGGACAGTATACATCCTGCCATAACCCACTGGGTGGACTGGGGAGAGAGTAAACTACAATGTAAACTATCATCCATGTAGTGTAGCTGTGCTCCAAAATGTATTCATCAAATGCAATGAATGTGCCAAACTATGAAAGATGTTGTTGATGTGGGAAGGGGAGGGGGGAGTGGGGAGTGGGGTATACGGGAACCTCTTATATTTTTAATGTAACATATTGTGTGATCTATGTATCTTTTTTAAAAAAGAGAATAAAAAAGATTATTTTTTTAAAAAGATGTTTGTCTTGTAAAAGAATTGCTAAATTACAAATGCAATTTCATTTAAACTTCAAAAGTTTTTTTTTTTAGGGAAACGGACTTCGGCCCAGTGGTTAGGGCGTCCGTCTACCATATGGGAGGTCCGCGGTTCAAACCCCGGGCCTCCTCGACCCGTGTGGAGCTGGCCACGCGCAGTGCTGATGCGCGCAAGGAGTGCCCTGCCACGCAAGGGTGTCCCCCGCGTGGGGGAGCCCCACGCGCAAGGAGTGCGCCCGTGAGGAAAGCCGCCCAGCGTGAAAAGAAAGTGCAGCCTGCCCAGGAATGGCGCCGCCCACACTTCCTGTGCCGCTGACGACCACAGAAGCGGACAAAGAAACAAGACGCAGCAAATAGACACCGAGAACAGACAACCAGGGGAGGGGGGGAAATTAAATAAATAAATAAATCTTTAAAAAAAAAAAAAAAAAGTTTTTTTTTAAATTAAGCAGCTGCATCTAACACTGCCAACTCCATCTTTTAAATTCTCTACCTGCCTTTTACTATTTTTCATAGTTCTTTTTTTTTGTCTTTATTTATATACCCGCCTTTTAAAAAGTTATGGAAACACCTCACCCTTGTAGTTTCTATCCCATGAAGAATGCGAGATTTGTTTTCTCAAAGCTGAAACTAACCCTTTTACTGTGGATACAAAACAACTTTATAATGAACATATCGTGAGCAAAATCACCATCGAAAGGAGAACAAAAAACAATTTGTTTCAAATCACTGGTGCGTAATTTTTAATGACATCTATTGGGTTTCACCATGGTATGGCAGAGGGTTCAAAAATTGAAAAGAAATTGCCATTTCCTTAAAGGAACACTTTTTAATGGTGCCAAAGACAAAAGGGAAATAGTTTCCAAGACTCTATGGTCAATCCAAAGGTGGCAAAGCCAGGTGTGAAAATGAACATCCTGAGACTGCTCTGTTGAGCCGCTCATGGAAGGACAGATGTTTCTACTCATTCCTTTTCCACCTCCTCTGCCACCAGTTCTCCCTCCTCTCCCCCTCCGTGGACAGTCCTGCCCCTTCCTTGAAGCCCTGGTGTTCCTTCCATTCTTCTTCCCAGGTGCCTTCTATCCCTTCTCTTCATCTCCTGGCCCCAAAAACCAGCAGCTCCACCCACCTCCCCTCCCCAGCTCCCTTTCTCAGCCCTATTCCTTCAAGTTTCAGAGAGGACACACTGGTCTGCTTCTGAGGCCAAGCATCCCAAGAACCCACGAGCTGCATTTTGTCTAGTCCTGTCATCCCAGGGTCCCGTTAGTTTATTGGTTGTTTGTTTGGTCTGCATGAGTAGGAGGCTGGAGAAAGCAAAGGTCAAGCAAGGCACTCAGACCAAAGAAGCCAGCTTTGGACCTGAGGTCTCCACCAGCTCTACCTCTTTCCCACTGGGGAGGTGTATTAGTCAGGGTCATCTAGGGAAACAGAACCAATAGGGGATATCTGTAAATAGCAGGAGATTTTATAAAATTTTCTCACATGACCATGGAGATGCACAAGTTCAAATTCCATAGGGCAGGCTGAAAACCAAAGGCTCCAATAAAGGTCCTTGATAAATTCTCAGGCGACACTGGCTGTCAGAAGTAGAGATGGGAATTCTCTCTCTGGATGCTGAAATCCCCTTTTAAGTTCTTCAGCTGATTAGATAGGACATCACTTATTGCTGAAAATCTCCCCCAGTTGATTGTAAATGTAAGCAGTCATCTATGCAATGATTAAAGTCCAAGAAATGTCCTTGTATTGCAATTAGCCCAGATCTTGCTTGGCCACACAACTGGGCACCATGACCTGGCCAATTTGAACACATATGAGTCTGCCCATCACAGGACGGTACACCTGTGACCTCATCTGAGAGCCCCCGTTTCCAAACTTGGGATCACAGGGCTTGCCTGGCAGAGCTGGTCCAAGAATCCAAAGAGATAATGCTTGTGAACAGCCTAGAAACTCGACGTGCTGTGAAGAAAGTCCTCTCCTTTGCAAACATCGGTGGATCTTTTACTCTCTTCTCGATTCCTTCTCCACACTTGTGAGGGTTTAGATGGAACATGCACGGATCACGAGTCAGTCTGGAGGTTGGCGTATACATCAGCAGGTGTATGTGGAAGTTGTGGGCTTGGATCACCTTTTGTCTCCATACAAGAGTGATTGCCCCCGATCACTCTTCTGCCAGCTGCTCCAAATTGACTAAACACAAGTTTAGTACCCCCAGCATGCCTAATTTCTCCTTTATCCCTCACTTTAGAGTGTGTGTGTTTCTACATGTGTCTCTCTGTGCATGTGTTTGTGTGTCTATGAGTGAGGGTCCACATGTTTCCCCACATTCCTGCTTGGGATGTAAGTATCACATGCTACTATTTCAAAATACTTCATCTGTGTGTGTCTGTGTGTGAGTGCCATGTGCTTTCCCACTTTACTGCTTGGTGTGTATCACATGCTACTATTTCAAAATACATCACCTGTGTGTCTGTGTGTGAGTGCCATGTGCTTTCCCACATTACTGCTTGTTGTGTATCACATGCTACTATTTCAAGCTTCTTGATATGTGTGTGTGAGTGCCCACATGCTTTCCCACATTACTGCTAGGTGTGTAAGTATCACACTATTTCAAGCTTCTTGCCAATTTTTAAATTTTAAGAAATAATTGTCACTTTGTAAGAATTGGTATAAAATTGGCGTATCCCCTAAGCATGCAAGCCATCCTAAAGAAATAGGAAGAATGGGGCGTCTTTGACTTTGCACTGTCTTGGTGTAAGGTCTGCGTATGACACCTACAGACTCCACCCATGGCCCTGGCGTGTGGATCCATTTATGCTATCTTCAGGCAGGCTGACACGTCAAACGTGGTGCCTTCGTGTCTTGCAGGGTCCACTTCCTCTCGGGCCGTGCCTTCCGTCGATGTCGCAAGTCTTTCTGGAATGTTCATAGGCTGTAAAGGATCACGTAGGGCTGCCTTGTTTTGTGTACTCATTTACTATTCAGAGACTGGATTTCTCAGCCGAATTATCAGCTCCTGAGGCTAGGAGCAAACTCCTGCTTTGGAGTTCTACACTTTTTAGTCCTAAACATTGACTGGGCAAGAGAATGCTCAATAAATGCTCACAGGTGGAGGATCTCAAATTAAACAAGGAACTTTTCCACAAGCCCTAAACATGGATGGGACAAGAGGATGCTCAACAAATGCGCACAGGTGGAGGGTCTCCAATTAAACATGTAACTTTTCTGTAATCTAAAACATCTTTAAAAATAAAATTTATTACATAAAAAAAAAGAAAAATGATGTAATAGTTATTCAACCTGCTCAAAACCTCATGCATAAGAACATAAGACATTTTTTAAAGAGTAACAATGATCATATATTTGTATGGACTGACTCGTTATTTTTTTTAAACTGTGGGAAAGCTCTCAGAATTGCTTGATGGTAGAGGTTCAAAATATATATAATTAACATTAATCACAACCTTTCCGTGTCTTTTATTTTTTTAATAATTTTAGGAAAAAGCAGATAGAGATATACCATTGATTTAATGATTGACCAGGAAATATTTCAAGAAAATCATCTTTTGAATGAGCATTTGTTTTCCCATCAACATTCAAACACTTTTCTGAACATATTAGCAGCTTGGTTTCTCCCATCGCTCTCTTCCTGGGCAAAGTGGAAGGCTTTGCTTAGCTGTTTCCAACAGAAAATCCAAGATTTGTTCCTGGAGACTGAGCAGATCATTCTGAGCTTATAAATCATCCCTTTTACTCACAGGCTTCTCGGTGAGTATTGATTTTATACCAGTTGCGCTGAGAATTCTGACATAGGAAACGAAACCCTAAATCTTCCCCTGGATGAGGACAGATAAGGTAAATGTTGACCCACAGGTAAGAAGAGGAGATACATCGAACGTAGCACTTGAAGATCCTGTCGTTTGAAGATGTAATTATATCCTAAAGAACAGAAGCTGCAAGCTCCCTGATTTGATGACACAACTGATATCCCTCGTTAACATCCCGGGGAAGGGAGGGTGCCATCTTGGTTTCCTGGCACTGCCATGTGGACGTAACACAAACTAAGTGGCTTAACACAACAGAAGTTTTTTAGTCACAGTTCTGGTGACAGAAATCAAGGGGCTGGTGGAGCCTCCCTCTGAAACCTGTAGAGAAAATCTCTTCCTTGCCCCTCTCCTGTCTTCTGGTGTTTGCCAACAATCTTTGGCATTCCTTGGATTGCAGATGCATCACGTCAATCTCAACCTCTGTCTTCACGTGGCCATCTTCTCCCCCTGTGTCTCCTTGACTCTTCTCTTCTTCTTGTAATCACACAAGAAGAAGGGTAAGGAAACACTATATACTTTTATTACTCCAGAAAAAAAACATGTTCTTTTCTTAAATCAATTTTATTGATACATATTAATAAAGCATACAATCCATCCATAGTATGCCATCAATGGTATTTGGTATAATCACATGGTTATGCTTTCATCACTTCAATCATGACTGAAGCATTTCCATATTCCAAAAATAATGCTAATAAACAAAAAGCAGGCAAATAAAAAAGCTCTATCCCTTAATAATCACCTCTAAATCTCTCTTTGCTTCCCCTGCCCTACACAGCTGCTCTTCTGTTTCCATCTTTCTAACTTATTTGTATTTATATTTTGTATAGATGGAGTCAAGCAATGTATAGTACATTTTGTCTAGTTTTTTCACTTAGTATATTTCCTTTTATCTCTCTACATTGCATATTTTTAAGATACTGCTATACACTACTGTGTGTAGTTTGCTTTGGTTGTATTTTTGTCTATATTAACATTTTGCAATACTAACATACATTTGGAATGACTGTACTTTTTACCTAACTAATTCCATCTGAAACGACCCTATGTGATATCTGAGAGGTGCATTCGATGCCCAAGGGTCGATGGCAAGCAGACAGATGGACACACGCGTCTGGTTGGAGAGGTAAAATCCTCAGACTGCGTGGGCTTACCTTGAAAGTGAGTGTGAAGGTCACACTGACAGAGGAGGGGTCTGCAAGGAATAGGATTTGCCCTTTGGGTTAGAGAAGCCCAATATCATAGCATCCAGTATTCCTTGACCTTCTGCTAATTTGCCTCACCAAGGCCTGAGCGAAGGTCAACCCCCTATTACAAGCGTCCTGCCCAAGGTCATTTGAAATAAATAAGCAGAACAGTTTACATCTGTGGGATTTACCTGAGGGGCAAGACCGACTCTCCAGCCAAGCTCAGTTGTGCAAAAACGCTATTATTCATGGGAATCAATCTTATGATGGACGAAGATTCCTGGTTTACCAGCTAAGTATCTAACAATATGTCATCAGGGTTCATTATAGCAGGGTTTCATTCCACATTCCCCCAGACTAAACTAGTGGGGATCTGAATGTAGGCTCTCCACGGTGGAGGAAACAAAATGTATGGGGTCCCAGAACCACAAATAATAAACTCCACAAGGGTAAGGGCAGCAAGATGCATAAACTTTATAAAGCCTTGCTCCTTTCCTGTCATTAACATCCAGCTGTGAAGCAGCCAGCCCTCTATTTCTTCACCCTTTGTGACCAGGCTTAAGGAGAATCATATCCATCACCCAGGTGGCATCTAAGCCCCCTCTTGATATAGAGGTGGAGAGGACATCACCATCCCTGGGTCCTCAGGATGGAGGAATAAAATATGGATTAGAGTGGACTTACTGGTATTCTACTATAGAACTATTGTAATTAGTAATGGAAGAAACGGTAGCATTGATCTGGAGACAGTGGCCACAGGAGTTGCTGAGGGCAGGGAGAAGGGAGAAGAGGTGTGATGTGGGGCATTTTTGGGACTTGGAGTTGTCCTAAATGGTACTGTAGGGACAGAGGAGGACATTCTATATCCTGCCATGACCCAGTGGACTGGGGGAGAGTGTCAACTACAATGTAAACTATAATCCATGTGGTGCAGCAGTGCTCCAAAATGTATTCACCAAATGCAATGAATGTGCCACAATGATGAAAGAGGTTGTTGATGTGGGAGGAATTGGGGGGGGGGTATGTGGGAACCTTTTATATTTTTTACTGTAACTTTTTTGCGATCTATGTATCTTTAAAAAAAGACAATTTAATAAAAATAAAATAATAAATAACTAAATAAGAAAATTTGTAAAGAAATTCATCACTCAAAAAAAAAAACTCAGTTTGCAGACCTCCAAGGATCATTTTGATCTTTCTCTGAATGTAAGCTTCCAGCTAAATTACTCCTGCAAAGAGGTTTAAGAAGACACAGGACAACTGCATATTCTTTCAAATTATATCCGCCCCCCACACAAAGATATATTATTTCTCAAAGGACAAACCCACCTGAAACCACCTTCACGAAGTGCTAACGTATGTGCATATTGGGAAAATAGCATGTTACTCTGATATTGTGAGAATAACACATTTCCAGAAAAAGTACAAAACCTCCATCACATCATCAGAAAACGTCGTCAGACAAACCCCAAACGAGCGATGTACTACTGTGGCATATATGACTTTGCACTTTCTCTCCCAACTCTTCAAGTTCTTTCACCTTCCCACACAGTGACATTCCATTGCTAAACAGATAAAAGGCAAGCCTGGAGAACTGGTTGTGAAATGGTGAGCAATGGGTAAATCTTGTAACACCGCATTCTTTAGAAGTCCTGTGCCCTCACGTGCCTTCCCCAGCTGCACTTGGACATGCATTTTAACAGACCCTCTCGTCTCGCACCGTCGGTGGAGCTTGGAAAACCTGCCTCTCCTCCTGCCATGTAAGGCCCCTGAATATATATGCTCATGTCCAAGCTGGACTTCTCCTAGTCTTTCTTTGGTCTGACGGATGGAGTTCATTCATATTGTATTCATTCTCAGTTCGGAGGGAAGCTGTTGTTTTTATACAGTTCCTGGTCATACCTGGGACAATGACAAAAAAAAAAAAAGGTAAGGCATAATCAAAAGAGCACAAGAAACACCTGGAAGTAAGTCCCCAACCCAATGTCCAAAGCTGGAACAATTTCAGCAACAAAATAAATAATGATGACATTGGATTATAAACCAAAAAATAAAAATAAAATAACTACCCATGAACCCATACTGATATAAATAAATGATTGAAATAATATATAAAATGGGGGAAAAGAGCCAAACCTTCCTTAGAGAAGAATTCCAATTAATGTGTAGATCCTTTCCTTCCAGCAGGCTAACCTTAATTCCTCCTGTGGGTAGCTGGGTTGGTACTCACTTCTAATCAATAGACAATAGAGAGGGAAAATAGTAATTTGACCTGCAGAAAAATGGCAGGTACCATGTTAAGCAAGTTCTCAGGGAAGCTTCATCAGTGATGTCAAGCTGATTCCCCAGTACAATATGCTGTGAAGGGCACTTCACCCCCCGTTATTCTTCCCAAAAGTCCATCACCCCAGGCAAACCCTGAGAAAACACAAGGGAAGGCTACAACACACCTGACCAGTGACCTTCAAAAGTATCAAGGTCAAACAACCAGGAAGGACTGAGAAGCTACTAGAGGTTGGAAACAGTTAGGAGGGGTAGTGTCTCACTGTAACATGGTATCCTGGGATTAACAGAAACAGCATGACTGGAAAAACTGGCAACACCCAACTAAAGTCTAGATTAATCAATGGTAAGGTACCAATGTTAGTTTCTTAGTTTCGAGAAATGTATCACAGTAATACCAGATGTTAATGTTAGGGGAAGTGGAATGAACTCTGCACTATTTTGGTAACTCTTGTATACGTCTAAAATTATACCTAAATAAAAATTTTAAAAGATTATCCATTTAAAAATACAAATACAAGATGATTATTACTCACTTAACAAAAGCTGCCGTTTTCACGTTTATATTCCACTTATTGAATAATGAGCATTGTACCCAGGAAAAGAAAAAAAAAATCTGTCTTGATTTCCCTTCATAGAAGCTATTATTTTCATCCAAACCGTGACTATCACTGCTGGGTATTTAGAAGCTCCATTATTAGAAAACCAAGTCTATCTAGGAATGAAATGAATTATGCAAATATGAAAATACAAGAAAGGAAGTAATCTTGTACAGAATATAGGCAAGGCAATTACAATGATATTAGAAAGACTTGCCGGAGATCAAAGATAGTTTTAAAATTTCACTCTGATACAGACATTTAGACTGAAAGATGTATTTTTAAATGACTTTTCATAGAGTCTTCTTTTGAGTTAATTTTTTATTTTTAAAGAAGCTTTAGATTACATAAATGTTACTTCAAAAATATGGGGGGGGGGGTGTGTGAATGTGGCTCAAGCAGCTGAGCGCCTGCCTACCACAAGAGAGGTCCCAGATTCAGGTTCCCCATGCCTCTGAGAAAACAAAAGCAAACAACAAGCCAAACAAATGATAAAACCACCTCAGGGAAGTCAATGTGGCTCAGTGGTTGAGTGCCGGCCACCCACGTACGAGGTCCCAGGTTCAATCCCCAGCACGGGGTATCTCATAAGGCAGTGGGGTTGAATGGGACCTCATATTTTTTTAATGTAATTTTTTAAAAATAAATAAATAATTTAAAAAAATAATAATTATAATATAGGGGTGAGCAGATGTGGCTCAAGCAGTTGAGTGCCTGCTTTGTCCATGGGAGCTACTGGGTTTGGTTCCCAGGATCTCCTAAAAACAAGGAACCAGTAAACAAATGAAAAAACCAACTTAGGGTAGCCAACGTGGCTCAGTGGTTGAGCACCAGCTTCCTACATATGAGGTTCCGGGTTCAATCCTTGGCCCCAGTATCTAAATATATATGTATAAATGGAAGGAGTGGATGAGCTCAAGTGGTTAAGCACCTTCTCCCCATGCATGAGGTCCTGGGTTCAATCCAAATGCCTCCTAAAACCAAAACAAGCAAACGAAAACAAACACATGCAAAAACCAGCTTTCACTGGGGAGTGGATGTAGCCCAGTGGTTGAGCACCTGCTTCCCATGTCCAGGTCCTGGGTTCAGTCCCTGGGGCCTCCTAAAAATATATACGCAGGGATTCCCATATACCCCGCCCCCCACGCTTTCCCCCATTAACAACATCTTTCATTAGTGCAATGCATGTTTTACAAGTGATGAACATATATTGAAGCATTACTGCTAACCATGGACTCTAGTTTACATTATAGTTTCCACTTTGCACAATTTTATAGGTTTTGGCAAAACGTGTAATGGCCCGTATCCATCATTGCAAGGTTACGAGGACAATTCCAATGTCCCCAAATGCCCCGTGTTCCACCTGTTCTGCCCTCTCCCTCCCCTCAGAACCTCTGGTGGCCACTGTTTTTATATCAATGATACACATTCTTCCATTGCTAGAATAATCGTAAGTCTACTTTAGTCCATAGCTGGATTCTCCCCTCAGGTTTGTCCACTCCTCCGTCTTGAGGATTTGGGGATGGTGATGCCCACTCCTCTGTTTCTGATTGAAAGGGGTTTGGATCCCATGGGGTAGATAGATGGAACTGTCTTGCTTGCAGTTACAGATACTCTGTTTTTTGGGATGGGTGTTTTTGTTAGTTTTCCTGGGTGAGTATGATGAACTGGAGAGTAAGTGCTGCAACTCTGCTGAGATTCAGGGCTCACCTGGCATATGAACAGGCCAAAGATTTAAGTCTCTGGGACATCGATTTAATTGGTATAGTGCAAGTTATTCGTTCAAATAAAAGGGGCAAAAGAGCCGTGTGTAGGGAAATTACGAATGAGTCTAACTCTGTACATTGGGGAGCACACATTCCAAGGTAAGGCTCCCTGAGAGGGTGACAAATTACTGAGATTGTCTGCCCTGCCTATAGTGTTGAAATGTCTCTGGGAGGTTTATAATACAACACCGCCTTTTAAATTTTCCATTCACTAAATATGCCACATACGAAATCCGATTTTTAGGTTGTGGCACCATCATCTTTATTTTCACTCATCAACCCATTAAATGAACAGGGAAAACCAAAGAGACCCAAATGCTTCTGGCACATGTTTCAGATGGCATATCGGTCAGGAATGGAGCCCATCAAAGCCTGCAATTCAGAAACAGAATATTTCCATGTGATAAATGCACTTTGCATATCACCCTTTGGCATGATCCTCTAACACTCTTTCCCGACTGTTTAAGAGGCTTTCAATTTGTGTACATTTCACATCAACTAGGTATTTTTAATTTATGTTTCTACTCAGCGGAGAAAAATTAAGGACCCTATCTGTTGGGACTCCCACTTGAAACCTAAAAGGAGACTAATTTACTTTTGATCTTTCATCCAAATCTCTACTTGTTCTTTATATACTGGCTTCTATGGGAACTGGAGTTTTCCTTCTGATGCAATCGCAGAAGGACTACCAGCTGGTAAGGAGAGGACCAAGTGTGGGGAACAGATTGTTTCCTGGCTGTTTTCATGTAGAAGAAAATTGGGGGTCATAAACACATCACTGTATCTGGACATCGAATAACTGTATTTCCTGATGTGAAAATAAGAAAAGTCCTAAATTCTTATTAAATCTCCTGGACAGGGGAACAGGAACACAACTCTCCAGACGATCCAAGGTCTCCAAATCCACTTTCAGGAAAGAGGCTGCAGTAGGGAAAGGCAGCTTAGAAAGTCTCCTCTGGCTTGTTCCTGGAACAAATGCACCGAGAATAGCAGACTGAAGAGGGAGGGGCTGCCATTGGGAATTATGCACAAAATCAGGGCAGAAATTTGAGTCTTGGTTACCTTCACCACCTCTTAATACCTAGCACGGTGCCTTGCAAATAGTACCTGCTCAACACAATCCATCCACCCAAATTTCCCTCCTTTTGAAAGAGCTCTTCCTTTGACATCTTTCTGCCTTCACAGAATAACCAAGGACCATCTACCTGGGACAGGTGTGTGCTCCCTGTGTCCTAGTAGCATGTCTATCTTTGCATGTCTCTAGCATGAAGACCACCATGCAAATGCTCCAAGCTTGGGGGCCTCTCCTAGAAGCTTCTTCTGGAGTCAAGCTTGTTGTTGAGGGAACAAGGTCATGGGTAGGAAGGACCAGATTGTGGGAAACCAAAGTCCAGATTGTGGGGAACCAAAGACCAGATTATGGGAAACCCAAAGACCAGATTGTGGGAAACCCAAAGACCAGGTTGTGGGAAACCAAAGTCCAGGTTGTGGGAAACCAAAGTCCAGATTGTGGGGAACCAAAGACCAGATTATGGGAAACCCAGAGACCAGATTATGGGAAACCCAAAGACCAGATTGTGGGGAACCCAAAGACCAGGTTGTGGGAAACCCAAAGGCCAGCTTGCAGGAAACCGAAGACCAGATTGTGGGAAACCAAAGTCTAGGGTGTGGGAAACCAAAGTCTAGATTATGGGACACCAAAGGCCAGATTGTGGGGAATCAAAAAACAGATTATGGGAAACCAAAGACAAGATTGTGGGAAACCAAAGACCAGATTGTATGAAACCAAAGACCAGGTTGTGGGAAACCCAAAGACCAGATTATGGGAAACCCAAGGGCCAGATTATGGGAAACCAAAGACCAGATTGTGGGGAACCAAAGACCAGATTGTGGGGAACAAAAGTCCAGATTGTGGGAAAACCAAAGACCAGAATATGGGAAACCCAAGGACCTGATTGTGGGAAACCCAAAGTCCAGATTGTGGGAGATCAAAAACCAGATTGTGGGAAACCAAAGACCACATTGTGTGAAACCAAAGACCAGGCTGTAGGAAACCCAAAGACCAGATTATGGGAAACCAAAGACCAGATTGTGGGGAACCAAAGTCCAGATTTTGGGAAACCCAAAGTCCAGATTGTGGGAAACCTAAGGACCTGATTGTGGGGAGCCCAACCCCTCCAAGGAGGGAGACCAGGGGTCATCTCTGACCAAATGCTCCAGGCCACACCATGGACTCATTCAAACCAGGGCCATCTTTCTTCACTCCCCCAGGGCATCTCAGCTGGTAGATCTACAGAGGTTCTTGACACAGGGTGGGAGCACTATGGTTTTATATGTACTGCCTGGCCACTTGCTGGCTTGGGGTAAGTTGCTTCACCTTTCTGACACTCACTTGGCACCTCTGTAACATGAGTTTGGAAAGTTGGATTCAGATGGAACAACGCATGGAAAGCCGTCAGCACATTGATAGATGCTTGACACAGTGGGTCCTCATTATTTGCAGATTCCGTATTCACAAACTCAGCTACTGGCTCACATTTGTTTGTAACCCCAAAAGAGCACTTGTGCAACTCTTGCAGTCACTGGTGGACTCGTGCAGAGTGGTGGGAAATTTGACTCTCCCAGTGCCCATGCCCCAGATGAGGTCCAACAAGACGAGGCTCTGCCTTCTTGTTTCAGCTCTAAGGCTAAGAACAAGTGTCCTTTTCAGAGGACACTTAGTGCCATATTTTTCCCATTGTTGAGCTTTCTCTTGGTGATTTTGCTGTTTCCAATGACCCCCAGTGCCATGCTGAAGTGCTCTCCTAAATGCAGGAGGGCTGTAACGAGAACCTCATGGACAAAATACATATGAGGTAAGCTTCCTGCAGGCGTGAGTTACAGGGGTCTGGCCGTGTCGAGCCCAAACCCTGGCCATCTTCTGTCTTCCAACACCTGGGAAGGTGAATGGAAGGCGGGAGTTATGAGAGCGGAATCCTGCAATAGAGTCACCGGCCCAAGGAGGAGTTTGCCCCACCCCATTTTAGAAGAGGGAGCTGGTCCAAGCCACTTGACTTGCCTGAGAATGGACGGAAAGGGCAAGCTCCTCTCTTCTAGTGACCCCAGGTGTGCGGGAGAGTTTGTATGTACATGGTGTGTGTGCGCGTGTGTGCATGCGCATGGTGCCTGTGCTGTGCATCTGAGAATATGTGCCTGAGTGTGTGCATATGGGGTGGAAGTGTGTGTGTGCAGCATGTGTGTGTTGTGTGTGTGGTGTGCATTCACAGATGAGCAACTGTGTTTAAGCGTGAGTGAGTGTGTATGTGAGAGGCATCTGGTGTAGGGGTGTGGTAAATATATAGGTGGTGTGTATGTAGGTGTGAGTGTGCAAGTATTTGTATAAGTGTATGGAGGTGTGAGTGTGCAAGTATTTGTATGAGTGCAAGTATTTGTATATGTGTCTGTAGGTGTGAAAGTGCAAGATTTGTATGTGTGTATATTGGTGTGAGTGTGCAAGCATTTGTATGAGTGTATGTAGGTGTGAGTGCAAGAATTTGTATATATAGGTGTGAGTGTGCAATGTTTGTATGAGTGCATGTAGGTGTGAGTATGCAAGATTTGTATGAGTGTGTATAGGTGTGAGTTCAAGTATTTGTATGAGTGTATATAGGTAAGAGTGTGCAAGTTTTTGTATATGTGTCTGTAGGTGTGAGTGTGCATGTATTTGTATGACTGTATGTAGGTGTGAGCATGACATATTTGTATGAGTGTATGTAGGTGCGAATGTGCGAGTGTGTGTATGGTGTATGTAGGTGCGAGTGTGCAGGTGTGTGTATGAGTGTATGTAGGTGTGAGTGTGCAGGTGTGTGTATAAGTGTGTAGGTGTGAATGCACGTATTTGTATGAGTGTATGTAGGTGTGAGTGTGAGAGTGTGTGCATGAGTGTATGGTGTGTATGGGTGTCAGTGTGGGATGAGTATGTGTGAGAGTGTGAACGTGTTATGCATGTGGTGTACGTGTGTGCTTGTGTGAGCACATGTAGGTTGCATACTGAGTGGTGTAAATGTGCACGTGCCCACATGTGGTGCGTGAACTGTGGTATTTGGGGAAATCCTTGAGAAGAGAAGGAAGCTCTAGGAACCGAGCTGGTGGTGACTCCGCGCCCAGCCCAGCCATCTGTTGGGATTTGTGCTGAGGGGATGCCCCAAATCCCAACCCCCAACATTGTGATGGAGACTCAAACCCTTCACAGCCTTCCGAAAGGGTCTGGTCGCAGCCCAGCAGGCGTCCCTCGAGAACCCTGGATGGCTCACAGCAGTGTGCCTCCCAGTGCCAGGATCCTTGTCTCCCTGGGGTGACGCCTCTTCTCGTTTTCATTCAGACCCAGCACCCCAAGACAGCTCCCAGGAGAAACCCCAGCTTCCACCTCCAGAACTTTCTGCTCACTCCCTACCCATTTCACTTTTATGGCTCTTACCTTGAGAATACAGAGGCTACGGCACAGCCCCATGGAGCATATATTTAGGATTTGATGCATTACCTAAGTGTTTGTTGTCAAGGAAAATGTACACAGGGGCTTAAACAGCCAAAGGCTTTGCAAGGGGATTAGGAATATTTTGCCCGACTGGCGCTCACTCGGGGATGGATGGCTTCCTTGCTCCTATACAAAGTTCATCCAACAAAAGCAATCGCCTTCCTCTTGATTTGTTTCTCCTCTGAGGGTTCTGAAACCTGGACTAGATTTTTGTGGAAGACTGAAGGGGAAACAATGAGTCTCCTGTCCCTTCCAGGCTGGGGGCACTTACTGTCTTTGGAGAAACAAATGCAGCTACGGGGAGGACCACGTTCTGTCTTCTCAACCGCGTTATGCCCACGGGAACACGGGCTCTTCAAGGTGTTGGTAAACCCGAAAATCTCTGGAGGGATAGCAATCCCCGAGAGTCATTCTAACAACCCACTTGTGCCATGCTGTTATCTTGGGAGAAATTCCAAAAGCTCAGGCACTAAAAGGAGATGCAAAGAAGCCAACGGCATGAAAATAAAACTCAAAGACAGCATGATGCGCTCAAAAACGCATGCCCGACCACTCCTTCTGCTAGCATTCAAGCCTCCACTGAGGTTAGACCAGCCATTGACTGCCTGCCCTCCACAATCAGTCATCAACTCCTCTGCTGGACCATCAACCCCAGAGATGGACACCTTTCATCAAACTCCCTGTCTTTGACATAGACATAGAGTGTGATGGTTTGAAGCTATGTGGACCAGAGAACTATGGTCACCCATTTCTGTGGGTGTGGATATACTGGAAGTGGTGAGCAGCATCATAACTAAGGGAAGATGTGAAACACCTCATTCAAGGTGGCTCTTAATCCTCTTCTGGAGTCCTTTAGAAGAGACTGAAATTCAGACAGAGAGAGAAAGCCACAGAAGCAAGAAGCTGAAGCAACCAAAGCTGGAAGAGAAGTGGGAGACCAGCAGATGCCGTCATATGCCTGGCCATGTGGCAGAGGAGCTCAGGATCACTGCAGCCTCTGCAGGAAGAAAGCATTGCCTGGTGGTGCCTTGATTTTGGACATTTTCCTCAGCCTCAAAACCGTAAGGTCATAAGACAATAAATTCCCATAAAGTAGACCCATTCTATGGTCTTTGCTTGAGGCAGGTTTAGCAAACTGGAACACAGGGATACGATGATTTCATCATTTGGGAATGGGTTCTGGTAGGTTTTATGTCACCTTCTTGGGAAACACCAAATTGTAGGGCTCTGAATTAGCCAGATTAGATGATACTCTGTAGATATTTTCTGGTCTGCACCACAGACGTGGCCGATTTTACATATATGGTTACTCTTCCTAAAATTGAGGAGCCCTTGGGTACCCCACATGCCTCCTCCATGGACAGGGGAAGTGGAAGAGGTTGTCCAGAATGTTGGGGAGAAAAGCTAACATGGAAACACGCCCTAAGGATCAGCTTCCCGTAGCTGCTGTAACAAATGGCAACAAAAGCTCCTACACTTTGATTTATTGGACTTATCCCACTCAGCTAACATCGAGTTGAAGAAGGTCAACCACCACATCATGGAGCCTAGAGTGTCTACAACTGAAAGCAGGAGGAGTGCATCCAGTATCCATGTGGAATCTAAGCCCCCACTTGACATAGATGTACAATGGACACAACCAATCCAAGGTCCACAGAGAAAATGTGGAATGGGTGTGGGAAGGGTAGCCATGGTGGCTGCTGGGTGTGGGGAATGGGAGGAAGAGATGGGATGTGGAGGCGTTTTTGGGACGAGGAGATGTCCTGGGTGGTGCTTCATGGACAATTACGGGACACTGTAGATCCCCCCAGGGCCCACTGGATGGAACGTGGGAGAGTGTGGGCTATGATGTGGACCATTGACTAGGAGTGCAGTGATACTCAGAGATGTACTTACCAGGTGCAATGGATGGGTCACGAAGATGGGAGAGAGTGTTGCTGTGGGGGGAGTGGGGGGTGGGGGCGGTGGGGTTGAATGGGACCTCATATTTTTTTAATGTAATTTTTAAAAATAAATAAATAATTAAAAAAAAAAAAGAGTGGCTTAAAAGAATAGACATTTATTCTTTCATGGTTTTGAGACCAGAAGTGTGACCTCAAGGTGGGATTTTTAACTCAATTATACCTGTAAATACCCTTTGTTCAAATAAGGTCACATTCACAGTTTTGGGGGTCAGTGAGTGGACAATTTGGGGGGGGGGAGTACAATTCAGCCCACTGTGCCTCTTGTGCTATATTTTAAGCAGAGGATGAGTCAAGGAATCTGAGGGTTAACTGCCATTGGCTGCAGCGGCAAAGCAATTCAGACAAAGAAGAGGAGACGACCCTCCAAACCTCCCAGAGCAGAAATTAATTTAAGGAATGAATTCTGCAACCTGGTTTATCTCTTCCTGGCTTTCATAGCCCTGTAGTTTCATGAAACCTCCATTTCCTTTAAGCAGGTATGTGTAGATACTCATTTTTGCTTTTTTCGTAAATCTCCAAACCTGTGTCAGAGGTAATAAATTTCCTTTTTCCAAATAATGCAGCTCGGCATTTCAGTATGTAAATACCTTCCCTATTCAGGAGTAAATAAATATAGCTCTACAGATGGAGTACTTCCAACAGGAAAAAAAAAAAAACACGAAGGAGAGGAAAATGAAATATGCAGACTTCAAAGTTAAAAAAACTGGAAAAAAGGAAAGCAGAAATAGCACAGTCTAATCCCAAAAGGAATGGGGTAGACAGACTTCAAGGAGCCTTGGAAGCAGCAGGGCGCCTCCCACACTCACGGACTCCCTGATCGAGTACCTGTCATCTCTCCTAAGTCTCACCTGACCCACCTGGGAACTGGATGTGGTCTCAGGTGCTGTATCAGGGGTCCCCGAGATCTCCCGCCGATATGGGGCTCCAGAAGGAGAGTTCACAGGGCTCAGCATCTAGCTGTCCTCACGTCAATGATTTATTGTGGCGAGAGGATACAGAATAAAACCAGCAAAGGGAAAAGGTGAATGGGGAGGGGGCAGAGGAATGAGGCACGAGCTTCTGGAATCTTCTGCCAGTGGAGTCATGCAAGGCACATTTAATCCATGCAGCAACGATTTGTGGCAACACCGTGAAATGCCGTCTACCGGGGAAGCTCAGGGCTCAGTTCCCATGGTTTTTTTGGGGAGCTGGTCACCTAGGCACCCTCTACCTAGCACCTACTCAAATACCAGGCTCCCAGAAGGAAAGCAGGCATTCAGGATAAACTTCAGTGTTTGCACACAAAAAACCTTCTTAGCAGTCAGGGACTCTCTTGAACCCAGTTTCCAGACACCAGCCAAGGACAACCCCTTGGAAGTAGGATGTTCAAAAGAAGACAGCATTCTCAGCCTGCTATGTTAACTCCTTTTTTTTAAGCATGAAAAAAAATTTATTATGGATATGCGTATAGTCATGTTACTTATAAAAGGGAAAAATGGGAAGAAACCTAAATATCTCACAGAACTCTGTCTTCAAAATATTTTATATATCCATAGGAAAAAAATATGCAGTCACTCAAAAGAGTGTGGGCTTTGGTGTGGACCATTGACCATGAGGTGCAGCGGTGCTCAGAGATATATTCACTGAGTGCAATGAATGTCTCATGACGATGGAGGAGGTTGTTGCTATGGGGGGAGGAGTGGGGAGAGGGAGGTGGGGGTATATGGGGACCTCATATTTTTTTAATGTAACATTAAAAAAATAAAAAGACAAAAAATTGTTTTAGAAGAATATTCGATAACATGTAACATTTTTCATAACATAACCTTAAGAAATAAAGCAAGTTAGAAAATTCAATCCCAACTTCTTTAAAAGTAAGTAAGTATACATATGTGCAGGAGAAAAAATTGAGTGGATAAATATCTAAATGGTTTTTTCCAAGTAGGAGGATTAGAAAATTTTTCTTTGTGCTTTTGTGTGTTTTTTCTTTTTTTCTTTTCTTTTGTTTGGATGAATATGTGCTATTTTAGGAATGTAGTTGTTTTTATTTATTTATTTTATTATTTATTTTTTCTTCTTGATTCCTTTTTAAAGCAGCGGTATTTGGAGATATAATTCACATACACTACAATGTGTACAATTCAGCGGTTTTTTGGTATACTCATGATTGTGCATCAAATCACCACAATTTAGCTGGCCCATGTGCAGTGCTGATGCACGCAAGGAGTGCCGTGCCACGCAGGGGTGTCCCCCACCTAGGGGAGCCCCACGCTCAAGGAGTGTGCCCCGTAAGGAGACCCACCCAGCACGAAAGAAAGTGCAGCCTGCCCAGGAATGGTGCTGCATACACGGAGAGCTGACACAGCAAGATGGCGCAACAAAAGAGACACAGATTTCCAGTGCCGCTGATAAGGATAGAAGCGGTCACAGAAGAACACACAGCGAATGGACACAGCGAGCAGACAAGTGGGGGGTGAGGGAAGGAGAGAGATAAAAAATGAAAAAAAAAAATCACCACAATTTTAGAACAATTTCATCACTTCGAAAAGAAACCCCAAACTTTTTAGGTGTTACCCCCTTTCCCCCCTCCCCCACTCCTAAGCAACCAGTAATCTACTTATCTCTTTATATTTCCTTACTCTGGATATTTCATATATGTGGAATCATGTGATACGTAGTCCTTTCATGTCTGGCTTTTTTCACTCAGCAAGACTTTTTTCCCTTTAGGAGGAACCAGGGATTGAACTCAGGACCTCGTACGTGGGAAGCAGGTGCTCAACCACTGAGCTACACCCGCTCCCCTCAGCATAACTTTTTTTTCTTTTCCCCTCCCCCACCCCCACCCAGCTGTTTTTTGCTGTCCATGTCCATTCACCATGTGATCTTCTGTATCTACTTCTCTTTTTGTCTTCTCTTCTCATCTTTTTCCTCTAGGATTTACTGGGATTTGATTCTGGGAACCTCTGATGTGGAGAGAGGTTCCCGGTCACCTGCACCACCTCCGTTCCTGGTTTCTTCTGTGCTTCACCTTGATTCTCCCCTTTGCCTCTCTCTTTTATTTTATTTTATTTTATGTATTCATTTTTAAAAAAATATTACATTCAAAAAATATGAGGTCCCCATTCACCCCCACCATCCCACCCCACCACTCCCCCCACAGTAACACTCTCCCCCATCCTCATGACACATCCATCGCATCTGGTGAGTACATCTCTGGGCATCGCTGCACCCCATGGCCAGCGGTCCACACCACAGCCCACACTCTCCCACGTTCCATCCAGTGGGCCATGGGAGGACATACAATGTCCTTTGCCTCTCTTTTGCTGCATCATCATCTTGCTGCCAGACTCGCACAGGCACTGGCTCACCGCGTGGGCACTTGGCTTGGTGCACGGGCACTTGGCTTGGCACAAGCTTTCTATGCAGGCAATCAGCTCACCATGCAGGCACTTGGCTCACTGCACAGGCACTGAGCTCTTCACACAGGCACTGCTCGCTGTGTGGGCACTGGCTCACCACACGGGCACTCAGCTCACCGTGCAGGCCCTCGGCTCACCATGCGTGCACTTGGCTCACTCTGCAGGCAATTGCATGGGCACTCGGCTCACCACATGTGCACTTGTGTAGGCACTCGGCTCACCACGTGGGCACTCATGTGGGCACTTGGCTCACCACACAGGCACTTGCATGGGCACTCAGCTCGCCATGTGGGCATGTGGGCACTTGGCTCACCACACAGGCACTTGCATGGGCACTCAGCTCGCCATGTGGGCATGTGGGCACTCAGCTCGCCATGTGGGCATGTGGGCACTTGGCTCTCCATATGGGCATGTGGGCACTCGGCTCACCACGTGGGCACTCATGTGGGCACTTGGCTCACCACACAGGCACTTGCATGGGCACTCAGCTCGCCATGTGGGCATGTGGGCACTTGGCTCTCCATATGGGCAGGTGGGCACTTGGCTCTCCATATGGGCACTCATGTGGGCACTTGGCTCACCACACAGGCACTTGCATGGGCACTCAGCTCGCCATGTGGGCATGTGGGCACTCAGCTCGCCATGTGGGCATGTGGGCACTTGGCTCTCCATATGGGCATGTGGGCACTTGGCTCTCCATATGGGCAGGTGGGCACTTGGCTCTCCATATGGGCACTCATGTGGGCACTTGGCTCACCACACAGGCACTTGCATGGGCACTCAGCTCGCCATGTGGGCATGTGGGCACTTGGCTCTCCATATGGGCAGGTGGGCACTTGGCTCACCACGTGGGCACTCATGTGGGCACTTGGCTCACCACACAGGCACTTGCATGGGCACTCAGCTCGCCATGTGGGCATGTGGGCACTTGGCTCTCCATATGGGCAGGTGGGCACTCGGCTCACCACGTGGGCACTCATGTGGGCACTTGGCTCACCACACAGGCACTTGCATGGGCACTCAGCTCGCCATGTGGGCATGTGGGCACTTGGCTCTCCATATGGGCAGGTGGGCACTCGGCTCACCACGTGGGCACTCATGTGGGCACTTGGCTCACCACATGTGCACTTGTGCAGGCACTTGGCTCACCACGTGGGCACTCATGTGGGCACTTGGCTCACCACACAGGCACTTGCATGGGCACTCAGCTCGCCATGTGGGCATGTGGGCACTTGGCCCACCACACAGGCACTTGCATGGGCACTCAGCTCGCCATGTGGGCATGTGGGCACTCAGCTCGCCATGTGGGCATGTGGGCACTTGGCTCACCACACAGGCACTTGCATGGGCACTCAGCTCGCCATGTGGGCATGTGGGCACTTGGCTCTCCATATGGGCAGGTGGGCACTTGGCTCTCCATATGGGCATGTGGGCACTTGGCCCACCGCACAGGCACTTGCATGGGCACTCAGCTCGCCATGTGGGCATGTGGGCACTCGGCTCGCCATGTGGGCATGTGGGCACTTGGCTCTCCATATGGGCATGTGGGCACTTGGCTCTCCATATGGGCACTCATGTCGGCACTTGGCTCACCACACAGGCACTTGCATGGGCACTCAGCTCGCCATGTGGGCATGTGGGCACTTGGCTCACCACACAGGCACTTGCATGGGCACTCAGCTCGCCATGTGGGCATGTGGGCACTCAGCTCGCCATGTGGGCATGTGGGCACTTGGCTCTCCATATGGGCATGTGGGCACTTGGCTCTCCATATGGGCACTCATGTGGGCACTTGGCTCACCACACAGGCACTTGCATGGGCACTCAGCTCGCCATGTGGGCATGTGGGCACTCGGCTCACCACACAGGCACTTGCATGGGCACTCAGCTCGCCATGTGGGCATGTGGGCACTTGGCTCACCACACAGGCACTTGCATGGGCACTCAGCTCGCCATGTGGGCATGTGGGCACTCAGCTCGCCATGTGGGCATGTGGGCACTTGGCTCTCCATATGGGCAGGTGGGCACTCGGCTCACCACGTGGGCACTCATGTGGGCACTTGGCTCACCACACAGGCACTTGCATGGGCACTCAGCTCGCCATGTGGGCATGTGGGCACTTGGCTCACCACACAGGCACTTGCATGGGCACTCAGCTCGCCATGTGGGCATGTGGGCACTTGGCTCTCCATATGGGCATGTGGGCACTTGGCTCTCCATATGGGCAGGTGGGCACTTGGCTCTCCATATGGGCACTCATGTGGGCACTTGGCTCACCACACAGGCACTTGCATGGGCACTCAGCTCGCCATGTGGGCATGTGGGCACTCGGCTCGCCATGTGGGCATGTGGGCACTTGGCTCTCCATGTGGGCATGTGGGCACTCAGCTCGCCATGTGGGCATGTGGGCACTTGGCCCACCACACAGGCACTTGCATGGGCACTCAGCTCGCCATGTGGGCATGTGGGCACTCGGCTCGCCATGTGGGCATGTGGGCACTTGGCTCTCCATATGGGCAGGTGGGCACTCGGCTCGCCATGTGGGCATGTGGGCACTTGGCCCACCACACAGGCACTTGCATGGGCACTCAGCTCGCCATGTGGGCATGTGGGCACTTGGCTCACCACACAGGCACTTGCATGGGCACTCAGCTCGCCATGTGGGCATGTGGGCACTTGGCTCTCCATATGGGCATGTGGGCACTTGGCTCTCCATATGGGCAGGTGGGCACTTGGCTCTCCATATGGGCACTCATGTGGGCACTTGGCTCACCACACAGGCACTTGCATGGGCACTCAGCTCGCCATGTGGGCATGTGGGCACTCGGCTCGCCATGTGGGCATGTGGGCACTTGGCTCTCCATGTGGGCATGTGGGCACTCAGCTCACCATGTGGGCATGTGGGCACTTGGCCCACCACACAGGCACTTGCATGGGCACTCAGCTCGCCATGTGGGCATGTGGGCACTCGGCTCACCACACAGGCACTTGCATGGGCACTCAGCTCGCCATGTGGGCATGTGGGCACTCGGCTCGCCATGTGGGCATGTGGGCACTTGGCTCTCCATGTGGGCATGTGGGCACTCAGCTCGCCATGTGGGCATGTGGGCACTTGGCCCACCACACAGGCACTTGCATGGGCACTCAGCTCGCCATGTGGGCATGTGGGCACTTGGCTCTCCATGTGGGCATGTGGGCACTTGGCTCACCACACAGGCACTTGCATGGGCACTCAGCTCGCCATGTGGGCATGTGGGCACTCGGCTCGCCATGTGGGCATGTGGGCACTTGGCTCTCCATGTGGGCATGTGGGCACTCAGCTCACCATGTGGGCATGTGGGCACTTGGCCCACCACACAGGCACTTGCATGGGCACTCAGCTCGCCATGTGGGCATGTGGGCACTTGGCTCACCACACAGGCACTTGCATGGGCACTCAGCTCGCCATGTGGGCATGTGGGCACTCAGCTCGCCATGTGGGCATGTGGGCACTTGGCTCTCCATATGGACAGGTGGGCACTTGGCTCTCCATATGGGCATGTGGGCACTTGGCCCACCGCACAGGCACTCAGCACGCCATGTGGGCACTGGCTCGCCACACAGGCACCCTTTCTCTTCTTCTTTTTAACCAGGGGGCCCGAGGGATGGAACCCGGGTCCTCCCATATGGTGGGTGGAAGCTCCATCACTCAAGCCACATGTGCTTCCCTGGAGTTGAGCTTTGAGAGGCTGTTTGGTTTCACCACAGTCAGCCAGAGCACGAGGGCAGAGGGCAGCTAGGGAAGTAAGAGAGGGGCATGAGGAGAGAGTGCAGAAGAGGCAAAATTCTGTGGTCCCTGGAGAGCAAAAGAGGAGGGTTGCCCCGAGGGCACTGGCTCACTGCATTGGTTCACCACGAGGCACTCCAGCAGGCACTCAGCTCACCGTGTGGGCACTTGCATAGACACTTGGCTCACCGCGTGGGCACTCAGCTGGCCATGCGGACACTGGCTCGCCACGCAGGCACACTTTCTCTTCTTCTTTTTCACCAGGAGACCCCAGGGATCAAACCTGGGTCCTCCCATATGGTGGGCGGAGGTCCCACCACTTGAGCCCCATCTGCTTCCCAGCATAACATTTTGCAGGTCCACCCACATTGCAGCATATATCCCAACACCATTCCTTTCCACAACTAAACAATACCCCACCACTGTACGTACACACAGCATTCTGTGGAGTCCCTTGGCAGCTGGTCGGCCCTTGGGCTAGTTTCACCTTTCCGCAAAGGTGCATAATGCTGTTACGTGTGTTTATGAGGTTTCACGTGGGCACATGTCTTCATTTCCTTGGCTATGTACCTAGGAATGGAATTGCTGGCTCAAAAGGGCGGATTTATAATTGATTGAGGAGGCGGCAGAGTGTTTTCCAGGGCAGCTAAGGTTACCTTCTCTGCTCAGATGCACCCGTGTGTTACCACATGTCAGTCCTCAACTCAAAGTCAATCCCCCGCCTGGCCAATCAGCTTTTCAGATTTGGCGATCCACCGCTCACAGTGGACTACCCTTCTCCAGGGGTGGTGGACCCCTCCCTCTCTCCCTCATTTCTTTTTGGGGACCCACAGAAAAGTGCCTGCAGGCTGCCTGAATGGAGTGTGCCCTTGGGCTGTGGACGTTGGGAAGACAATGGTCCCAGCAAAGAAGCCACACCCCAGAGGCTCCAGCCCCACGTGGGCACCAGGTGTACCTCGAGACATCCTAGCATAGCCCTCATGTCTCTCCTGAATCTGAGCCCCCAGTCAGGCCTAGGAATCTGCACTGTCACATCTCAGCCCCCCTCTGAGCACCCTTGTTCTAGAACATCTGCCCCCACCCACCCACTGAGCTGGCCCATCAGTGAGAGCCCAATGTCTGCAATGCTCGTACAGGCCGTCGATGGACTTTCACCCACAGGGATGCCCCGGTGAGCCCAGGAAGTCCAACGCATCAAAGCAGAACATCTCAGAGCCCACTGTGTTTCCTCTCCCAGTGCTGGTAAGGGTCCCAGGGACCCCCCACCAGCCCCCATTGGAAGGACTCTCTGATTTTCGGGCTCTGTCCTCACCCTCTGAGATCCTCTCTCCCCTGTCCCTGCTTGACCTGCTGCTCCTCCTGCATCTCCGCTCACCCAAGAGGAGGTCTTCGTGCTTTACCTGGGGGTGCTTCTTTATGCTTTAAGATTCTCCCAGAAGAGTATGGGCTATGATGTGGACCATTGACCATGAGGTGCAGCGATGCCCAGAGATATACTTACCAAATGCAATGGATGTGTCATGATGGTGGGAGAGAGTGTTGCATGGGGGGAGTGGTGGGGTGGGGGCGGTGGGGTTGAATGGAACCTCATATTTTTTGAATGTAATATTTTTAAAAAATGAATTAAAAATTAAAAAAAAAAAAGATTCTCCCAGAAGACCCCTTCCCACCCCCTTTTGTCCCCTGACAAGAAGATATAGACGATATCCAGGGACCCCCCCCCCCCCGTGGTCTTTTAACTTCTTAGAGGCATTTGCAACTTTACGGAGGAGCTAAATCTCATCTAAGCCTGATCCAAATGTTGAAGAGAATTCCCTTTGATGCCTGAAGACTCAGGAGTAAGCAGGGTTTTACTAAGAATAATATTTTTATTAGAAATAATCACTCGTGAGGAGTTTAGCATCTCCATCCATTTATTCACTCACTTCCCAACGTTCATAAAATGCCTGCAATGTACTCATTGGACCAAATGACATAACCGCCAAACTCCTCTCTTCGGCCTTTTATTTTGTGTCATAAAATGGTTCGTCTCGGTCGTGGATGTCAGTTTGGGAAGGAGTTGTGTAACGCTGGACCAGCGGTGTGAAAAGAAAGAATCGGGGACAAAAAAAATAATAATAAAAAAGAAAGACACAAAATTTTAAAAAAGGAAAGAAAGAACGATTTAGGGAAATTTTAAGATACTTTCATGTGCGCCTGGAGCATCTTGGAAACTGCATCCACAGCAAAGCCTCCTCCTGCTCCAAACAAATACCTGCCGATGACACAAGAAACTCTAAACCGGTGCTCTGAGCCCTGCCAGCAACGAGAGTCCTCGGTGAGACTTTTGGAATTGCCGCCGCCCCAGGCCACATCTGGGGTCAATTAGCTCTGCCTTCCTTCTCTGAGAGAGGCTCCAGCTGACCGGGTAGAAGCCCAAACCCTGCTCCACATGGCGCTCTGCGGACTTCCCTTGCACAGGAAGCCTCTGAAAACAAAGGAGGTCTGCAAATCTAGGGCGTGCCTGGGAGAGCCGATGCTGGGATTCCGAGGAGCACAGAACAAGGCTTGAAATCTGAGCTCCTTCACGGGCTCACGGGCCAGTAATTCCGCCCCCCGCCCCGAGAAACTGGGTGATGTCTGGAGACCTTTTTGGTTGTCTCTCCTGGTATCTGGTGGATGGAGGCCAAGTATGCTTCTCATCACCTTACAGTGCCCAGGACATGCCCATCACCCAAGACCATCCAGCCCAAATGTCGATAGCGATGATGCTGGAAAACCTTGCACTAGCGTGAGAGACCTTGTCTGCCTGCCCATTTCTCATCTACATCTGCCTGTCATCCATCCATCACCCATCGTCTATATATTTTTATCATCTATCATCTATATTGATGCATGTGTCTATTATCTATCTGTATCTACCATTTATCGATGTATCCCTCTAGATCTATCATCTAGCAAGCTCACCTAACTCCTCTGTCCATCTCTCTTTATCTATGTATCCACCTACCGTACATCATCTATATTTCTAGCTATCATCCATCTCTCCACCACCTATCAGCTGCTTGTCTGTTATCTATTTATTCATCAACTATCATCTATATATCTTTATTCTGTCATCTATATCTACCATTTGTCAATGCAATACTCTATATCTATCATCTAGCAGGCTCACCTAACTCACCTATCTCTCTATATATATCTATGTATCCATGTACTGTATATCTATCATCTATATTTATATTTATCATCCTTTTATCTAATCTATCATTTATGTCCCATCTACCAGCTGCTTGTCTATTATCTATTTATCCATTGCCTATGATCTATATATTTTTATCGTCTATTTCTACACATGTATCTATCAAATAGCTACCATTTATCAATGCATCATTCTATATCTATCATCTAGCAATCTCATCTAACTCATCTGTCCATCTCTCTATATCTGTGTATCTACCATATATCTATCGTCTATGTTTATAACTATCATCCATCTATCTACCATGTACCATCTGTCATTTATTCATCAACAATCATCTATATATCTTTATCATGTACATCTCTACATGTATCCATCTATCTATATCTATTATCTATCAATGTATCCCTCTATATCTATCATCTAGCAAGCTCATCCAACTCATCTTTCTATCTAGCTATATCTATGTATCATCTACTGTACATCTATCATCTATATTTATAGCCATCATCTATCTATCTAATCTATCATCTGTGTCCCATCTATCGGCTGCCTGTCTATATCTCTCTATCCATCACCTATCATCTATCATCTATATATCTTTATCTGTCACCGATATCTACACATGTATCTATCATCTATATCTACCATTTATCAATGAATCACTCTATATCTTTCATCTAGCAGGCTCACCTAACTCATCTGTCCATCTCTCTATATCTATGTATCCACGTACCATACATCTATCATCTATATTTATAGCTATCATCCATCTCTCTAATCTGTCTTCTATCTACTATTATTGCCTATCTGTATTTATTTATCCATCAGCTATCATCTATATATCTTTATCTATTATCTGTATCTACACATGTATCTATCATCTGTATCTACCATTTACCAATGCATCACTCTAGATCATCTGGAACGCTCTCCTAACTCCTCTGTCCATCTCTCTCTCTCTATGTATCCTTCTACCATATATCCACGTATCATCTCGCTGTCATCCATCTCACTTGTCATCTCTCATCTTTCTCTTGCAATCGTTCAAATCAGGGAGGATTCTGCCCTCCAGTGGACACTTGGCCACATCTAGAGACATTTTTGTTTGCCGCATTAGGGAAGGATTTCTCCTGGAATCGAGTGGGTGCAGGCCAGAGACACTGGTCAATATCCTTTGGTGCCCTGGATGCAGGACGTCCCTCTCTACAGAAAATCACCCAGCCCCAAACGCCAAAACTGCTCTAAAGGAGACCATCACCACGAATTTGCAAGACGTTCTTTTCCATTTCCGGCACCGTCGACGTTGGCTCTTTAGTCCTGATAAACACACCCGAACCCCAGAAAGCCTGTAAATATGCTATAATGAAGGAAAAGACTTTCCAGGGAAAATGCCTCAGTGGGAACGTGAGGTTGGAAGACTTTGGGTGAGGTTAGAGAGGGAAGACTTTTTTTTTTCATTATTGTCTTTTTTTTTTTTTTTAAAGATAAATAGATCACACAAAACATTACATTAACAAACATAAGAGGATGTAGACTGTTTTAAAATGCAGGCAGGGACGGCCAAGTTCTCCTAAGGCAATGAACAAGAAAGCCTAGCGGAGAAGCCGGCATGGAAATCGTCCCCTGTGAGTTCATGGATTAAGCCGAAGCCAAAAACCAGGGACATGGGCAAACAGGTGATGTCCTCCCAGGTGTGACCGGGGCGCTCACCTGCGACCCTCTCAAGGTGGAACGCAGCTGTGCCTGCCCGGGCCCCAGGAGAGCGGAGCCAGAAGGCATCATTAACTTGCTGTAAATAAACACGAAGGGTAACGACCAGACAAAGGGCAGGCAGAGCTAACGCAAAGGGCAGCCGAGAGCGGGCCCCACGGGCTGCGGTTAATCAAATGTTGAGCTTGGCCAGGACCTGCAACGATCAGTAGCCGCCTGGCCTCCCCGGGGCTCACAAAGGCTCAATTACACAGATGCAACCTTTCATCGGTGCTTTCATCTTTCCTTCTAAAGGTACCCGAATGTCATGGTCTTTGATTAAAAAATAATCATGGAAACAGCCAGGACCTGCGGATGCTACAAATGAACATGTGGCCGTGCCCCCCAGAAAATGGCCCCAGAGCCAGATAGGCCCCTCCAATCACAGGAACCAGCTGAGGATTGTCAATTAGCCCTGCCCGGAAAAGACGGATTGCTCTAAAATATAAACCCCGAGAAGGGAGGCGCCGCAGCGCCCTGTCTGTTCACCTGTCCTTAGAGCCCAGACCATGGCTTGCGGCAGCTGGAAAACGTGCTTATTAAAATGTCTTCACTTAAGCAGCTCTGAAAACCTCCCAGGAAATCCCAGATAAATGAATCCAAGTATCACAACAAGAACGAAATGATTCCAGGATCCTCCTCAATCAAGGATCCCAGAAGCTGACCTCCAGATGTGCCTGCACGTGAAAATAATTTACAGGCGAGCCTCATTACTCGTAGTTGTTGGTGCTATAGTATCCAGAAAACATGGAATTAGCCAGTATTGAACCATTGTCCCTGGAAGATTCCAGCCAGCCTCTGGCAGTACTTCCTAAGCCAAAGGATACGTAACTTTGTTTCTTTTTTTTTAATATATATACATTTTTTATTTTTAAAAGATACTTAGATTACATAAATGTTACATTAAAAATGTAGGGGATATATAAAGTCCAACATCTGACCCTGCAATATTATTTAGGACAACTCCAAGTCCCAAAAATGCCCCACATCACATCTCTTCTTCCCTCTCCCTGCCCTCAGCAACTACTGTAGCCACTTTCTCCACCTCCATGCTACAATTTATTCTATTACTAGTCACAATAGTTCCATAGTAGAATCCCAGTAAGGCCACTCAAATCCATATTTTATTCCTCCATCCTGTGGACGCTGGCATGGTGATGTCCACTCCAACTCTATATATGAGAGGGGGCTTAGATCCCACATGGATGATGGATGCAGTTCTCCTGCTTGCAGTTGTAGGCACTCTTGGCTCCCTGGTGTGGTGGTTGACCTTCTTCGCCTCCCTGTTAGCTGGCCTGGGTAAGTCTAACAAACCAGAGGGTAGGAGTTGCAAGTCTGCTGAGGCTCAGGGCCCATCTGGCACATGGGCAGTTCAGAGATTCAAGTCTCCTGAGTATACTGGGGCAGAGTGTGAACTACAGGGTAAACTATTATCTGTGTGGTGCAGCAGTGCTCCAAAATGTGTTCACCAAGTGCAATGAGTGTGCCACAATGATGGGGGAGGTTGTTGGTGTGGGAGGAGTGGGGTGAGGGGATGGGGGGTATACGGGAACCTCTTATATTTTCTAATATAACATTTTTTGTGATGTATATATCTTTAAAAAAATACAATTTACAAAAATGATGGGGTGGAGGAGTGGGGAGTGCGGTATATGGGAACCTCTTATGATTTTTAAATGTTTTTTAATGTAACGTTCTTTGTGATCTATCAACTTTAATTTTAAAAGTGTAAAAAAAATGTAAGGGATTCCCATATGCCCTGCTCCCAACCCCTCCCTTGTTTTCCCGCATCAACAACATCCTTCATAAGTGGGGTACATTTGTTACAATTGATGAACACATTTTGGAGCATTACCGCTAAGCATGGATTATAGTTTACATTGTAGTTTACACTCTCACCCTCACAATTTTGTAAATTACAAGATATACAGTGGCCTGTATCTGTCGTTGCAATGTCATTCAGGACAAGTCCCAAGTCCTGAAAATGTCCCTAAATTGCACCTCTTTTTCCCTCTCCCTCCCCTCAGAACCTTCAGTGGCCACTGTCTCCACATCAATGATATAATTTCTTCCATTGCTAGAATCACAATAGGTCTATGATAAAGTATCAATTAAGTCTGATCTAATCTGTCATTCATTCCCTAATCCTGAGGATTCCAGGTTCATGTGTGTTTCAGTTCTAGAGTGATACAAAGTAACTATTTGGGGCAGCAGGCGTGGCCCAGTGGTTAGGGCATCTGTCTACCACATGGGAGGTCCATGGTTCAAACCCCGGGCCTCCTTGACCCGTGTGGCGCTGTCCTATGCGCAGCGCTGATGCATGCAAGGAGTGTCCTGCCACGCAGGGGTGTCCCCCACGTAAGGGAGCCCCACGTGCAAGGAGTGCACTCCGTAAGGAAAGCCGCCCAGTGCGAAAGAAAGTGCAGCATGCCCAAGAATGGCGCCGCACACGGAGAGCTGACACAACAAGATGACGCAACAAAAAGAAACACAGATTCCTGTGCCGCTGACAACAACAGAAGCAGACAAAGAAGACGCAGCAAATAGACACAGAGAACAGACAACGGGGCGGGGAAGGGGGGGAGGGGAGAGAAAACAAAACAAAGTAACTATTTGTATCTTTTGCTTCCTTCTAAAATCTACATAGAATGATTCCTACAAAGTTTTTTATTTTACCTCCTTTAAAAGTCTGTCCTCACTTAACCCCATCTGGAAACAGTATCATTGTCTTCCCAATACTCAGAGCAGCATTTAAACAAAGCCTCTGAACATCAATTTCAGCCGGTTTAATCAGGTAGCTGGAGCTCATTAGACAAGCTGTTGATTCATGTGTTCAGGGCAAGTCCACCAAAATTGCGAGTCCTGATTTGGGGTTATCAATCTCTTTGCAACTGCTGGGGCCATAACTAAGGAGGATCAAATGTATCAGAACATGTCCACAGGTCAGGAGAACAGCGGAGCTCTACAGAGCTGGGAAGGAAAACTAATATAGCCTGTCCATAAATTCAAACTTATTTTATATCCAAATGTCCCTAGAAAGCCATCTGAGAAGTATAAGATCTATAGGCTTTGGATATTCAGGGAGGATGCAAGCTAAATGCATCAGGCTTACCCGGAGTGATGTGGGCTCTGGGTGGGAGGCTCTTTGTCTCTTCAGAGAGAACCTTAACCTAAGCTGTCTGTCCTGACTTGTGGGTGTGGGACGGTAAGAGGCTGCAGTCCTGCTCTTGGTGACCATGGCAACGACTCCAGTCCCACGAGGCAATTTAGCCATGCAAACTCTATATACATACCAGTCAGTCCAGGGAAACTCTGACGGTGGTGATGCCGAAACTTAAGGGAACTTGGACTTGGCCTCAAATGGGAAATAGGATATAGCCTGTGCATAAATTCAAAACCATCTAATTCTGTATCCAAGTGTGCCTAGTCTCTAGAAATCCAGTTAAGTGATATGGGCTTTGAATGTTCAGAAAGGATGTAAGACTGAATGTGTATTCAAAGTTGCATCCAGACAGAATGTAGCAAGATGCTAATTCAAGCTCACCTGAGGTGTGGGCGATATGTTAACTCAAAACCTACCTGGTACTCAGGCAAACACTTAACTAACAAAGAAAGTCGTTCTCTTTGATAAAAACACCATTTGACTGCCCACCCTGTATAAAAGGAACTTGAAAATCTTGTTGGGGCTAAGGTTTGCAATAGAAAGCTCCTGAGTCCCACCGGCTGTCAATAAACCGTTTTTCCTTCTCAAAATCAGTCCTGAGCCCTGGCCTTTCTATACCCAAATAATTGAACCTCTCTCAAATGCTACAACAGGAATGTGGGGAGTTCGTGCTAAAAGTCTACCTGGAATGTAGGGGATATATGTTAACTCAAGTCTACCTGGAATGGGGCGGATATGTGTTAAATCAAGCTTACCTGGAGGAAATAACCTAACTAATACTCAGATAAAACACTTGAAGAAACTAACAAAAACTCCTTTTGCATACAAGCACCGTTTGACTCCCCACTCTTAGTTCCTCTGTATAAAAAAGGGACCCAAAAATTCTATTCAGGCCTTGGTTTTTATCAGGATAAGAGTCTGCCGAGTCCAGCCAGTCAAAATAAACCATCTTCCTTCTCAGAATTCTTGAGTCCTGTCCTTCAATACCACATACACCTGACTTCTCTCTGCCAGGACAAAATGAGGCGAAGCTGGTAAGAGCATGGCATCCAGCTGTGTCCCGGAGAGACTGTGTGGAAAGACAAGTTGGAGTCACGTTTGCAGACCACGGCATTTAATTCCAGAAACCATCATTTAGCTGCAACTAGGAAACCACATTGTTTGCAAATATAGACATAAAAGGGACGTTAGCCTGACTCCTATTGATTGGATGGGGACCTGTCCATCGTGTAGGGGCGGCTGGAGGGCAGGTAGGCTTTATTTTGTATTGAGTGAAACATCCTGAGCCAGGGGCTTGATTGGCTTCTCGGGTTGTCTGCCTTGGTGGGGATTTCAAATTTCAAAAGATACACCAGAATCTCAAGAGGGAATTCAATGAGGAAAGAGGGCTTGGGTTTTTTCAGCTCGGAGGGCTTTGTCTCTATAATTTTATCAGGATCTTTGGCTCAGCCTCACAGGAGACTTTTGAAGGACACACCACCCAGGTGTCCACTGGGGAGAGGACGCAGCTGTGCCTTTCATCTTATTCACGGACAAGGGGCTACTCTCAAAGGTGCATGAATTTCCACGTCTTCTGATTCTCCTCACCTGCAGGCCAGGTGGGCTCCTCTGGCCAAAAGAGGGACCAGGTGTACAACGAGAAGGAGCACAGGTGTGAGGGGACACGCCTGTGAGGCAGCTTCTGCTACAGGCACCGGGACACACCTCCACACTGATGGTGACTTCCCAATGTCCAGGAACACCCCATGTCCAGCTCCAGGGCCGGACAGCTTGTTCCCAGAGTAGACAATCTACTTCTGTAAGGGTCAGATGGCAAATATTTCAGTCATCACAACGGCTCAACTCTGCCATTGCAGCCCAAGAACAGCCATCAGTAAATGAATGGGGTTGCGTTCCAATAAAACTTTATTTGCAAAGCAAGCCAAGGGCCAGGTTGGGTGCACAGACTGCAGTTTGCCACATCCTACTTTAGCCTCTGCATAAACCTGCCTCTCTTGTTGTAGCAGAGAGAAGGCGGTTGTCCACGGCATTGAAGGCCAGGACGCAAGAAGCTGAGAAGGAAGATTTATTACGACCAGTCAGACTCGGTGGACTCCTCTCCTGATAAAAACCCAGCCCCAAATAGGATTTTTGGGTCCCTTTTATACAGAGGATGTAGGAGTGGGGAGTCAAATGGTGCATATATGAAAAAGGACCTTTTTGTTAGTTTCTCCCAGGGTTTTATCTGAGTATCAGATGGGCTATATCCTCCAGGTAAGCTTGAATTAACACATATCTCCCACATTCCAGGTAAGCTTTTGTGTTTGTTTGTTTAAAATTTCTTGTTATGCCAAATAAGTGAAAGTCTTTGAAGAAGGTGATGGAGTGCCTTTTATTTTGATAATCACTGGCCAGCAAATCTGCTTAAATGTGGCAACAGATAGTTTGCCTTAGCTTTCTTTGTGTGTGTGTTTTAATCTGTGTTTATTTTTTTTCTTCTTTATTTTCTTTCAAATGTTGCATTAAAAAAACTATGAGGTCCCCATATACCCCCCACTCCTCCCACATCAACAACCTCTTCCATCATCGTGGCACATCCACTGCACCTGCTGAATACATTTTGGAGCACTGCTGCACTGCATGGGTAATGGTTTACATTGTAGTTTACACTCTCCCCCAGTCCACCCAGTGGGCCATGGCAGGACACACGATGTCCAGCATCTGTCCCTGCAGCACCACCCAGGACAACTCCAAGTCCTGAAAATGCCCCCACAGCACATCTCTTCTTCCCTCTCCCTGCAGCCACCATGGGCACTTTTTCCACATCAATGCTACAGTTTCTTCCATTGCTAGTCACAATAGTTCCATAGTAGAATACCAATAAGTCCACTCTAATCCATATTTTATTCCTCCAGCCCATGGACCCTGGGATGGTGAAGTCCACTCCACCTCTATATCGAGAGGGGGCTTAGATTCCACGTGGCTGATGGATGGGATTCTCCTGCTTGCAGTTGTAGGCACTCTTGGCTCCCTGGCGTGGTGGTTGACCCTCTCCACCTCCCTATCATGAACCCCCCGCATTCCAGGTGAGCTTTAATTAACACACTTAGTTTGCATCCTCCCTGATGACCCAAAGCCTACAGAGTTCATACCTCTCTCAATGGGCTTTCCAGGGAACGAGGCATACTTGGCTATAGAATAAGTTTGAATAACAGGCCTGTTATTCTCACCAACAACGTTCCTTGACAGTTGCACAGTCCAATTCGAGCCAACGAGAATCTACAAGAGATTGTTGGGGTGGTTTCTGGAAAAACTTGACTCCCTTGGGGAGATCCCCCAGAGTGACTCTCTCCTGCGCTGTGCGATCGAAGGAACCGTAACACAAGAGCTGCTTCATCTTTGGCGGCAGCCTTCCTTCATGAGGGGGAGGAAGCTGGAGTTAGAGACGCCCAATTGGCTGAAAGGGAAGAAGCAGGTTCTGAACCTCGTGGAGCTGCTGGAGTCAGCCTGGAAGCCATCCCTGTCCCTGGACTCCGCTTGTGGGAACTTGGATGCTACCTCATCATTTAAGCTGGGCCCACTTGGCATGACTTGCAGCCAAAATGATTGCAAGTGGAATTGCTGGCGTACACCAGAGCCAGTGCCCGTTCCTCTCAAGTGACTGCTCTTCATTTTGCATGGAAGTCTAGGCTCCATCTTGCTTCATGCTCTTCTGCTATACTGCCTTCTTCTTGTCCTGAGGCTTCTCTGCTGATGCTGAAATGAAAAGAAAAAGGAAACCCCTCGGTTTCCACTCCTGAATGACTCGGGTGAGCGGGGACTTTGGCCCCATGGGGTTAACTTTGGCCCCAAGGGGCAGGGGTGAGAGCTGATGAGGACATTTCTCCAGCTTCCCCTGGACAACTTGTTTGGGGAGCATCCTGTACCATCCTTGCGTCGCCCTGAAAGAGACCAAAGCAGTATAGGATGTATGTTATCCTGCAGCCTTAATTTTTAGATTTAGCTAGGGAATAATACTCTAGTTTTTTTTTTCTCTCTCTCTCTTTTTATTTTTTAAAATGTTACATTCAAAAAATATAAGGTCCCCATATACCCCCCACACCCCTCTCCCTACTCCTCCCACATCAACAACCTCTTTCATCATCATGGCACATTCATTGCATTTGGTGGATACATCTGGGAGCACTGCTGCACCACATGGATAATGGTTTACACTGTAGTTTACACTCTCCCCCAGTCCACCCAGTGGGCCATGGCAGGACATACAATGTCCAGCATCTGTCCCTGCAGTACCACCCAGGATAACTCCAAGTCCTCAAAATGCCACCACATCACATCTCTTCTTCCCTCTCCCTACCCTCAGAAGCTACTGTGGCCACTTTCTCCATATCAATGCTATAATTTCTTCCATTACTAATCACAATAGTTCCATAGTAGACTATCAGTAAGCCCACTCTAATCCATATTTTATTCCTCCATTCTGTGGCCCCTGGGATGGTGATGTCCACTCCACCTTTACATCAAGAGGGGGCTTAGATCCCACATGGATGATGGATGCAATTCTCCTGCTTGCAGTTGTAGGCACTCTTGGCTCCCTGGTGTGGTGGTTGACCATCTTCACCTCCCTGTTAGCTGGCCAGTTAGGGATATTCTAGTTTTAACTATGTAATCTCACTCTTGTAACACATAGCAATGTAGTTATACATTTGTTATCTGTTCCCAAGACACTGCTTGAGCCACAAAGTAAATTCCCATTTTCCTTTCCCATATCTGTACCGAAGAAGCTGCTGTTTTCCTCTTCTTTGTCTAAGCCTGGCAAGATTGGGAAATTTACAAACAGAATGGGAACAAAGAAAAACATGGTCTCTGAATTATTCACTTTTAAAAATAGCTTAAGACAAATATCTCAAATGTTTTTATTTTATTCTGAGTACTATGCTTTATTTTTATAACTATGTGATCTTTAACTTGTAACCAGCCCACATTTGTATTCCCTTATCTTACTCTGCATGGATTCTGAATGGCCTGCTTAATTGAGCCTAGTGATGCTAATTGGGTGATTTCAAAGAAGAGCTGGGTAGTATGGGTACTTGAGTGTGACAGCTGTGGGCATCAAAAATGCCCCAGATGACATTTTGGCAAGAAGGACGGGTGTGTGCCCTACCATCGCTGTAGTTGTTGACAATTCTGATGCATACCTGAGTGAAAATTAAAATCTGGTTTTAAAAATGTGCTCTGCATTCAGGACAATGTATATGTGAAGACCAAAACTCATGAAATACCCATGGGGGGTTTACTCTGTCATCTACAAACTATTCCTTTAATCAGAGAACTCTCCTTTTGCATCTTAGCATCTGTTTGGAGAACAAGGAAAGGAAAGAGCGCTGAGAAACTTATGACCAAGCCATTAGGAGTCTCTGATGATTTACGGTTGAATGAGAAACGATCGTGAGGCCTCTCCTCAGTTATAACAAATGTCAGGGGAAAAATGTGATGCAATTTATGAAAAAAATCGATTTGCACATTCATTTCATAGTGGATAATAAAAATAACTGAATAATAACAAAAATATCATAGTGCCTTTCAGTTTCTGAAGCATGTTTACATCTATTATTTCAAGGGCTGCACGAAAATAAGGAGGCAAACACATTATGGTTTTTCCTTGAAAAAACTAACACTCATCCATGACAGGTCTGTCCAGTTCTGGTGAGTTATGCATGCCAGGCTCTGGGAGAATTGTGTTTATACACTCCACTGAAAATCAAACTCACAATCACCTTTGATGTGGATTGTTCCCATAGTAGACAGGGCAGAGCTAAATCTAAGAGAAAGCAACTAATTTCTAAGTTCACCCAGTAGACACACAATGGAGCGGATTTGAAAAAAACAAAAAAAAACAACATACGTATTAGTCAGCCAAAGGGGTGCTGATGCAAAATACCAGAAATGGGTTTTTATAAAGGGTGTCTATCTGGGGTAGGAGCTTACAGTTACCAGGCCATAAAGCATAAGTTACTTCCCTCACCAAAGTCTATTTGGAGCAAGATGGCTGCCGACGTCTGCGAGGGCTCAGGCTTCCTGGGTTCCTCTGGGCTCAGCTCCTCTGTTTTCTCCACAAGGTCAGCTGTAGACTATGAGGCTCTCTAGGCTTTGCCTCTCTCCACAAGGTCAGCTGTAGGCTATGAGGCTCTCTAGTCTTTGCCTCTCTCCACAAGGTCTGCTGTAGACTCTCAGGTGAATGGCTCTGTCTCTCTCCCTGGGGCTCCAGCTTCAGCATCAAACGCCAACATCAAAACTCCAACATCAGAAACCCTCCACTCTGTCCTCTGCCATGCCTTTTATCTGTGAGTCCTCACCCACCAAGAGGCGGGAACTCAATGCCCTAGTGAAGTGGCCCAATCAAAGCCCTAATCATAGCTCAATCACACCCAGGTCCAGACCAGATCACAAACATAACCCAGTATCTATTTTTGGAACTCATAACTCCGTCAAACTGCTACAACATATAAGGTCATCCTTCTCCAAGACGTGGTGCTAAGATGCCAATATTGTGGAATGCCTTGTTCCGAGCGGTATGTTGCCTTAGTTTCCAATTGCTTCTACAATAAATTACCACAAACGCAGGGCTTTAAAAGAATTCAAATGCATTCGCTTACAAGTTGGGGGACCAGAAGTCTGAAATAGGTCTAAACTCCGATTGTCAAGCCATGTTCCTTCTAGAGATCCTAAGGTGCTTTAGTTTCCTTTGACTGCTCAAATACCATGAGAAGTGTTGGGTTAAACAGTGGGAATTTGTTCACAGTTTGGAGGTTAAAAGAAAATCCGTATCAAGCCGTCATCAAGGCAATGCTTTCTCCTGAAAACTGCAGCATTCTGGGGCTGGCTACATGGATTTGTGGTCCTTGGCTTGTCACACGGCAAGTTGCATGTAGCCTCTCCTGGCCTCCCCTTCTCTTCTAGGGCCTGTTGGTGTTGAGATTTTAGCTGCTTGCTCTGTGGTGCGCTCTCTCTCTCTCTCTCTCTTCCTCTCTCTCTCTCTGTCTCTCTCTGTCTCTCTCTGTCTCTCTGTCTCTCTCTCTGAGTTTCATGCTCTTACAAAGGACTCAAGTAATAGGATTAAGACCCACGTTGACTGGTTCGGGCCATACCTTAACTGAAACAGCTTCATCAAAAGGTCCTACTATGGAATTATTGTGACTCTAGCAAAGGAAGAAACTACATCATTGATGTGGAGACAGCAGCCATGGGAATTGCTGTGGGCAGGGAGAGGGAAGAAGAGGTGTGATGTGGGGGCATTTTCAGGACTTGGAGTTGTCCTGGGTGGTGCTGCAGGGACGGATGCTGGATGTTGTGTGTCCTGCCATGGCCCACTGGGTGGACTGGGGGAGAGTGTAAACGACAATGTAAACTATAATCCGTGTGGTGCAGCAGTGCTCCAAAACGTATTCACCAAATGCAATTAATGCACCACAATGATGAAAGAGGTTGTCGAAGTGGGAAGGTTGGGGGATGGAGTGGGGTGAGAGGTATATGGGAACCTCTTATACTTTTTAATGTAACATTTTGTGTGATCTATGCATCTTTTCAAAAAAAGATAATTAAAAAATCATTTTCAAAAAATAGTAATATTTTTTTAAAAAGGTTTTCCTTACAATGGGCTTCCAGCCACAGGAATGGGTTGGGTTTAAGAACATGTTTTCTGGGGAAACGGACTTTGGCCCAGTGGTTAGGGCGTCCGTCTACCACATGGGAGGTCCGCGGTTCAAACCCCGGGCCTCCTTGACTCATGTGGAACTGGCCATGCGCAGTGCTGATGCGCGCAAGGAGTGCCGTGCCACGCAGGGGTGTCCCCCGCGTAGGGGAGCCCCACGCGCAAGGAGTGCGCCCGTGAGGAGAGCCGCCCAGCGTGAAAGGAAAGAGCAGCCTGCCCAGGAATGGCGCCGCCCACACTTCCCGTGCCGCTGACGACAACAGAAGCGGACAAAGAAACAAGACGCAGCAAATAGACACCAAGAACAGACAACCAGGGGAGGGGGGGAAATTAAATAAAATATATCTTTAAAAAAAAAAAAAAAAAGAAGAACATGTTTTCTGGGACCTGCAGCTCCAAACCACACATATGGAGAATCCCAGCGTCCAGAGCTGCCTGCGTCCCTGGCTCCTGCCCCTTGTCCACCTACCCCTGCCCCCATCCCTTTCTCCTCCCTCCCTTTTATAAATTCCCTTCTGATGGAATTGGGCTCAGCTAGATAATCCAGGATAATCTCCCCTTTTGAAATCTTTAATGCCCCTTTGTCATGGCCAGTCATAGATTCACAGGGTCTGAGAATCAGGACTTGGGCATCTTTTGGGGGATGTAATTATTCCTATCCCCCACTCCAATCCAAAACCCAGTGATTGCAATAATGAGCATAAGTGAATAATTCACAGAGTAACATCTGCTTACCAGGAGATGGGGTTGGGGGACAGAGGGGAAGTTAATGCTTAAATTACTCAGTTTCTCTTTGGGGTGATGGAAAAGTTTGGGTCATGGAAGGTGGTGATGGTAGCACAACATTGTGAATATAATTCACACTAAATTACATATTGGAATGTGGCTAAAAGGGGAAGTTTTAGGTTGTATGTATGTTACTAGAATAAAAATTAAAAGAAAAAAACATAGGAGTGTATCACACAAACAGAAAACCCTATTGTAAACCATGGACTATAGATAATAGTGCAATAAAAATCATATTCTTTCACCAATTGTAACAAGCAGACCATACTGTGCAAGGTTTTAATAATATAATAATAGGGTGGTATAGGGAAACTCTATTTTATGCATAGTTTTTGTCTTTTTTTTTTTAATATTACATTCAAAAAATATGAGGTCCCCATATACCCCACCCCCCTCACCCTACTCCTCCCCCCATAACAACAACCTCCTCCATCATCATGAGACATTCATTGAATTTGGTAAATACATCTCTGAGCACCGCTGCACCTCATGGTCAATGGTCCACACCATAGCCCACACTCTCCCCCAGTCCACCCAGTGGGCCATGGGAGGACATACAATGTCCGGTAACTGTCCCTGCAGCACCACCCAGGACAACTCCAACCCCTGAAAATGCCCCCACATCACATCTTTTCCTCCCATTCCCTACCCCCAGCAGCCACCATGGCCACTTTCTCCACACCAATGCCACATTTTCTTTGATTACAGTTAGAGTAGTTCATGAATAGAATATCATAAACCTTTTCTGCAAACTTACAACTTTTCTAACTGAAAAAAAAACAGGTATTTTAAAAAGTGAGTTATTACAATGATGCCAGAATAAAGGATCATGATGCAATTGCCACCCACTCTTGAAAATACAGAATTTACTCAATTCTAGACCTTGGAGGGATTTTATATCAAGTCACATGGCCCCAATTCATCAACGAAGAAACACACACACAACATAAATTTCCAAAAGCACTCAGGGGCTGTTTTAGTTTCCTGGTTGCTGAAACCAATACTGTACAATGGGTAGGTTGAACCACAGGAATTTATCAGCTCACAGTTTCAGAGGCGAGACAGCTTGCTTCCTCCTCCTGTGGGTATCTCCTGGCCGGCAATCTTTGGGGTTCCTTGGCTTTTCCGTCACGTGGCATTGCACATGGTGGCGTCTTCTCCTTTCTCCTCTGGGTTCCATTGGCTTCCAGTGTCTGGCTGCCTCTCGTGGCTTCCTTCTTGTGACAAATCTCCTTTCCTTCTAAGGACTTGGCCACGTTGGACTACATCCCTCTCTCTTACACTTCGGGTACCTGAACTATCAGCATCTTCCAACATCCTCTTTACAAATGGGTTCACACCCACAGGGCCAGGGACTGGGACGAGAACTGTGCCCTTGGTGCAGTTTGTGATTCCAGTTCCAACATGGCGGGCGTAAAACAGCAACCCTTGGTCCTTACCTCCTTCTGCGGTGGTGTTCATCTTTAGCTTGACCTCCGAGGCTGTTTCGAGGAGCCACTGAAACACGGCGTCTGAGAGCAAGAGTGATATCACCATCAAGTCAAGACACCTGCTGGGCACAGCACATAACTTTTTCTTAATCTTGCCTAAGATAATGGATGTGGTGGTTTTGTAGACGATGGAACTCCGCCATGGTTAGGAACTGAATTTCAGAGACTTGGGGAGAATGTTCACACCGGAGATCCCGAACAGGTGGAATGAATACACAAATAAATACCCTTTATAAAAACCAACCAATTTCTGGTATTTTGCATCAGACCCCTTTGGCTGACCAACACACGTGATGTATTGAGCTCCAAGCTTCCTCCTTATCCCCAATGTTTCCAGTTGTCCACTTGTCCCAATTGTCCCTCATGTTTCCAACAGGAGGAGTTGCTACACCTGTTGGGTTTTGGCTTTCTTGATCTAAAACAGCTTCATTGAGGTATAACAGATGCACAATAAACCACACCTTAAGTTTACAATCTGATCAGTTTTGACATACCTGTACACCCATGAAGCATTTGTCACAAACAAGGAAACAGACATAAGCTTTACCCCCAAAAGTTTCCTCATGTGCCTGTATAATCCCTGCCACTGAGCTGCTTCCTGCCCCTAATGAATTGTTTGGATTTTCTAGAATGCTCTATAAATAAAATTTATAGGACCGTACATTTTCTATAAGTGGAATCATAACCGTATGCACTTTTTATTCTGGCTTCTTACGATTAGTTTATTTATCTTGAGATTCATCCACATTGCCAAGTATCAGCACCTGCTGATTTTTGAATGTCTATGTACCAGTCACTGCCAGGATTCTTAGTGGGAGATGTTTGGAGATACTTAAAACATGCAGTGATAGCCCCCCCCCCCCCCCACCGGCATGTGCATCCCTCTCAGAGGGTGCCACAAAGCTTGCTTGCATTTGAAGTTGCTGTTTTCAAGTTGATTTTTGTTGTTTTTTCTGTTGACTGACTCTAATATATGTCCGATGTGTAAACAGAGCTTTAGAGGGAAAATAGGCTTTGAAAGCAATATCACAAAGAAAAACAATAAATTGTCTGAAATTAGTAGCTTTACTATTACTTGGTGTAGCAATTTTATATTATTGATGAATTCCAAAAAGAAATACTGGATTATGCTTGTAAACTGGTCTTTTCCTCTGGGCCCATGAGATTATACTGGGTTTAGAGGTTTACTTGATTACTTAATCAGGTAAACCTCTTGTGTCATTAGGGCGTTGAGTCCCTGCCCCGTGGTGAGTGGGGACTCACAGGTAAGAGACACGGCAAAGGACAGAGTTGAGGGTTTCTGATGTTGGAGTTTGATGCTGAAGCCTTAAGCTGGAGCCCTGGGAAGCAAGCTCACAGAGGAAAGAGCAGCCAGCCCCAGGAAGAGAGAAACCCTGAGCCCAGGAAGAAGCAAGTCCTGGGAAGAGAGGAACCCTGAACCCAGAGAGAAGCAAGACCCTGGAAGGGAGGAACCCAGAAAGCCTGAACTCCGGCAGACGTCGGCAGCCATCTTGCTCCAACACGTGGAAATAGACTTTGGTAAGGAAGTAACTTACGCTTTATGGCCTGTTATCTGCAAGCTCCTACCCCAAATAAATACCCTTTATAAAAAACAACCAATTTCTGGTATTTTGCATCAGCATCCCTTTGGCTGACCAAAATACTTGATGTATTGGTATCATTTGAAAATATGTTTTTTTAAATTTTGATTTCCATTTCCTTTTTCCATTAAAAAAACATCAGGCTTTTCAAAAACTGAAGTTCTACTGATAGCAGTAACCTTTACTGCCCCCACTGCAGATAGTCTTAAGTTTTGTGAAGAATGTCCCCCAATACATTGGTTTAAGAAACTTGAATATTCAAAGATCCAAGAATGCAAAGTTATACTTACATATATATTTGCAATGTGAAAGATTTGTTTACCCTTCCAATAAAAAAGATACGTTTATTGACTTCAGTGCTAGGTGGCAGATTTGGAGATGATGGTTTAGCAGGTGGTTTCCACCCTGCCTGGGAAAGGGGAGGCTGAGGGAACCCCGCCCTTGCTCCTTTGCTTAGAAAACGAGGGAGAGCAGAGACAGTGACCAAAGCTGAAAAGACTCAGAGCTGAGACTGTGGGATTTCTCCCAACCCACCCTTTAAACCAAACCGTATTGCATAAGTGAAGGACGTTTGCACAGCATTTGCTAGAGGAGCATTTTTACTTCTAAAACTTCAAAGTAAGGAACAATTATCTGCACCCTCAAACAGGAAGCACACTGCTATCCAAGGTGAGACTTTAATATTATAATTATTATTACTTGAAATTTAAAATACAAACACCCCTTCCCCCCACCACAGTAACCTGCAATCTACTTTATATCTTTATGAATGTGCCATTGCTGACCATCTATTGGACCTCAGACAATTTTTGTCCTTAGGTGTCTGGCTTATTTCACTTGGCATAATGTTTCTCAGGTTCTTCCATGTCACAGAGTGACTCAGAACTTTGTATATCCTGATGGCCAAACGATATTCTATCGTGTGCGTGTGGACCTCATTTGGCTTCTCCATCCATTTGCTGACAGACACTTGGCTTCTTTCCAGCTTTGTGTTGTTGTGAATAATGCTGCTGTGTACGTCGAGGGGCAAGTATCTGTTTGAGACCCTGTTGCTTCGCTCTCTTTGGGTATAGACCTAGAAGTGGGATTGCAGAGTCAACTGGTAATTCTAAGGCTAGATCTGAGCATCCCACAGATCCTCTGACCTCAGATTCAGCCATCCAGTCCAAAATTCCTCCTCCTCACTGACCAAGTCTGCTTGACCTTCTCCTTCGCTTGACCAAACTTCTGAAGCTTCTCCCTGAATCTAAGTCCCTGTTCTCCTCTCCCCACTTACCCCACCTCCTCCTCTCCTAGCACTCACAGCCTTGGCAGAGGCCAGCCGCCATCTTGCTTTGCCACGTGGCCGGGCAGCAGGATCAATGGCCGCCATCTTGCTTTGCCACGTGGCTGGACAGCAGGATCGATGGCCACCATCTTGCTTTGCCACACGGCTGGGCAGCAGGATCAACAGCAGCTGGCTTTGGTGAGAAAGCACCTCTGATAGTGCCTTTTCACAGCCTTGGAACAGAGAGCCTCTACCCCACATAAATCCCTTTTATAAAAGCCAACCCATTCCTGGTACTTTACATCAGCAGCCACTTGGCAAACCAAAGCGCCAAGTACATGCAATGACCAAATAATGAGGTGCGTTTCCAAGTCTTACAAGGGGAAAAAGGGCCCCTTTGGCTTCTGTTGGGATGGAATTGTGTTGCTTGCAAAGATACATTCAAGTGTTAACTTGTGTTCCTTTGGGGTGAACCCATTTGCAGATAGGACATTTGAAGACGCTATTATTAGGGAAGGTGTGGACTCGTTTGGGAAGAAGATCCTCAAAGATTCTATTTAGAGGAGGCCACCTTGAATCAGGGTGGCCCTTAACCTATAGGACTGGGGGGCTTTTAAACTAAGGGAAACTGGGCGCAGTGCATTTAAAAGGAGCCAGAAGTTCATAGACATCTGTGGAGGGAAGTGGATGTGGCTCAGTTCCTGGTGCTACCTAAAGAAGATGAGCAAGAAAGCAGACTGGAGTGGTCAACTGATGCAACAAGATGATACAGAAGAAAACATAATGAGATGCAGTGGCTTGCTCGGTCAGTGGCGGTGGGGTCTGGCTGCAGACGAGGGGTCGGTCCGGCTTGGGATGAGGGGTCGGTCCCGCTTGGGACGAGGGGTCGGTCCGGCAGCAGACGAGGGGTCGGTCTCACAGGGGTTGCGCGGTTCGGCTGACGGGGTCGCCCGGCAAAGCCGGCGATGAAGGGGTCACCCGGAGAAGCAGGCGACAAACTGGGGACAAGGGAGGCCAGGCCCTTGTCGGGGGCTCTCAGGACTGGAGAGCGCACGGCAGAAGAACTACCGCGGAGACGAGGTAAACACGCAGGTCCAACTTTATTGAGGAAGTGGCTACAGTTTTATAGGGGCTGGGGAAGGCTGATTGGTCGAAGTTATGCCATGTTCTGATGGGTTGCCACAAGCAGTTACTGGGGAGAAAGGTTGGTGGGAGGTACTGGAAGGGGGAGGGGTGGTGGTTAGGGATTGGCTGTTGCTGTTGCTGGGGGAAGTGGCAGGGTTTAGTGATTGGTGGCTGCTGTTGCTGGGGTAGAGGGCAGACTGGAGTTTCCTGCCTTGCTTGGCTGTTGCTGCTGTCGGGGGAGGGAAAAGGGCAGACTGGATTTTCCCGCCCACGCCTGGCTGTTGCTGCTGTCGGGGGAGGGGAAAAGGGCAGACTGGAATTTTCCGCCCTGCGCCTGCACAGGGAGAAAGAAGAAGAAGGGTGCTGCCCCACAGGCATCGTGTGGCGCCATCCGGGAGGAGGGGCGGCCGCGGAAGCATGGCTGCCGAGAAGGGGAGACCCGAGGGCACTCTGCGCCCATGCCGAGCTCCCTTCAGGGGTGGCGGTGAGTCCGACCAGCCACCCTATTATGGGGGCAGTGGCTTGGAATTAGGCCTACCGTGGCCGCTCCCCTGCCAGGCCAGCAAACCACACTTCAGCCTGAGGGGTGACCGCAATGAGAGACACAACAAAGCAGCAAGCAGAGGTGACTCAAGCAATTAGGTGCCTTCCTCCCATGTGGGAGGACCCCTGTTCAGCTCCCGGTGCCTCCTAAGAAGAAGTTGAGCAGACAACAAACAGACACAGCAAATGTAAACAACAAAGGGGTGGGGAGAAATAAATAAAATAAATCTTTGAAAAATAAAAAAAGAAGTCAGTGGAGACCAGAGGAACAAACACAAGAAGAGAGAGGACCGTGTGATGGACAATTGCCCAAATGCTACAGACTCTGGGAGAAAGCCAGCCCTGCTGATACCTCTCCAGGGGACTTCTGGCTTCTAAGCCATGAGATGATAAGTCCCTGTTGTTTCAGTGGATTCCTTGTGGGCCGTTTGTCATAGCAGCCCCAGCAAATGGAGACAGTGCCCTCCACTGTGCAAGGGGCTCCAAGCCTTCTTCCAGAAAGGTCTCCCTTTTTGCCCAGCTCTGAAACCAGGTTGAAGCAGGTTCTCAGGCGGAGAGAATGGAGACCACTGACTTCTCTGGGGCAGGTGAGAAGGAGGTTGGGAGAAGGACTCAGGACAAGGGAATCAGAAGGGGAGCTGAGAAGGGCCCAAGCAAGATGTGGAATTGCTGACAGTCCAGGTGTCCTGGACTCAGGCCAGGTGATACCTTGGGCTCCCACCTCCCTGGACCCAGTGGTGTAGCACCCCCAGGCAAGCCAAGCAGGAGGTGGTACTAGGTTCCCAGGAGATAAAAACTCAACAACCCATCTTTCTGGAGAAGACTTCAGACCACCCAAATCCCAGCACTTGAAAGAGTTTTGGGTTTTCAATGAAAATGACCCCATTAACCAGAATCTGTTGGCCTTTTTGAACTAGATGCTTAAAACCTACAGGACATGTTAAGGAGAATGTGGTCAGTAAGTTACCCACTTGGGATCCCCTCTGTCCAAGAATCCCTGAGCAGACAGAAAAGGTTATCTTTTCTAAATAAAAAATAAAGAAGAGCTAATCCCCAGAAAATAATCCTACCCTTTGAGATAGGGTCTCACCAATACCCAAATATTTGTCAACACACACACACACAAAAAAAAAACTGTGGCTTTAAAGTTTTCTCTTGTGGCGCAAGCTGGTTGTATCATGTCTGAATTTGTCCACTTTGATGGTCCTAATTGCCCCTTTCCTGGACCAAACATGAGACGGCTTCTCTTGACCCCTAGCCTCCTCTCACCTGGGCCTTTACCCAGGGGCAGCTGATCAGGTAGGTTCTTACCTCCCCCTCTTCTCCCAGCTCTTATAGGCTCCAGGCCACTGAACGATGGCAAAAAATACCATTTAAAACCAAGTGGCCCAAATCACAACCTCCATAAATCCCTCGCCCATCTCCACAAAACCAAACCACCCTAAGTGCATCTTCCATAAATCAAACTCCTGTCATCCTTTCCCACTTCATCCTCTTCAGCCACCAAAAGCCAGCTGTCCCATGTCCACAAAAAGCTGAGTTCTAGTCTCTCCCCCCACTACAGTGGCCCCTAAAGGAAGATGTGCGGCGGCTTGCTCAGTCGGTAGAGGTGGGGTCTGGCTGCGGACGAGGGGTCGGTCCAGCTCTGGACGAGGGGTCGGTCCCGCTTGGGACGAAGGGTCGGTCCCACTTGGGACGAGGGGTCGGTCCGGCAGCAGACGAGGGATCGGTCTCACAAGGGGTTGCGCGGTTCGGCTGACGGGGTCGCCCGGCGAAGCCGGCGACGAAGGGGTCGCCCGGAGAAGCAGGCGACGAACTGGGGACAAGGGAGGCCAGGCCCTTGTCGGGGGCTCTCAGGACTGGAGGGCACACGGCAGAAGAACTACCGCGGAGACAAGGTAAACACGCAAGTCCAACTTTATTGAGGGAGAGGCAACAGTTTTATAGGGGCTGGGGAAGGCTGATTGGTCGAAGCCACGCCCTGTTCTGATTGGTTGCCGGAGAAAGGTCAGTGGGTGGTACTGGACGGGGGAGGGGTGGTGATTAGGGATTGGCTGTCGCTGTTGCTGGGGGAAGGGGCAGGGTTTAGGGATTGGTGGCTGCTGTTGCTGGGGTGGAGGGCAGACTTGAGTTTCCCGCCCACGCCTGGCTGTTGCTGCTGTCGGGGGAAGGGAAAAGGGCGGGCTGGATTTTTCCGCCCACACCTGGCTGTTGCTGCTGCCGGGGGAGGGGAAAAGGGCAGACTGGAATTTTCTGCCCTGCGCCTGCGCAGGGAGAAGGAAGAAGAAGGGTGCCGCCCCACAAGGCATCGGGTGGCGCCATCTGGGAGGAGGGGCAGCCGCGGAAGCATGGCTGCCGAGAAGGGGAGACCCGAGGGCACTCTGCGCCCATGCTGAGCTTCCTTCAGGGGTGGCGGTGAGTCCGACCAGCCACCCTATTATGGGGGCAGCGGCTTGGCCTGCCGCGGCTGCTCCCCCGCCAGGCCAGCAAACCACACTTCAGCCTGAGGGGTGACCGCAAAGATGTCTTTGTGTGTCTCACAGAGTCTGGGCTCTACCCGAAAAATACAACCAGGAATATATTAAACACACACGCACGTATTAAAAGAGGTTTATTTCCAGGAATCGTTAAGGGATTAGAGGGGCTGGCACATTTGATATCCAAGGGCAGGACAGCAGGGAGGACACAAAGATGTCCAGACAGGAGCTCATCTTCAGCCCACAGAGATATTTCTTTTTGGGGGGAAACTGCAGTTTAGCTGTGATGGAAAGAGGCACCCCCATGGGGTGGAGGGGCATCTCTGTCACTCAAAGCCACCTGGCTATAGAAGTGGCCACACAGTGTGCAGTTTCCCCCTGGCAATGCAGAAACGAGGGTCAGGTCCATCCAGTTGTGTGTATAATACTGACCATCACGATGCTGGAACCAAAATCATGATTTCTACCCCCAGGAGGGATCCTTTCCAGTCCAAATGCACCTGCTGAGTCTTCATGGAGAAGAAAGCCCAGATTAATGGGACCCTGTACTGTCGAACTCAGCAGGCCCACCTGTCCCCCACTCCTAGCGAGCGGGATACAATTAGGCCCCTTATGTTTACAAGGGCTCATCTGGACCTTATCCCTAGTGTGTGTGATATAATTAGGCCCCTTGTGTTCACAAAGGGTGCACCTGGACCCCACCCCAAACTTGGTGATACAATTAGGCCCCTTATGTTTACAAAGGGCCCAACTGTCCCCAACCCTAGGGTGTGCGATACAATTAGGCCCCTTGTGTTTACAAAGGGCTTACCTGGACCACACCCCAAAATTGGTGATACAATTAGGCACTTTATGTTTACAAAGGGTCCACGTATTCCCATCCCTAGCCTGTACGATACAATTATGCCCCTTGTGTTCACAAAGGGCCCACCTGTCCTTACCCCTAGCCCGTATGATACAACTAGGCCCCTTATGTTTATAAGGGCCCATCTGGACCTTACACCTAGTGAGTGTGATACAAGTATGCCTTCACAAAGGGCCCACCTGTCCCCATCCCTAGCATGTATGATACAATTAGGCCCCTTGTATTTACAAAGGGCCCACCTGGCCCCCACTCCTAGCCTGCTTGATATAGTTAGGCCTCTTATGTTTATACTGCGCCCACCTACCCCACCTCCTGGAGTGTGTGATACAATTAGACTGCCTATGACTACACTGGGCCCACCTGGACCCCCACCCCTAAAATCTGTGAAACTATTACCCCCCTTATGCTCACTCTGAGCATACCTGTATCCCACACATAGAGTCTGTGATATAATTAGGCCCCTTAGGATTGCCCTGGGCCCACCTTGTCCCCACCCCTAGCTCCTGTGATACAATTAGGCCCCTTATGACTACACTGTCTACCTTGTCCCCACCCCTAGCTCCTGTGATACAATTAGGCCCCTCAGGATTACCCTGGGCCCACCTTGTCCCCACCCCTAGTTCCTGTGATACAATTAGGCCCCTTATGACTACACTGTCTACCTTGTCCCCACCCCTAGCTCCTGTGATACAATTAGGCCCCTCAGGATTACCCTGGGCCCACCTTGTCCCCACCCCTAGCTCCTGTGATACAATTAGGCCCCTTAGGATTACACCATGTCTACCTTGTCCCCACCCCTAGCTCCTGTGATACAATTAGGCCCCTTATGATTACACTGTGTCTACCTTGTCCCCACCCCTAGCTCTTGTGATACAATTAGGCCCCTTAGGATTACACCATGTCTACCTTGTCCCCATCCCTAGCTCCTGTGATACAATTAGGCCCCTTAGGATTACCCTGGGCCCACCTTCCGCCCCCCAGCTCTTGTGATACAATTAGGCCCCTTTGGATTACACTGGACCCACCTGCTCAGTCCAGCGCCATCGGCACCTCAGTGTCCTCCAGTTAATCCCTCCTGCAATGCCCCCTTGGCCGTGTGGCATCACATTCAACAGCTGCAGGAATTAAGGCGAGGACATTTTGGGGGTCTCTAAAGTTCTGGGATGTTGTCTGGCCTGTAGGACATTGGAAAGCCACCCAGGTGATTCCAATTCACATCCAAGGTGAGAACCACTGTTTGGGGTGTCGAAAAATTTTAGATAACGGGTATTTGCGATATGAGCACAATAAAGCAAATGTCATCAATACCACTGAATTGTACACTTGAAACTCACTAACATGGGAAATTTTGAGTTGTGTATATGTTACTGCAATGAAAAGATTAAAAAATTAAGTAGGTTCGTTTACCTCCCTTTTCAGGTTTAAAAAGCACTCCCTATAAACTGAACTTTTCGATACCCAGGACAAACACCAGTCAAGTAAAATTGTGATTGAATTAGATAAAGCTAAAAATGGCAATCCTTGGGTTGTACAGAATATAGAATACAAAAGACCCTCTGTGTCCTGTCCATCACCAGTCACTTCTATCTTGTTTCACCGTCTGGGATAATGGTGTGTGGTTAGCCATCCTTGCTTTTTAGAAAAACAATGGTTTAAGGACAGCCATTACTTTTCACACCATTGTGGAAGAAGTAGTTAATTAACCCTGGCTGTTTGGGGATACAGTTAGCTGCCAGTATTTGGGGCAGGTAAGAGTTGAAACCCGGGGGCGGACTTGGCCTTGTGGTTAGGGCATCCATCTACCACATGGGAGGTCCACGGTTCAAACCCCGGGCCTCCTGACCGGTGTGGAGCTGGCCCATGCGCAGTGCTGATGTGCGCAAGGAGTGCCGTGCCACGCAGGGATGTCTCCTGTGTAGGGGAGCCCCACGCGCAAGGAGTGCACCCCGTAAGGAGAGCCGCCCAGCGCGAAAGAAAGTGCAGCCTGCCCAGGAATGGTGCCACCCACATGGAGAGCTGAAACAGCAAGATGACGCAACAAAAAGAAACACAGATTCCCGTGCCGCTGAAAACAACAGAAGTGGACGAAGAAGACACAGCAAATAGACACAGAGAATAGACAACTGGGGTGGGGACAGAAGGGGAGAGAAATAAATAAATAAATATTTTAAAAAAAAAAAAAGAGTTGAAACTCTGAAGTCTATGACTATGGAATGAATGTTATTCCCAGTCAGATAAGGAAAACTTAGATTTACACCCAAACTATTACATTTCACTCTGCAAACTTCCCTCTGGAATCCCAAATATGTGTTGCTCAGTAAGTCCTCGTTTATCCATCCTTATCAGAACACAGGCCTGTGGCATCATTGAATTTTTCCATTACCTGAAATTTAACACTTCAAATGCTGAAACGCTAATAATTTAGCCATTTCCATGAGCAGGAACTCTTCCATGGAACATAAGGAATATGTGACCTTAAGTTAACCCTCTTCGTTGGCATGTGTCATGCTTTCCAAAGTAGCACGTGGAAAATAATCATTTCCAGGTGTTCTGTGCAAAAGGCCAGTGAATCTGGAAAACGATAAAGGTGGGGTGTGCCTGGGGTTCCTGCTTAACCTGGAGTTGCTCAGAATTGTTGGAGCAAAGATTCGTTCATACAAATTCCTATCGCCAAGACTCAGCCTGAATTCTCTGGAAATTGTCACATATGACAAATCAGTGGAAACAGCAAAAACTCAGTGATGAGGAAACTAGATTCAGGGGGTAGGAATGCCCTCTTTGTTAATTTGAGTTGTAAGGGACTTGGCTTGATTTTTGTTTTTTGGAGTTTTTTTTAGGAGGTAGCAGGGAATGAACCCAGGACCTCGTACATGGGAAGGAGATGCTCAACCACTGAGCTACACCCACTCCCCTGGGTTGTAAGTTTTTCACAGTAAATGGATCGGCTTTTTAAAAGGGAGCGTCAAGAACTAATAAAACGGTCTCATTAAAGCAATGTCTGTTTAAAAATAAAAAGCAAAAGCCACACAGTCGAAGTCCTCGTTGCATGATACATTTTTAGAGGAAACTTTGACGCACAGGGCGCAGGTTGAAGAGACGGTAGGGCACGAGCTCCCCCTGCTGGGATGTGTGACAACTGCTCACAAGCCCAGAGAAATCTCACCTGGCTCCATCCAGCCTGACTCCATCCTACCAGATCCATACCACTGGGCTCCATCTATCTTACCTGACTCCATCCCACCTGGATCCATCTAGCTCACCTGGCTCCATCCAGCCTGACTCCATCCCACAAGGCTCCGTCCCACCTGGCTCCATCTCACCTGGCTCCATTCCACCTGGATATCTCTCTCATCTGACTCCATCCAACCTGGCTCCATCCATCACACCTGTATCCATACCACCTGTCTCCATCCATCTCACCTGACTCCATCCCACCTGGATCCATCTCACCTGACTCCATCCCACCTAGATCCATCTAGCTCACCTGACTCCATCCCACCTGGCTCCATCTCACCTGACTCCATCCTACCTGGATCCATCTAGCCCACCTGGCTCCATCCCACCTGGCTCCATCTCACCTAGATCCATCTAGCTCACCTGGCTCCATCTCACCTGGCTCCATCTCACCTGACTCCATCCTACCTGGATCCATCTAGCCCACCTGGCTCCATCCCACCTGGCTCCATCTCACCTAGATCCATCTAGCTCACCTGGCTCCATCTCACCTGGCTCCATCATCTCACCTGACTCCATCCTACCTGCATTCATCTAACTCACCTGGCTCCATCCAGCCTGACTCCACCCCACCTGGCTCCATCTCACCTAGATCCATCTAGCTCACCTGGCTCCATCTCACCTGGCTCCATCATCTCACCTGACTCCATCCTACCTGCATTCATCTAACTCACCTGGCTCCATCCAGCCTGACTCCACCCCACCTGGCTCCATCTCACCTGACTCCATCCCACCTAGATCCATCTAGCTCACCTGGCTCCATCTCACCTGGCTCCATCCATCTCACCTGTATCCATTCCACCTGTCTCCATCCATCTCACCTGACTCCATCCTACCTGGATCCATCTAACTCACTTGGCTCCATCCAGCCTGACTCCATCCCACCTAGATCCATCTAGCTCACCTGGCTCCATCTCACCTGGCTCCATCTCACCTGACTCCATCCTACCTGCATCCATCTAACTCACCTGGCTCCATCCAGCCTGACTCCATCCCACCTAGATCCATCTAGCTCACCTGGCTCCATACCACCTGTTTCCATCCATCTCACCTGGCTCCATCCATCTCACTTGCATCCATACCACCTGTCTCCATCCATCTCACCTGGCTCCATTTCTAGGGCACTTGACATCTGTGTACAGGAGATGTTCCGTCTCCAACCCCTGCATCCTGTGTGCTTGACAGGACGGATCTCGAGTGTCAGGACCAGGCTCAGCTTCCTTTCACTGTTTTTACCTGGCTGAGACTTTCAGGATGTTTTCAGAGAACCTCTGCATTTCCCAGTGCAACGAAGGAAGCTTTACATGGCTCTCTCCTCCGCTTCCGGAGACCTCGCCCTCATTCATAACCCCCATCCCGGCTCCTCGCCCCCACCCCGATTCCCACCTGCTTGGCGAACCTCCCTCAACTCCGATGTCCATTCTCTACGTCTAGCCACCCTTCCCAACTCCTGCACAGACTGCTGTTCATGGCCGAGTCAAACAAAACTTCTCCCCAAATGCAAGGTTCCGTTTTGTTTTCTTTAGTTCATTATAACGATTTTTTAAGAATAATATTTTAAATGTGTTCTGTTACTTCTTGGGCTCATAATCACTTCAAAGCAATTAATTTGGTGTCGCTGCACTTGGATGAGGAGAGCTTTACAATAATGGTTCAAGAATCTTCCCCTGAAAATGCAAGCAAAACACATTTGTAGTCAGCATTTCTTTTTTTTCAGGCAATATGTATCTTTGTTTAAAAAAAAAAACCCACTGAATTTTTTCCATCTACAAACACATGGAAAGTGCAGAAACCAAAGTTAATCTGTGATGTATTTGCTTACTTTTACAAACAAGACAAATTAGAACAGAAAAATGTTCAGAATATAACCTGATTAAATATTTAGTTCAGTCCTGAGCTTTTAATATTTAATACCATACAGATAAAGCAATAACAGAGAAAAAAGATTTTAAATTCATTTGATTTGCATGGTACAAAGATTCAGCTAAACTTTGTTCATTTGGCTAGGAATAATATTCTTTTTGTACCTGTAACACTTAGATTCTATATACAAAATGGTAATAACATACTGATAATTCAAAGTTGAGAACGAAATATTTCATTTTTTCACCTTGCGCAGAAGATTCTAATTTTTTAAAATAGTATTTATAATATTAAAATTCATATTTGTCCGGATAGTTTTGTGATCAAGTTATTAAAATGTTTTGTCACTGTGAATCATTTGTTAGTACAAATATGACAGGATTGTTAAAAGCTGCCTATAAATACAAAACACTCTTGCTGATTTTTAAAGTGTGGAAAAGGATTATATTAAAATTAGTTTGTCCCTCATGGTAGAAATGAGCAGATTTAGCATTTCATGCAGGGTTGACACACTTTTTCTTTAATGGGTCAGAAAGTAAATATTTTTGGCTTTGTGGGAAGTAGGGTCTCTGTGGCAAGATCCTGGCCGTTGTATTGTGGAATCTTCCCTGATGTGGACGGTGAAAGGGTGTGGCTGTGTTCCAATGAAATTCTAACATAAAGGCTGGAGGCTGCATTTGCCCTGAGGGCTGAAGTTTGCTGACCCCTGCTTTAATGATCTGAGTGGCTCAAACACAGCAATTAATTCTCCCTGCATATTACAAGACATTTGGGCACTTCAAATTTCATCACTAACTTATATTTAGAGGCACCCTGATCAGTCAAAATAGGATTTTGCCATTGAGTCATTATCTCATGATGATTCTGTACGGTAATGAGCATGCAAGAGGGCTCTAAGCCAGGAAATCTTCCTCAGCATCCTTCTTACCACAAGCGCAGGAAGGTTCTCCCCATTGATTGCAGCGGAGTGCAAAAAAACTGTTTGCCACCCCTGACTTGAATTGAACCTTGAGGATTTCATGCCCAAGTCTTCAAATATATAAACATACCTCTTTCAAAAAGCTTATTTTACATGAAATATGAAACTACTTTGAATGTGTTGGGTCTAAATATCGGTGCAAACACAGAACATTGCAAACCACATACTACGGCAACCTGAAATGCCTACCTCGAGCATTCGATCCTCTAGCCTCCCAAAGCACTCCTAGGGCTCTCCACACCCAGAAAATCATCTGACCCCCCAAGCCAGCTATCGAAATAGGCCTCCCAAAGTGATACCGCTGCTGCCTTATTCTCTTGCTTTCCTCTCTCTCAGCAGCCAGTTGCCATGTTGCCCCGAAACTCAAATCATCTGGCCCCGCTTCTCAGACTGGTCCCGTGGCATTGGACCCCTCAGCCCCTGTGCATCTGCCTCAACTATCACCATGGGGACAAGGACAAACCCAAGCCCTGCCCAAACTGCAGTCTTCTTTTTTTGGTCTTTATTTATTTTTTTAATGTTACATTAAAAAATATGAGGTTCCCATATATCCCCCCACCCCCCTCACCCCACTCCTCCCCCCATCACAACAACCTCCTCCATCATCATGAGGCATTCATTGCACTTGGTGAATACATCTCTGAGCACCGCTGCACCTCATGGTCAATGGTCCACACCATAGCCCACACTCTCCCCCAGTCCACCCAGTGGGCCATGGCAGGACATACAATGCCCAGCATCTGTCCCTGAAGCACCACCCAGGACAACTCCAAGTCCTGAAAATGCCTCCACATCTCATCTCTTCCTCCTACTCCCTACCCCCAGCAGCCACCATGGCCACTTTCTCCACACCAAGGCCACATTTTCTTCAACTACTAATCACAATAGTTCATGAACAGAATATCAGTAAGTCCACTCTAATCCATACTCTATTCCTCCATCCTGTGGACCCTGGAACGGTTGTGTCCACTCCACATCTATATCAAGAGGGGGCTTAGATCCCACATGGATGCTGGATGCAGTCCTCCTGCTTTCAGTTGTAGGCACTCTTGGCTCCCTGGTGTGGTGGTTGACCTTCTTCACCTCCCTGTTAGCTGAGTGGGGTAAGTCCAAAAACTGCAGAGTCTTGAGCAAAATAAATGACTGCTTTCAAAGCCATTGAGCTTGGGGGCTGCTTTATGCAGCAATAAGTAACAGGAAGGTCATCTCCTCTAGAAAGCCAGGCTTTTCTGATGAAGATCACGCATGGTACAGAGAAAGCTGGACTCCGTATTTCCAGAAGCTCAGCTTCGAAGAGCAGCTGGCAATATCTGAAGACACTGGCTCTGTACACAGATTAAATAGCATTACCAAGAACGGGTGGTTTTGCGTAGTGAGAAAAGGCTCTCTAGCCCAAAGATTCCCTTCTGAGGCACGACATTCCAAATCTTCAAGGGTCCCTTCCCAGGAGCCAGCCGCGGACCAGCAGGATGTGGGGGACAGAGTTGAGTTGAAAATGGCAAAGTCGAGCTTGCCACCCAAGTCTGCCCATAGTCCACCGCCTGCACGCATACCTCTGCCAGGAAATCCTTGCCCGCCAGGTTGGAGGGAAACTCGCATCTTACCCTGCTGGGGAATAATCACTGCTGGTCTCGGAGCCTTCTAGACCCACAGGAAGTCATTTCATCACCTGAAGGCCGCAGGGCCCTTGGTGGGGACAGAGGCCGCGAGGGGCATGCAAAACTGACCCCCACTTCCAAAACTTCCTGCAGCCTTGAGGCATCTCCTTGTGCCAGGTGCACATTCGCCCCAAGGGCACTCTATGTCCGGGAGATGGGGTCGCCATGTGAGCCTGCAATCACCCCCACCCTGCTTCCCACCCTGCTCCTCCTTAGCTTCTTTTTTAAGATTTATTTTTTATTTATTTCTCCCCCCTTCCCCCCCACCCCCTAGTTGTCTGCTCTCTGTGTCCATGTGCTGTGTGTTCTTCTGTAACCGCTTCTATCCTTATCAGCAGCATCGGGAATCTGTGTTTCTCTTTGTTGCGTCATCTTGTTGGGTCAGCTCTCCGTGTGTGTGGTGCCTTTCCTGGGCAGGCTGCACTTTCTTTCGCGCTGGGCGGCTCTCCTTACGGGGTGCACTCCTTGCACGTGGGGCTCCCCTACGCGGGGACACCCCTGCGTGGCAAGGCACTCCTTGCGCACATCAGCAGTGCACGTGGGCCAGCTCCACACGGGTCAGGAGGTCTTGGGTTTGAACACTGGACTTCCCATGTGGTAGCTGGACGCTCTATCCGTTGAGCCAAATCCGCTTTTCTCATGCTTGGTAAGAAGACGGGAAACTGTGGAGTCTACATTCATATCCTCTGACATTCCCCCCCTTCTGCAAAACACCATTTGTCGGCTCCTTTGGATACAAGTAACGGGAATTACAACTTCTGCTTCACATGGGAGGGATCAGAAATCTAGTGAATGGTTTTACTCTGAATGACAATGTTTAAAAAAGCACTTGTAGTCTCTGCTTTGCCAGAGCTAGCCATGTTTGTGCCCATTTTCCTCTATTAACTTCTCAGGAACATGACTTATTTTTAAAAACCACCCTATGGCTTTCTATTTGTTGAACAGAGGAAACAGGTCGAGAAATTTAAAAAAATAATTGCCAAGAAACTGTCCGGCTGATGACAGCGCTTTGAAGTTCTGAAAAATTCAAAATAGTATCTGCCAAAAAAATTAAAATATCTACCTTTGCAGCTTTGTGTTTGGAGACCACTTAATTCCTTTCCATGTGAGTCAAGGTCCTGGAAAGGACAGGTGGGACGGTACAAAGATGAGGCGGGCCTGGCTAAAGAGAAGCACCAGGTTGGGGATGCACCTCCAGGGCTGCAGGGGCTGGGGACGGAGCTGTCTTGAGATCTTTGGTTTTTGGAAAAAAGAGCCACTGCCAAGCCCCCGGCGGCCAGCTGCGGGGAGAGAGCTGGGGGAGGAAGCAGCTTGCGCCCTGCCTTCCCCTCCCTCTTAGTTCCTGCACTTGCCTCTCACCGGCCTGGCCCAGAGAAGACAGGATTTCAGAGCCAGGTAGATTGGAGAAGACCCCACAAATCATCTCCAGTGCAGTTGCAACAAAGTATCTGCGCGGAGCTCCCAGGTCTGCCCTGGCACGTTGCTACAAAGTGTCTCAGCTCCCTGCTGTGTAACAGAGTATCACAAACAGGGTGGCTTAAAACAGTAGAAATCTATTCTCTCCCAGTTGTAGAGGCCAGAAAGTCAAGGTATCTGCAGAGCTCTGCTCCTCTGGAGGCTCTAGGGGAAGATTCTTCCCCGCCTTTCCCAGCACCGCTCCAATCCTGCTTGGCCACATCTTGACAAAATCCCATCTTCAAAGACCCTAGCTCCAAACTGTATTTTGGGGGGCACAGTTCACCCGTAACACAAAACCGCAGCAGTGCTGAAGGAGGAAGCACCCGAACAAGTCCAGGCTCCCCCACGGGCTCATCTCCGTGTGCATTTTGCACGGACACCCCAAGTCCACTTTTGCACCCCCACCTCCAAAGCTTTGCAAAAACAATAGAGCGCCTTCAGTGAGATATACTGCTGTTCTCTTCAAAAAATATATATTTCTGCGGTCACCCCTCGGGCTGAAGTGTGGTTTGCTGGCCTGGCGGGGGAGCAGCCGCGGCAGGCCAAGCCGCTGCCCCCATAACAGGGTGGCTGGTCGGACTCACCGCCACCCCTGAAGGGAGCTCGGCATGGGCGCAGAGTGCCCTCGGGTCTCCCCTTCTCGGCAGCCATGCTTCCGCGGCCGCCCCTCCTCCCGGATGGCGCCACACGATGCCTGTGGGGCGGCACCCTTCTTCTTCTTTCTCCCTGCGCAGGCGCAGGGCGGAAAATTCCAGTCTGCCCTTTTCCCTCCCCCGACAGCAGCAACAGCCAGGCGTGGGCGGAGAAATCCAGTCTGCCCTTTTCCCCTCCCCCGGCAGCAGCAACAGCCAGGCGTGGGCGGGAAACTCAAGTCTGCCCTCCACCCCAGCAACAGCAGCCACCAATCCCTAAACCCTGCCCCTTCCCCCAGCAACAGCGACAGCCAATCCCTAACCACCACCCCTCCCCCGTCCAGTACCGCCCACTGACCTTTCTCCGGCAACCAATCAGAACAGGGCGTGGCTTCGACCAATCAGCCTTCCCCAGCCCCTATAAAACTGTTGCCTCTCCCTCAATAAAGTGGACTTGCGTGTTTACCTTGTCTCCGCGGTAGTTCTTCTGCCGTGCGCCCTCCAGTCCTGAGAGCCCCCGACAAGGGCCTGGCCTCCCTTGTCCCCAGTTCGTCGCTGGCTTCTCCGGGTGACCCCCTCGTCACCGGCTTCGCCGGGCAACCCCTGTGAGACCGACCCCTCGTCTGCTGCCGGACCGACCCCTCGTCCGCAGCCAGACCCCAACTCTACCGACCGAGCAAGCCGCCGCAATTTCCACACTGTTTTCCTATAGAGAGCAGAGTTATTGAGGAGAAAAGAGAGAGAGAGAGAAATGCATTTTATCACAGTCAGGACCGTCAAAACGTTTTTAATCATCAGAGGTGGGGCATTTATGTATTTATCCCATGAACACAAGCAGGTTCTGCTTTGCAGAAACACAAGCGCCAAGGGAACCCTGTACCAGGAATTTAAATGGCCCAGGCAGCTGAAGGATTTCCTCTCGAAATTTATAACTTTCTGTTTGGCTCCCTTTGTAGTCCCCTTATGGAAGTTTATGCTGTCACAGCAACATAATGTTGAGGCTTTAGTTTGCTGTGACAATCTTTTCAAAGAAGAGCGTTTTTCTTTAAAACCCAAAAGGGCCATGTCTTGCTGTGTTTGGGGCGCATTTTCTTTATAAATGAATTTGTTCTGAGCAATACAATTCACCCTTAGAAATTTATCCTAAGAAATAAAACCAATCAGAATCTTTACATGACTGTGCTTAGAATGGTGTTACTTCTTTCTCCATCCTTTTGTCTTCGAGGAGGATAAGAGCTGGGACACCTGTTGCTTAGTTAAAAAGCACGAGCTTAATAAAATCTTGCTACAAATCAATGCATCTTATGTGGACAATCATTATAAAATGCAACATACATTCCTTTAAAAAACAAAGCAGTTTGAACTACTAAAAGCAATCCTCTTCCAACGATTATGCTTTTGGAGACATATTTGAAATAAAGAAGGAGAGCTGAAAGTAACTGTTCACCCAAACAGAAAAAGATAGAAATAAAAAGGCATTTTTATCTCTTAAAAAAAAAAAAAAAAGAACAACGCTCTCTTGCTGTCAGGTCCCATTTTTGTGGCACAGCCCCAGGGAAACCAAGGCACGTCGTTATACTCACACCAGTGCCAGCATCTCCCCTCCGGTGTTCCCTTAACAAATCCTCAGGAAGCCAGCTGGCGGGAAGGACCCAGGACATCAATCGGAACTAGCAGGAGAAGTCTGCAGCACCGAGCAAGCGTCCCAGTCACAGCAGGAGATTGGCACAAGCTCCAGGGGTTCTGTTCCCCACAGCGAGTTGTGGCTAATTTCTCAGATTCTTCATTTCAGAAGTCGCTCCTGGAATTTTTTTTTCTCTATTTCTTTTTAAATGTTACATGCAAAAAATATAAGAGGTCCCCATATACCCCCACCCCCCTCACCCCACTCCTCCCACATCAACCACCTCTTTCATCGTTGTGGCACATTCATTGCATTTGGTGAATACATTTTGGAGCACTGCTGTACCGCATGGATTGTAGTTTACATTGTAGTCCACACTCTCCCCCAGTCCATCCAGAGGGTTATGGCAGGATATAGAATGTCCAGCATGTGCCCCTGCAGTATCATTCAGAACAACTCCAAGTCCTGAAAATGCCCCCACATCACATCTCTTCTTCCTTCTCCCTACCCTCAGCAACTACCATGGCCACTGTCTCCACATCAGTGCTACAGTTTCTTCCATTACTTATCACAATAGTTTCATAGTAGAATATCAGTAAGTCCATTCTAGTCCATACTCTATTCCTCCATCCTGTGGACCCTAGGATGGTGATATCCACTCCACCTCTAGATCAAGAGGGGGCTTAGATTCCACATGGATGCTGGATGCAATCCTCCTGCTTGCAGTTGTAGGCACTCTTGGCTCTCTGGTGTGGTGGTTGATCTTCTTCACCTCCCTGTTAGCTGGTCCGGGGTAAGTCCAATAAACCAGAGGGTAGGAGTTGCAAGTCTGCTGAGGCTCAGGGCCTGGCTGTCACATGGACAGTCCAGAGATTCAGATCTCCTGAGTGTACACCAACCCCAGCGCCAACCACAGGTCCAGTAAGAGTCACAGAAGAGGCATGTGTAGAAAGAGCAGGCGAGACGAATCTGGTGTGATGTAATTCGGTGGAAGCCGGGGTCTTCAGCCGACAACGAGAGTGCATCAGCCAAGTTCACGGTGTCCAGCACGAAGTGGGACGCGTTTGCGTCGAGCTTGGTGGTCAGGTTTGACACCTGTGGTTTTCACGGGTGGGTCTGGGGGCCACGTGCGTGTACGTCCTTGGACGATGGGCGGTGGAGGCCAACGAGTGCCTGAGGCAGGCAGGGGCTGCTCTTGTCTCCTGCACGAGGGTTTTGGCACATCGTTATTTTTCTAATTCTCAGCTGAGGGCGACTTTGTCCCCCAGGGATCACTGGGAGACGTCTGGAGACATTTCGGTTGTCACAGCTGGGGGGGGGGGCACTGCTCCAGGCGACGAGGGGGTGAGGGGCAGGGAGGCTGAGAGACGCCCTGCACTGCCCGGGCAGCCCCGCCCCTGAGAACTACTCAGCCCCAGGCACCAGCTGTGCCAGGAGGAGAAACCCTGCCTCGGGAGGAGAGACCCGGGGCCCTTCTATATGTATGTCTGTCCATTTATCAGTTGATCGATCATTTGTCAGCTCTCTATTCATCTATATTCCACATATTCGTTTATCATCTATCTTCTAGCTATCATCTATCATCATCTATGTCTATTCATCTATCATTTATCTATATTTCACATATCATTTATCTATCATCTTCCACTATCTATCATCTATGTATCATCATCTATCTATCCATCTGTATTTCATATATCATTTATCTCTCCATCGTCTACTTATCATCATCATCTACCTCTATTTCATTAATCATTTATCTTTCACTACCATCTATCTATATTTCATAAAACATTTATCTATCCATCATCTATCATCTGCTATCTATCATCTATCATCATCTATATCTATTTATCTATTCTTTCATCTATCTATATCTATCATCATCTATCCATTTATATTTCATATATCATTTATCTCTCCACCATCTATTTATCTTCTATCATCTACCTATATTTCACTTATCACTTATCTATCACTACCAAGTATTTATATTTCATAAATCATTTATCTATTATCTACCGTCTATCATCTATCATCATTATCTATATCTATTTATTCTTTCATCTATCTTTATCTATCACCTATTGATCTCATAATCTCACTATCGTATCTGTCATCTATCTCTCTCTTTGTCAACTATCACTTCTGTCTGTCTACCTGTGTATCAATCTACCTCTATCTAATCAATTATCTATCATCTATCTATAGCTATCATCATCTTCTATCATCTATATATCACCTATCATTTATCATTTCTACCTCTCTATCATCTATCAGGTATCATTTCTATCAAATATCTATAGCTATCATTATCATCTTCTATCTATCATATATCTATCTTCTCTCTAGCTATAGACCTATGTATCTGTCTGTCTACTTACCTGTGTGTCCATCTATAGAACCATCCATCTTCTAGCCTCTTTTTTTTAAAGATTTATTTTATTTTATTTCTCCCCCACTCCCCCCGTTGTCTGTTCTCTGTGTCTATTTGCTGCATCTTCTTTGTCTGCTTCTGTTGTTGTCAGTGGCCTGGGAATCTGTGTTTCTTTTTGTTGCGTCATCTTGCTGCATCAGCTCTCCGTGTGTGTGGTGCCTTTCCTGGGCAGGCTGCACTTTCTTTCACGCTGGGCGGCTCTCCTTACAGGGTGCACTCCTTGCGTGTGGGGCTCCCCTACATGGGGGACACCCCTGCGTGGCACGGCACTCCTTGCGCGCATCAGCACTGCACATGGGCCAGCTCCACACGGGTCAAGGAGGCCCGGGGTTTGAACCGTGGACCTCCCATGTGGTAGATGGACGCCCTAACCACTGGGCCAAGTCCGCTTCCCATCTTCTATCCTCTTTATGTATCCACCATCTGTCTAGCTCTGTCTCTCTGTCCATTATCATCTCTCCTTTCTCTCTATCTCTGTTTATCCTGTATCAGTTCTGGTGCTTGGGACAGGAGCAGTGTCCTGCCGAGGGAACACCGGGCCGTGTCTGGAGACACTTCAGGTTGCCACCCCCTGGGAGGGGCTGCTCCTGGCATCGAGGGGGTGGGGCCCCGGATGCTTCTCCACACCCCACCTGTACCCCCCACCAGCCCCCAACGTCTCTAGTGCCCCAGCCAGGAGCCTTTCTCCAACTGGCGATGAGCGTCTCCCCAAGTGCCAGGATGGATGCTTCCAGAACCGCAGGCCCAGAGTGGGCCCAGGAAACTAGGGGAGGGGCGGGGGTCTGCCCTCCACCCTTCTCTTCTCTATCACACCATGGAGGCAGCCTCTGCCCCAAATACCTGACACAGCCCCAGGGCTGCCCCTTCTGTCCCCTCACCTTGGAGGGCAGGTGCCCGCAGCTTCCCTTAAAGGACCACCTCCCCGTTCCAGCCACAGGGAACCCGCCCCTGAGACGGAGACCTGGAGATGTCCCCCATCAGTCCCACCCCCTGCCCCCAGGCACAGCAGTTCTCGAGCCTGAAACTGCATCATCCCAACCACCTGGAGAACAAGCCAAAACATGCTGTGTGCGCGGCCCAGCCTCAAGTTTCGGATTTCATCAGGTCCCGGGTGAGGCTGATAATATGCATTTCCTGCTTTTTGACCTGAATCAAGGGGGAAATGGAAAGGACGAATGAGTTTATATGGCTCTGAGTCTCTAAAAAAGAGCCGGGAGGTCGTCAGAGGGGTTGCCCTTATGCACACCTGAGCAGAGTCCCAGAGACAGATAAAGTAGATACAACCCCAGGTATTGTTCTTCTGAGGGCTACAGAGACCCACAGGTTCTCTGGTCATGGCAGATGGAGTTCACTGCCATCTCAGTTGGCCCTTCTTTGGAGCTGGTGTTTCTGCGTGATGAAGCTGGACTCAGATGGGATCTCTTTTCACAAGCCTTTCCTGTTACTCTACTGGAATTGTAATTGGTGCTAGGGTTTAAGATATACTCAGGGGACCTGAATCTCTGGACTGACCATGTGATAGCCAGGCCCTGCGCCTCAACAGACTTGCAACTCCTACCCTCTGGTTTATTGGACTTACCCCACTCAGCTAACATGGAGGTGAAGAAGGTCAACCACCACACCAGGGAGCCAAGAGTGCCTACAACTGTAAGCAGGAGGATTGCATCCAGCATCCATGTGGAATCTAAGCCCCCTCTTGATAGAGATGTGGAGTGGACACAACCAATCCAAGGTCCACAGGATGGAGGAATAGAGTATGGATTAGAGTGGACTTACTGATATTCTATTCATGAACTATTGTGATTAGTAATTGAAGAAAATGTGGCCTTGGTGTGGAGAAAGTGGCCATGGTGGCTGCTGGGGGTAGGGAGTGGGAGGAAGAGATGAGATGTGGGGGTGTTTTTGGGACTTGGAGTTGTCCTGGGTGGTGCTGCAGGGACAGTTACCGGACATTGTATGTCCTCCCATGGCTCACTGGGTGGACTGGGGGAGAGTGTGGGCTATGGTGTGGACCATTGACTATGAGGTGCAGCGGTGCTCAGAGATGTATTCACCAAGTGCAATGAATGTCTTGTGATGATTGAGGAGGTCGTTGCTATGGGGGGAGGAGTGGGGGGAGGAGGTTGGGGGTATATGGGGATCTCATATTTTTTTAATGTAATATTTTTTTAAAAATGAATAAAGACAAAAAAAAAAAACAGGAAAAAAAATATGCATTTCCAACCAGTGCAAAGTGGGTCTTATCAGTCACAGCCCTATTCTTGGTGCCCTGGGGCCAGGAGAGCTGACGTCTCAAAGACACAAAGTCCTGCTCTTCTGCTCAACAGAAACGAAGAAAAAGCCTTTTTTTTCCCCTTTCTTATTTTGCTATGTGAGTTAACAGTGACGACGGGAAAGGAAAGAGCAAGATCCAGTTGGCTTGCCAGCAGCTCCTCTTGTAAATATACAATATCGTTGACCTCGTTCGGCCTTTACAGAAGTGTGTGTAAAAATTAAAACACGCAGAGCAGGTGGAGCTCGGTGGCTGAGCACCTGCTTTGCGTGTACGAGGTCCCCGGTTCAGTCCCCAGTACCTCCTTTAAAAAGATTAAAACAACAGAAGAAAGATCTGGGGAGTTGGTCCTCACAATGCAAAAACAGCTGAGCCCTCTCTAATTTTCCTCAGAGGAACTTTCCAGAATACAGGTGTCCAGCTCCACCCAGAGGTTCTGACTTGCTCTGTACCCTGGAAATCCACAAGCCCCAGGGGGGTTCCAATGGGCTCAGGGGCTGAAGGTGGAGAACGCTTCAGCCTGGCTGCCTCTTCTGCCTGCATTAGCCTGCTTTGTTTATACTGATGCATTGGTTATTGATAATTTTATTCATTATTATCATTAAGCACAAGAAAAAAATGTGCTTCGGGGAGCAGATGTGGCTCAAGCAATTGGGCGCCTGCCTCCCACATGAGAGGTCCCAGGTTCAGTTCCTGGTGCCTCCTAAAGAAGATGAGCAGACAGACATAAGGAGCTGATGCAATGAGCAGATGCAATGAGCTGATGCAACAAGCAGGGAACAGATGTGGTTCAAGTGGCTGGGCATTCACATTCCATGTGGGAGGTTCCACGTCTGGTTCCTGGTGCCTCCCTCCTAAAGAAGATGAGCAGACAATGAGCAGACACAATGAGCAGACACAACGAGCAGACAATGGGCAGACAATGAGCAGACAGACAAGGGAGCCATCTCAGGGAGGGCCCTCGGTTGACACCGAGTTTGTGCTCCTAAAGATTGTGGATGTCAAAGAAAAGAACATGCACGTTTCTGAACTGTCAGTGGATTGCAAAGTCCTAAAGATGCTGGCACCTGTGGAGCCACACTGCTCAAGTGCACGGTCAGCCTTGGGATTCACTCTGGGTTACCAGGCTATGGCACCAGGTCCCCTGTCCAGGCTTCATTTCCCATCTGGAAATGGACTTGGGGTGGGGTCAAGATCAAAAGGTGCCAAGAGTGCCTACAACTGCAAGCAGGAGAATCGCATCATCATCCATGTGGGATCTAAGCCCCCTCTTGATATAGAGGTGGAGTGGACATCAGCATCCCAGGGTCCACAGGATGGAGGAATAGAGTATGGATAAGAGTGGATTTACTCATATTCTACTATGGAACTATTGTGTTTAGTAATGGAAGAAACTGTAGCACTGAGGTGGAGAAAATGGCCACGGTAGCTGCTGATGGTCAGGAGAGGGAAGAAGAGATGTGATGTGGGGGCATTTTCAGGACTTGGAGTTGTCCTGGGTGGTGCTGCAGGGACGGATGCTGGACATTGTATGCCCCGCCATAACCCACTGAATGGACTGGGGGAGAGTGGAAACTACAATGTAAACTCTAATCCATGCAGTGCAGCAGTGCTCCAAAATGTATTCACCAAATGCAATGAATGTGCCACAATAATGAAAGAGGTTGTTGATGTGGGAGGAGTGGGGACGGGTGGGGTGTGGGGTATATGGGAACCTCTTTCTTTTTATGTAATATTTTTTGTGATCTGTATATCTTCAGAAAAGCAATTTTAAAAAAGACAATTTAATCTTTTTTTATATAAAGAGGGAGTTGGAGAAGACACAGGAGCCTCTGGGGCACCTGGATAGAATGAAGGTCAGGTGAGGCAGGAGCCATCTCCAGTTGAGTTTTGGGGGGCTGAGGCACCCGCCCCATAAAGACATGCTCAAGTCTGTGGCTCGGAACACATTTGTGAATAGGAGTTTTGACAAGGTTTCCATTCGTTTTGGGGTGGACTCAGTTGCGAGGCGCCTCTTGGGAGAGTCTCTTTGGCTGAGGCCACGTTGCATGAGAATGATCTTTTCCACAGGAAATTGGGGCGCAGAAGTTGCCTGCTGGAGCCAGAAGATGCCAGAGAACGACGTGGAGGGCCCCGCAGCCGAGGCAGAGGTGCAAGCCGAGGCCCGAGGAGAAAGCACGGCTGGGGAGTGCCTTGAGGTGGAACTCCAGCCTCCCAGACCACGAGAGGATAAATTGCCGTTGTCTAAGATGGAGCATGATCTTTGCCGGAGCAGCCCTGGCAAACCGAAGCAGCTGTGCTGATCGCAGGAATTCTCTGAGCTGGAGCCTCGTGATTGCACGGGGATGGGCCCAGTACCTGGCACTGGGGCAGGACGGTACCTGGGCGGCATCTGCAATCGGGAGGACCTCCTTTCCATCCTGGTGGTACCTGGTGGCAGAGGCTTCTCCACGCCCTGACACGTGCCTTCCGCTAAGCCCACCTTAGATTTCCACCTGAGGCTGGACACACCTGTGCTTCCAGGTGCTGAAGGCCAAGCATCACCTTAGCCAGGTGCTCGCATCCCATCTCCTCCCTGTGTCACTCATCTGGGGTCTTGACCCCAGCCTGCTGCCTCCTGCTGTCACTCCCAGCTGGCCCCTCCTACACCTGCACACACCTGCATCAAGGTGTGGCAGGGGGCTCCCGTGGGTCAGAGGAAAAGCAGAGGGAGAGAGAGGGATACTGCCGAGCCAGGGAAAAGGTGTCTCAGAGCCTCCCAGCTGGGTCAGCCTGCTTAGCTCCTTCCCCAGGGCCTGCCTCAGTTTCCCTACCTGTAATTCGGATTAATAAATGTATTTCGTAGGGATGGTACAAAGAGGGCTGAACAGTATTTGTGCTGGATTAACACAGATGTTGGAAAACCTCAGCCCATGACCAAATCCAGCCTAATGGTTTTTGTAAATAAAGCTTTATTAGAACACAGCCTTATGCAGTCACTGTGTATTTTTTCACTAAAACTACTGATTCCGGACCGATGCCGAATGAGCCACAAACCTAGAATATTATTTAGCATCTGGGCCTTTACAGATATAAGTTTGCAGACCCCTGATTTAGAGACATGGTCCTTTGAGTCTTTAAAACTGATGCCACTGGGAAGCAGCTGTGGCTCAACTGATAGAGCATCTGCCTACCATATGGAGGGTCCAGGGTTCAAATTCAGGGCCTCCTGACCCATGTGGTGAGCTGGCCCACCTGCAGTGCTGCCCGTGTGCAAGGAGTGCCGTGCCACGCAGGGGTGTCCCCGCATAGGGGATCCCCACGCACAAGGAGTGCGCCCCCGCAAAGAGAGCCGCCCCATGTGAAAAAAGCGCAGCCTGCCAGGAGTGGCGACGCACACACGGAGAGCTGATGCAGCGAGATGACGCAACAAAGAGAGACAGATTCCCGGTGTTGCTGGATAATGCAAGCAGATGCAGAAGAACACAGAGTGAATGGACACAAAGAGCAGACAAAAGGGGTAAGGGGACAGAAATAAATAAAATATAAATCTTAAAAAAAAAGACATCATGTTAACACACTATTAAAAAAAAATAACAAACCTGATGCCACCACTTACTATTCAAGCAACTGATAACAATTACGGCTTCTTGTCCTCCAAAGGATAGAATGAGGGCTCCCTTCCTTTGTTGACTCAATATATTTTGGCTTCTAAAAGCCCTGCGTGTGATCTGTAGATCTTTAAAAAAAAAGATAAAAATGTTTTAAAAAAAGAAATTATGACAGTATACTAAAGATTCATTAATGAAATATTAAGTTAAAAACATAAAGTCCCTCTGTAAATTACTACACATCTGGACATTGTGCAAACCCGTATGTTTGCAAAAAAGTAGCTCCTCTATCAGAGTGGGCGAGTGCGTGGCTGGGATACAAGGAGGGAGTTAGAGGAAGGGGCTCTGGTCAGGCAGGGGAGAGGTGACAGCCGCCTTGCTTTGCCCAGAATGTCCCGTGGATGCCTCGTCTCCAACGGGCCTTGACAAAGCACTTCCAGCATCTCCGAGCTGGGTCACTGTCCAAGCCCTGATACCAAGCAAAAGCGGGTCCGTTTCTCTCAATGCACGGTTAAGGCCAATTCCCGAGTCACCGGGGTTTCAGAGTGAGAGTTTATTTTGCTGCACAAGCAACGGAGCACAGAGGCCTCAGGGCTCAAAACCCCCTCCTGAAGCTGCAGAAACACAGTATTTTATAAGGTCAGGATGCTAACGAGTGATTGGGGCGAAGGTTGCGTGGGGCTTTCGTTGATAACCTTGAAGGGGCTGAAACAGGTTGGGGTGTCCAGAGATCAGGCATCCAGGAGACGGGGAGAGGGAGAACCAGGGCAGCTGCAAGGTTTTTCACAGGCTATCAGAGAGAGGAAGGCAGAGGGGTCTCCTTTCCATAGAAATGCCCGCGTCCAAACGGGAGATCCACCTGCACTCATCATGTCCATGGCAGGTGTTTAGCTGGAGACGGCCGCATCCGAAGGGGGATCAGCCTGGCCAGTTTCCGTCCTTTCAGATATTGATGCTTCGGGCTAATTTAAAAAGCATCAATATCACGTTTCTTCAGTTACAGTCCCAACCTGGGAGCCCCCTCCCCGCCCAGCTACCTGGGTGCTCACCTGTGGGCGCCTGTCGCCCGCACAGACCCGGGTCTCGGAAAGCACCGCCAGCCGCCTGACAACCCAGGCCCCTCGTTTCCAAAACCCAAGATGCCCCCTCCCCACCTTTCCCGTCATCCAGGCGCTGTGCGTGCCACACCTGGACAGCTTGTTCCCGTTTTGGCCCCGCTGCTGTGTGCCCCTGACTCTCCACCGCTTTGGTCTGGCCCTGCCCGAATTCCCAAGGCCACGGGGTCCGCCAGAGGTGGAGTCGGGGTGGGTGGGAGCTGGGCGGCCCAGCGTTCAGTACGGGGTGGGGGCTGGGTGCAGCCGAGTGAGCCTCCAGCACCCACCAAGACAAACCGCATCCGGTGGGGAGGGGGCTGGCCTGCTAAGCAGCCCCTGACTCTCTCACCTGCGTACTCCAAGTTTCCCCATTTGTGGGAAACGATGGGCTTTGTATGTCCTGCCATAACCCACCGAATGGACTGGGGGAGAGTGTGAACTACAGGGTAAACTGTTATTCACGTGGGGCAGCAGTGCTCCAAAACGAATGGGGACCTCATATTTTTTTAATGTAATACTTTTTAAAAAATGAATTTAAAAAAAAAGAATATATTGGAGAAAAAAGTAAAAAAAAAAATTAAATTAAAATTAAAAAAAAACAAAATGTATTCACCAAATGCAAGGAATGTGCCACAAGGGTCAGAGGGGTTGTTGATGTGGGAGGAGTGGGGTGGGGGGTGGTGAGTATATGGGAACCTCATATTTTTTAATGTAATTTTTTTGTGATGTATGTATCTTCAAAAAAAAATACAATGTACAATCACCTACATTTCCTGTGCTACTTTTCTGTAACCTAAGACTTCTTTGAAGATAAGGGAAAAAAAAATAAGACACTAGGGGAACATACAGAAGAAATTGTCACTGTACAGAAAGGATAACAGATCTTACAGTGATGAAAGACACTAATTTTTTCCTTTATTTTATTTTTAATATATTTTTTAAAGTGTTTTACTTTTGTATTTTATTTATTTTTATTATTTTCTTTTCTTATTTTTACTTGTTTATTTTTTGCTTTGTTTTTGGGTGACTTGGATTGCTGATGTGTTACTACTGTGACTGGGGAGGATCACTGGTGTGGGGTTCGGTGATGGGAAATGTTTAGGGAGAGGTGCACCTGGTACATACCTCTATGGCATATGAATATGTTCAAGTGGTTATGGCTCATTATGCTGGTGGGTGGAGAGCCACATAATAAACCAAAGAATATTAAATTCCCAAAAAAAAAAAAAAAAGATGGGTGGGGTATATGGGAACCTCTTGTTTTTAATGTGTTTTTTATGTTTCTTAATGTCACGTTCTTTGTGATCTATTAACTTTAATTTAAAAAGTGTAAAAAAAAAATTAAAACAAAACAGATATACCCCTTCCATATATGCCTCAGAGACTTAAATCTTCATTTTGTCCACTTGCTGGTTGACCCCTGAATCCCAGCAGGGGCCAGCTCCCACTTCCCAGTTCTTCGGGCTTGCCCAGGAAACCAACAAAACAGTGATGACCGGCCAGCGCCATCCCAAAAACAAGGAGTAGCTACAACTGCAAGCAGAGCGGTCACTTCCCGCTGCCCCCACAATATGTACGTCCCTTCTCAGCTCCAACCATCAGAGCAGACATCATTCCAAATTCCTCAGCACTGAGGAAGGAACAAACATAAAGGGGGAGTGTAACCACGGGCCAAAGTAGATTTATTTTTTTTAATGAAAAGCCATTTTATTTTTCCCTAGGTAATTTGTAAAATAAAAGACTTTATTGGCAAACGTTCAGGAGTGTCAAATCAAGCAATACCTTGAGTTCTGTACACTCATCACTATAGATTTCTTCACGGCCTCTCAACAGTTTCGCATATACAAAATTTTCTGATATTTTGCTTTAGCAAATAGCAACAAAATAAAAGCTTTCTTGTGTCCTCTGTGACACCTAAAATCAACTCCTATATTTATTAATACACCTATAAATATAAAAGCCTTAAAATTTTTAGTATGCGTTCATGAAGCTAATCACATAATGTCTTTAAACATAAATCATTTTTTAAAAAAAACAACTCCTGGCAAGTGGCTGTAGCTCCGTGGTTGAGTGCCTGCTTCCCATGTACGAGATCCTGGGTTCAATCCCTGGTACCTCCTTAAAAAAAGAAAAAACAAAGCTCCTACCTGACAATCTTCTGGTTTAATTTCAAAGACATACCACTTGAAATCTAGCAAGACTGTGAAATCAACGTACGTATCAATCATCTGATTTAATTTTTGCCTGGAGAGAGCCAAAGTACATTTATTATTATTGTAGTTATTATCTTCTTGTGTTAACAGAACAACTTGTAATGTTGATATAAAGAGAGAGGTCACCAGGGGTTCAAAGGGGAAGGGAAGGGATGAAAAGGTGAAACACGGGGCATTTTTTGGACAGTGAAATTTTTCCATATGATGCTGCAACAATAGACATAGGATATTATGCATTTGCCAAAGCCTATATAAAACTGGACAGCACAAAGTGCAAGCTATAATGCAAACTATAGACTTTAGAGCTAGATTCAAAATTGGTCCATCAATTATAACAAATGTATCACACTAGGGTAAGATGTTAATAATAGAGGATACTATGTATATGGGTGTGTGGGGGCGGGGTATGGGAATTCTCTATACTTTCCCTGTAATTTTTCTGCAAATTTAAAACTCCTCTAAAAATAAAGTTTATGATCACACACACAAAAGAAGGAAGCACTGATACATGCGAAAATGTGAACGAATCTCAGAAATACCATGTTCGGTGAAAGAAACTGACACAAAGAGTCACACAGTGTTTAATCCCATTGATAGGAAATGCTGGGAAACAGGCACACCCATAAAAGCAGAGAGCGGATGGGTGGTTGTCTCCGGCTCAGTGGGGAAACTGGGGTGCCCCTCTGCTTTCCTCCATCCATCTCCCCCCTCTTTCCTCTCTCCATCTTGCCAGCAGTTTGCAAGCAGACAGACGGTCTTACCATTTGCAAACCATGAAGAAAATTATCACGCAGCCACTAGGGCTGCAGGGGCTTCTGGAAAAGTCCAGCCTAGAAATGTCGGGGCCCGTCCAGCTGGACAGGCAGGGGATGGCTCTTCGGGGAACCTAACTCACAAGCAGACAGCTTTCCCCATCAATCCCTTTGATCTAGGATTGTTCCACATGCTAAGCTCCTTCCATGCATTTAAAGCCTGCTGTGATGGAAAAGACTGTAGCAGGGATGTGGAGACAGTGGCCACGGGACTTGCTGAGGGCAGGGAGAGGGAAGAAGAGGTGTGATGTGGGGGCATTTTCAGGACTTGGAGTTGTCCTGAATGATATTGCAGGGACAGATGATGGACATTATATTTCCTGCCATAACCCGCTGAATGGACTGGGGGAGAGTGTAAATCACAATGTACACTATCATCCATGTGGCGCAGCAGTGCTCCAAAATATATTCACCAAATGCACTGAATGTGCCACAATGATGAAAGAGGTTGTTGATGTGGGAGGAGTGGGGTGGGGGGTGGGATATGTGGGAACCTCTTACATTTTTTAATGTAACACTTTGTGTGATCAATGTATCTTCAAAAAAAAAGGTAATTAAAATTTTAAAGAAAAAAAAGTCTGCTTTGATGGGCAGGAGGTGCATTTGCAATGTTTTTCAGGACCAAGTGGGAGGCAGGGACAAGTTGTCAGCACCCTGCAGACACCTGCCGGGAAACCCCAAGAGAGTGTGTCTCCGTTTTAAACCAGAGCTCCCTGGTCGTTCAGTATTTTGGTCGCATGAGAGCTCGCTATCTGCTACAGGCTGCCATTTGTCCCTTCTCAAGCCACGACCCCTCTTTAGATTAAGAAGGCTTACTGTCCACCCCAAGAGTGACATACTGTTAGCAGATAACCGGTGGCCTCCGGAGACCTGCTGGGGCGTCTCCCAAGGACTTGGTTCCTAAAAACGGAAAGACCGTTTCTGGCTTTTAACTGCAGGGCTCTGACTTCAGAACTGGAGCATCTCCATCTCTCTCAAGAGGCTTTCTGCCCCATAAAGAACTCTTTGGAGTTTTTTAAAAAAATGTATTGTTTTAAAAGAAGCTTTAGAGTATGCAGGAGAACTGCATCCATCCTCCATGTGGAATCTAAACCCTCTCTTGATATAGAGGTGGAGTGGACATCACCATCCCAGGTCCACAGGATGGAGGAATAGAGTATGGATTAGAGTGGACTTACTGGTATTCTACTATGGAACTACTGAGATTAGTAATGGAAGAAACTGTAGCATGGATGTGGAGACAGTGGCCACGGTAGTTGATGAGGGCAGGGAGAGGGAAGAAGAGATGAGATATGGGGCGTTTTCAGGACTTGGAGTTGTCCTGGGTGGTGCTGCAGGGACAGATGCTGTACGTTGTATGTTGCCATGGCCCACTGGGTGGACTGGGGGAGAGTGTGAACTACAATGTAGACCACTGTCCATGTGGTGCAGCAGTGCTCCAAAAAGTATTCACCAAATGCAGTGAATGTGCCACGATGATGAAAGAGGTTGTTGATGTGGGAGGAGTGGGGTGAGGGGGTGAGGTTACATTCATATTTTTGAACGTAATTTTTTTAAAAAAATAGAGAGAAAAAAAGAGTTTATTTCTGTACTTCAATGCAAAAAAATACACTGCTTAAACAGTTGAACTCCTGCGGTTCTTTATAGAGAGACTTTTTTCCCCACAAATATCTATCTAAAGAAAGGTCTACACTTCTGAAGCATGGAATTCAGCCCTCATGCTGGATGTCCCATTGTCCAGCATTTTGGGGACCCAAGAAGAGAAAGAAGAAAAAGACACCTTTCCAGGGAGCTGGACCCCACCTATAAGGCTCTTCAAACCTCTTGGAAACCATTTATAAAGAACAGAAAAGGGCATTCCTGAAAAACCCTTCTGACTTACGTGAAATTGTGAGGTCCTAAAATTTTAAACCACTCCCTCTCTTGACCTTATAAGAAAATCCATTTTTTGACCATTCATGAATTAATCCAGGGCCTTTTGCTTGCCAAAGACCATGGGACTCATTAGAAGATAAGAAGGTATTGTGTGTGGCAGCTACGGGTGCAAGTTTTGGAACCAGATGGACCTGAGCCTTCTCCAGCTCTGGCAAGTCAGTGAGCTCAGACAAGTTACTTGCTGCATCAGTCAGCTTTTGCCACAAGAGCGCTGCGTAACAAACAGCCCCAATGCAGGGGCTGGCCCACCAGGAGCACTGGTGTTTTACCCTTGTATCTGTGCTTTGTGGGGGCTTCAGCTGGCTTTGCCTCCAAGCTCTACGGTGAGCCTGGTCTGCTTTACACAGCCTCGCCCTGCACTTTGGACCAGCTGCTTACTTGGGGAAAGCTCTTCTCACCATGATGGGAAATCCAGCACCCAAGTCGATTCCATAGCACCACATCCTGTTGGCCAAAGCCAGTGGAAGATATGGGCACACCAACCGACTCCTCCCCCCATGTCAGAGATATGAACGCAAGGTAACACTAGACGGAGTGTGGAACTGAGCCCTGACATTTGCTCCACCACAGCTCCTTTCCCCCAGCTCCCATTTCCAAGAGGTATAAGAGGGACCTTCCCTGGCCTTATAGGATCGTGCAGGGGATTCCATGGGAAAAGGTAAGGAAACAGCCCCAAACCCAGCCCATACCGGATGCTCCAATGGTGGGCATGGTGGAGCTGTCGTGGGACCACATCTCCTGCTCGTTGTACTCCAGCCACGGACTGAGGCAAAGTTGCCTTGAACAGCAGGCGGCTGAGAACTGGCAGCCCCACAGGGGACAACTTTGAAGGTAAAATCGCACTTTCTTCTCCACCTTCAGGCGCCCCTCTCCAAGCTCTCCTCTTTGCAGAGTTCGTCAAGAAGTCAACACAGGTCTTGCTCCCATGAAGTTCAGGAATTCACATGCGAACCGAGCTGGTAGATCCATAGAATCGTATCCTGCTCCAGAACATTTTTCTCAGAGTGAGTCTTCTTTTTTTTTTTAAAGATTTATTTATTTCTCTCCCCACCCCCACCCCAGGTTGTCTGTTCTCTGTGTCTATTTGCTGCGTCTTCTTTGTCCGCTTCTGTTGTTGTCAGCAGCATGGGAATCTGTGTTTCTTTTTGTTGCGTCATCTTGCTGTGTCAGCTCTCCGTGTGTGCGGCGCCATTCCTGGGCAGGCTGCACTTTCTTTCACGCTGGGTGGCTCTCCTTATGGGTGCACTCCTTGTGTGTGGGGCTCCCCTATGCGGGGGACACCCCTGCGTGGCACGGCACTCCTTGCGCGCATCAGCACTGCTCATGGGACAGCTCCACATGGGTCAAGGAGGCCCGGGGTTTGAACCGTGGACCTCCCATGTGGTAGACGGACGCCCTAACCACTGGGCCAAGTCCGCTTCTCTCAGAGTGAGTTTTGAGGACAGAAAACCTCCCAAAGTTGCCTGAAGAATCTGTGAATATGCTGCCTTCCATGGCAAGAGGACTTCACCGGTAGGATTAAGTTAAGAATCTTGGGAAGTAGATGTGGCTCAAGCAGTTGGGCACCTGCCTACCACATGGGAGGTCCCGGGTTTGGTTCCCAGTGCCTCCTAAAGAAGACGAGCAAGACAACAAGCAGACAAAATGAGCTGGCACAGTGAGCTGAAGCAACAAGGTGACACAATGAGAAACCACAATGAAAGACACATCAAGCAGGGAACAGATGTGGTTCAAGCGACTGGGCACCTCCCTTCAACATGGGAGGTCCTGGGTTTGCTTCTTGGTGCCTCCAGAAAGAGAAGACAAGCAAGCATAGAAAACACACAATAAACAGAAAGAGCAGACAGTGAACACAAACAACTGGGGGGAAGAAATTAATAAATCAAGGAAATTTTTTGTCTTTATTTTTTTAATGTTACATTTTAAAAATATGAGGTCCCCATACACCCCCCACCCCCCTCGCCCCACTCCTCCCCCCATAACAACAGCCTCCTCCATCATCATGAGACATTCCTTGCACTTGGTGAATGCATCTCTGAGCACTGCTGCACCTCATGGTCAAATGGTCCACATTATAGTTCGCACTCTCCCCCAGTCCACCCAGTGGGCCATGGGAGGACATACAATGCCCAGTAACTGTCAAGTAAATTTTAAAACAACAGAACCAGGGACCTCCCATGTGGGAAGCAGGTGCTAAACATCAGTGCTCGGTGCCTCCTTAAAAAGAAAAAGGAGAAAACAAACCAAAAAACCAGCTCAGGAGAGTTGACGTAGCTCAGCAGTTGAGTGACAGCTTTCCATGTACAAGGTCCAGGGTTCAATCCCTACTCCCAGTACCTCAAAAAAAAAAAAAAGAGTCTTGAGATGGGAGATTATTCCTGATTAATTGTGTGGACCCGATGTTATCACAAATGTCCTTAAATGGGCAAGAGGGAGGCAAGAGGTCAGATGGATGAGAACCTGTGACAATGGGAGAAAGGGTTTGGAGGCAGGGTCCACAAACCAAGGAATGCAGGTGACTCTAGATGTTGGCAAAGGCCAGAAAACGGATTCTCCCCTGCAGCTTCTAGAAGGGACCATCCATCCCACAATTTGACTTTAGCCAGGGAAATGCATTTGGGCTTTTGACCTCTAGAACAATAAGGGAATGCATTTGTGTGTGTGCTTTGTTTTGTTTTGTTTTGTTTTTTGGGGGGGGGCCTGATTTTCACACCTCATTAGCACTTCTTTTATTTATCTATTTATTTTAATTTTTTATTAAATTGTCTTTTTTAAAGATACATAAAGTATCATAAAGATATACATGTATCTTTTTAAAGATACATAAACCACAAAAGATGCTACATTAAAAAATATAGGAGGTTCCCACATACCCCACACCCCATCCCACCCCACTCCTCCCACATCAACCACCTCTGTCATCGTCGTGGCACATTCATTGCATTTGGTGAATACATCTTGGAGCACTGCTGCACTGCATGGATAGTGGTTTACATTGCACTTTTCACTCTCCCCAAGTACATTTGGGTTGTTTTAAGCCAATAAATGTGGAGTAGCGTGTTATAGCTGCAACAAGAGACCGATACAGTGGGACAGCTAGGTCTGGAAGCTTCCACCTACCCCGCAGGGGTCTGGCTTGCTGTGGCAGTTTGATATTATTGATGAATTCCCATAGAGATATTGTTTGTAAACTGGTCTGTTCCTCTGGATGTGATATCCTTTGAGTGTATTAGATTCCACTGAGATATCTTTGCTTAACTTATATTAAGATTAGGGCTCCAACTGGGTGGATTATGGGAGAGTGTGGGCTATGGTGTGGACCATGGACCACAAGGTGCAGCGGTGCTCAGAGATGTACTCACCAAGTGCAATGAATGTCTCATGATGACGGAGGAGGTTGTGGTTATGGGGGGAGGAGTGGGGGGAGGAGGGTGGGGGGTGTATGGGGACCTCATATTTTTTTATTTAACATTAAAAAAACAAAGACAAAAAAATTTAAAAATGAAGTGAAAATAAAAAGAGTTTGTTCCAAAGTATAAATTTCTAGGAAGTAAATCTGAATACCTATGCAGGAAATTAATCTGTTTACCTATGTATAAGAGTATTTGCAACAGTATTTAAAGGATTAACACAGAAAAGAATGCTTTATAGAAATGATTGAATATATTTTGCTGCATCTGTACAATGAAATATTAACCAACTATTAAAAATCACCTTTCAAACAAACAAAAAAAAGTACTTACTTCCCCCATAGCCACATCTACACTGTATATATCAATCCATTTGATCTTTGCCCCTTCAAAAGATTTTTAAAAATTGTATCTTGGTGTAGTTTTACTTTGTTTCTTTTACTGTGAATGAGATTAAACATATTTTAATACTTAAAACAATCTTTCTTAACTGTGCATTTTCTGTTACTATTCTTTCTGTTTTTTTCTGATAGCTTGTTTGCTTATGGATTTATAAGTCTTTTTATTAGGAATATAAAACTTTGTAGTGGGAGTTGCAAGTGTATATTTTTTAAATTTTGCTTATCTCTAATATTTTATGAATAGTTTTGACAAGCATGTATTATGTGGTTATTTGTCCATTGTTTACGGGTTTTGAGATCAAAGGACCTCCTTTTCTCTAAGAATATTAAACACATTCTCCCTTGATTTCTTTCTGTGAAAAGATAGACCTCAGGGGCTGTGGCCAAGGACCTCTGGTTTTTCACTCGTCCTCGACTGGGGAGAGGTGGTGGTCTTGAAGGCCGCTGCTCAGAGAACAGTGCTCTCTGCAGTGACCCCGAGCCCCTCCCCACGGGAATCACAGCCTGACGGGCGAGCGCTGTGGTGCACCGCCCCCCCGGAAGCTTCTGGCCCAGGCACGCAGCCTGGGCTCCCACCGTGTGTGCCAGAGACGTGCAGCTTCTCACCTGGGGCAGGGAGCGTGGCAGGGGCGTGAGGGACCCTCCGTGCCTGGCGGTGTTGGAGCCTGGAGCAGGTTCCCCCTTGCTGGGGCACCCCCAGAGCTGGGAGGGTGCCGGGCTGCAGAGGGGCGACTGTTGAGCCGCAGGGGCACGTGCTTCCGTCTCTCTCCCCAATCCTGCAGCCCCACCCCACTGGGAGAGGAGACGGTCATCCCCCAGGACATGCCCCTGAGAGAGGGAACCCACCGCCTTAGGGCACCAGATGCCCGGAAGCAGAGGCCCGTGGGGTGGCCTCCCAGGAGTGATGCGCACGAGGGGCGCAGGAGCAGGTGGACAGGCCAGTCTGCTGCATGGGACGGAGTAGCCCCTCCAGCCGAGTGGGAGCCAGGACGTGGAAACCCCAGCTGCACCCCGTACCCCACCGTCTTCCCCTGCACCTCTGGCACAAGGGGCAGGCGCCCTGGCCGGGGTGGTCAACGTGCGAAGCTCGCTCTGAAAACACCCCGGGGAGACTGTCCACCTGCTCGTTGAGCTGCCGGACTTATTCCAGGGGCTGCACGAAGTCCGGGGCAAATGGAAAGCTCAGGGGTCTGGAGCCCGTTCCCAGGGGCCAGTTCACGCCTCACATCTGAGGCCAGCTCAGAGCCTCCAGCCAGCCAGCGGGAAACGTCTGCTCTCCGTGGACTTGGGAAGCGCAGGCTCCGCCACTCCGTCTTTCTGAGTCCTGGCCCAGTGAAGTTCATGGGGTGCATTATGTACCCTGATATCCAGCGGCCCCATGAGGAGAGAAAATCGTGCCAGCCACCTCGAGTGGCAATGGAGATCATCGCTCGCGTTCGCAGGAAATGTCTTCACGATGGTAGCCGGCAGGGTCTAGACCCCATGCTGAACTAGGACTGGAGACTTCCGATTTTAAACTTCACGGCTAAACGGTGGAATGAACTCACACGGAGGCTGCAGAGCCTCTCTGGGGTAATTGTTGGTCACTTCAGTCAAAAGCCTAAGACTCTGGGAAGTGGATTTGGCTCAACGGATAGAGCGTCCGCCTACCACATGGGAGGTCCAGGGTTCAAACCCAGGGCCTCCTGACCCATGTGGAGCTGGCCCATGCACAGTGCTGATGCGCGCAAGGAGTGCCATGCCACGCAGGGGTGTCCCCCGCATAGGGGAGCCCCACGCGCAAGGAGTGCACCCTGCAAGGGGAGCCGCCCCATGCAAAAAAAGCACAGCCTGCCCAGGAGTGGCACTGCACACATGGAGAGCTGACGCAGCAAGATGACGCAACAAAAAGAGACACAGATTCCCGGTGCCGCTGAGAATGCAAGTGGACACAGAAGAACACACAGTAGGGAAGCAGACTTGGCCCAGTGGTTAGGGCGTCCATCTACCACATGGGAGGTCTGCGGTTCAAACCCCAGGCCTCTTTGACCCGTGTGGAGCTGGCCCATGCGCAGTGCTGATGCACGCAAGGAGTGCCCTGCCACACAGGGGTGTCCCTCACATCAGGGAGCCCCATGCTCAAGAGTGCACCCCATAAGGAGAGCCGCCCAGTGCAAAAGAAAGTGCAGCCTGCCCAGGAATGGCGCTGCACACACAGAGAGCTGACGCAGCAAGATGATGCAACAAAAAGAAACACAGATTCCAGGTGCTGCTGATAAGAATAGAAGCAGACACAGAAGAACACACAGCAAGTGGACACAGAGAACAGACAACTGGCAGGGGGGGGGCGGGAAGGGGAGAGAAATAAATAAAAATAAATCTTTAAAAAAAATTAAAATTAAACGCAAAAAACCCTAAGACCCTGATGGTTGCAGAGAGGTAAACCGCCCCCACCACGCGGGCTCGGGGAAAAGGTGGAAGCGGTATTTTTTGGACGTCGACATCTTCCCATCAGACCTAACGTGCAAAGGGGTAAAGTGACAGAACGGGGATTTGTCGGTCAGGTTCGCCTCAGCCTTTGCTGGCTTCCCGGGGGTGACTCAACTGTTGAAGAAGCAGGAGGAGCTGATCCCATCTACGGGCAAACGTGCGTCCACACCTTCCTCAGGTGCTCCAGAGGTCGCCGTGGCAACTCGAGGTCCCCAAGCTCTTGGGAAGAAAGGACAGAGGTCATCATCACGTCCAGCAGCTGGGCTCCCAACACCTCCTTCCCCGGAGCCCTCTAAAGGAGGCCTTTGCGTCCCCCTCCCCTTGGGAGAGGACCAGCCCCTTCGGGGGCCAATGTCCCAGCTCTCCTGCTACCCGTTGACCTGATCCCCACCCACACAGCCCAGCGGTACCAGGCAACACCTTCCCAGGTGTCTGTCTCTATCCCAAGATCGATGAAGTGCCGAGGCAGCCGAGCCCCCGCCAGCTGTTGACACTTGGGGAGGGGCAATTCTGGGGGTGGGGCTGCCCCGTGGATGGAAGCGTCTTGAGCAGCCTCCCTGGGCTCCACCCTCCAGGTGGCCGGAGCAGCCCCTCCCCACGCAGGAAAACCAAAAGCATCTCCAGGCATGGCCAGATGTCCCCAAGGACAAAATCACCTGAGCTGAGAACCACTGCTCTGGACAAACAGGTGACAGAGAGATAGAGAGAGAGAGAGACAGAAATGACAGATAGATAGATGGATATAGATGGATAGATGACATAGAGATGGATGGATAGACAGATGATAGATAGATAGATAGATAGATAGATAGATAGATAGATAGATAGATGACACGTGGATGGATAGACTGATGGATGATAGATGAGATAGATGGATATAGATGATATAGATAGATGATACATAGATGAAAGAGAAAGGATAGATAGTTAATGGATGGATTGATAGATAATAGACAGATGATAGATGATGGATGGATAGCTTGATGGATAAATAGATGATAGATACATAGATAGATAGATAGATAGATAGATAGATAGATAGATAGATAGATAGATAGATAGATAGATAGATAGATAGTTGACTATAGATGGACAGATAGATGATATATAGATGGACAGATAGGCTGATAGATGATAGACAGATAGATACATAGATAGACAGACAGATAGATGACATGTAGATGGATGGATAGACTGATTGATAGATGATAGATGGGATAGATAAATAGATGGATATAGATGATATAGATACATGATACATAGATGAGAGAGAGGATAGACAGTTGATGGATGGATTGATAGATAATAGACAGATGATAGATGATGGATGGATAGCTTGAAGGATAGATAGATGATTGATAGATAGATAGATAGATAGATACATAGATACATAGATAGATACATAGATACATAGATACATAGATAGATACATAGATAGATGGATGGATGGATAGATGGATATAGATGGATAGATGACATATAGATGGATAGATAGATAGATAGATAGATAGATAGATAGATAGATAGATAGATAGATAGATGATGGATGGGTGGCATATAGATGGTTGGATAGACTGATTGATGAATGATAGATGAGATAGATAAATAGATGGATAAAGATGATATAGATAGATGATAGATGAGAGAGAGATGATAGATGATGGATCAATTGTAGATGATAGATGATAGATGATGGATGGATAGCTTGATGGATAGATAATTATAGATAGATAGATAGATAGATAGATAGATAGATAGATAGATATAGATAGATAGATAGGGTAGCAGTTTGATATTATTAATGAATTCCAAAAAGAAATATTGGATTATGTTTGTAAACTGGGCATATGAGATTATATTGGATTCAGAGTGTGCCAGTAGTGTGTTGAGTCCACACCCCTTAGTGAGTGGGGACTCACAGATAAAAGACATGGCAAAGAACAGAGTTGAGGGTTTCTGATGTTGGAGTTTAATGCTGAAGTCTTAAGCTGGAGCCTCAGGGAGAGAGACAGAGCTGTTCCCCTGATAGTCTCCAGCTGACCCTGTGGAGAGAGGCAAAGCCTAGAGAGCCTCATAGTCTACAGCTGACCTTGTGGGGAAAACAGAGGAGCTGAGCCCAGAGGAACCCAGGAAGCCTGAACCCTCACAGACGTCGGCCACCATCTTGCTCCAACACGTGGAAATAGACTTTGGTGAGGGAAGTAACTTATGCCTTATGGCCTGGTAACTGTAAGCTCCTACCCCAAATAAATACCCTTTATAAAATCAACCAGTTTCTGGTATTTTATATCAGCATCCCTTTGTCTGACTTAGATAGATAGATAGATGATAGATAGATAGATAGATGATAGATAGATAGATAGATAGAGATAGATGGATAGATGGCATATAGATGGATAGATGGCATATAGATGGATGGATAGACTGATTGATAGATGATGATGATGGATACATAGATAAATGATAGATGGATAGATAGATATAGGTGATATAGCTAGATGATAGATCGATGATGATAGATGAGAGAGAGATGATAGATAGGTGATGGATGGATAGATTGATGGATTGATAGATGATGATGATGATAGAGACATAGATGATAGAGATAGATATAGATTGATAGATATAGATAGATGATAGATAAATAGATGATAGGTAGATGGATATAGATGGATAGGTGACATATAGATGGATGGATAGACTAATAGATGATGATGATGAAGATAGATAGATAGATAGATAGATAGATAGATAGATAGATATGTAGACAGATGATAACTGAAAGATGGAGAAGGAGCTGGAGCTCCCTCTACAGCTGTCTCTCACCCCAGCCCCGCTGGCACTGGGGCCGCATGAATCTTGGTGGGGTCCGCCCTGTGCACTGCAGGGTGCTGAGTAGCGTCCCTGTCTCCATCCACTCCACATCAGGAGACCCCCTCACCTCAGCTGTGAAAACCAAAACCTTCTCCATACATGACCAGTGTCCCCAGAGGTCAAAGTTGTCATCGGTGAGACCCCCTGGTTGAGACGCCTCCACGGAATCCTGTCCTAGAGGGTACAGGATGGACAGAAATCAAGAGAATGCTTTATCCAGTCCCTCCCCTTAATTACAAGACCAGGGAAGTTGAAGGACCTGCCCGATTAGTAGACATTCTAACTAGACATGCCCATTTGGTAGACATTCTAACTAGGAGGCATGGTGGCCAACTCCCAGCATCTTGCTCTCTTGCTTCCAAAGGCTGCCTGTGGGCGCAGCATCATCTCCAAGCTCATCTGGAAAGAGAACATCCAGGCAGGGATCCAGGAGAGAAGCCCTCAGCTATTAGGGGAGCCTGCAGCCACTGGAACCGGTACCCCAGCCCCCGGCTCTTCTGTACTCCCTTCTCCAGGGCAGCTGCACCCAGGGGCGATGTGAGCTTACAGCAGGCTGTCCCCCCTCCACGTGGGATGCTCTCTAAAGGGCCCCCGTAAGGTCGGGGGTGTCAGGGCTGATTCCCCAAGGCACAGGGGACTTAGTGGCTTCGTGGACCACCAGGGTCTCCTTCCACCATGCACGGAGCTCCCGAGCTGGAATTCCTAGACGCAACGCGGGACCCCCAGGTTCAAACCTCCTCTGCGTGCTCTTTTCTGGGCCACCCAGGGCTTAGAGTCAGGGTGGAAATTCCTGCCGTCAGATGCTCAAAAGGGCTTCTTAATGATATTCTACTATGGAACTATTTTGATTAGTAATGGAAAAGATTGTAGCATTGATGTGGAGACAATGGCCACGGTAGCTGCTGAGGGCAGGGAGAGGGAAGAAGAGATGAGATGTGCGGGTATTTTCAGGACTTGGAGTTGTGCTCAGTGATATTGCAGGGACAGATGCTGGACATTATATATCCTGCCATAACCCACTGAATGGACTGGGGGAGAGTGTAATCTACAATGTAGACCACTGTCCATGGGGTGCAGCAGTGCTCCAAAATGTATTCACCAGGTGCAGTGAATGTGCCACAATGATGAAAGAGGGTGTTGATGTGGGAGCAGTGGGTGAGGAGGGGTGGGGGGTATATGAGGACCTCTTATATATTTTGAATGTAACTTTTTTTTAAATAGAGGAAAAATCAAATTAAATTTAATTTAAATTTTTAAAAAAGACTTCTTGAGTTCAGGGAAGCTACATCTCTCAGCTGGAGCCACCATTAGGGATGACTGTAGAGATCATATGATTCAGGGAAATGCATATAAATAAGGATATAAAAAATATATACATGTACAGATAAATATATATATATATACACACGCACACACAAAAGAACCATGATTGAAATATGGCAATTTGGGAGCCGCCATAGCTCAAATGGTTGAGGTCCATGGATGAGGTCCCAGGTTCAGTGCTTGGTACCTCCTAAAAAAAGGGCAATGTAATCCTGAATGTTACAATAAGGCTATTCAAGTGTGTCAAAAATGAGAGAGAGAGAGAGAGAAATAAACATCCCACTGCAATTGCTGATATAATTTATGAATTAAAATATGTATTAGGGGAATGGATGTGGCTAAAGCAGTTGAGCACCTGCCTCCCACACAGGAGGTCCCCGGCTCAGTTCCTGGTGCCTCCTAAAGAAGATCAACAATCTTGAGGATTTTGTGTTGAGTGAAGCAAGCCAGGCATTGAAGGACAAATACTACATGGCCTCTCTGATATGAACTAAGCAAACCAAGCTGTCTCAGAGAGCTAGAGGCTGCACGATAGGCTTACAGGAAATCGGGGAGGGAGGGAGAGGAAGGTTGTGATCTGATGCCTACATGGGTGAAATCTATGATAAAGTGGAGGTAAGTAGTCATACAGGGAAGGGAGAAGAGGGGGGCACAGGGATACTATTGGGTGGGGCTTTGCAGGCTTGAGAGGGCTAGAGTTGGCAGGATGGGTCAAATGGTCCAAGGAATTGGGAGGAGGGTTGGGGGGAGCAGGTGAACATAGGAGACTGTTGGGTATGTGGCTGAAACAATAATGTTGAGAAAACACTTCAGAAAATATAATAAGGAAGGGTTACTTATTTAAGATGCTCAGTGGGGGGCATCTGGCACAGGGGCAGGCTTCTAGGGAGTATGTGAGTGCTCATCTTGTCATAGTGGGTATATCAGTGGGTGGAATGAGAGAGAAGGTGTACCCACATCCTGGGGCCACCTGATGGTCTCAGAGGAGGGAGTGTCTCTTGAGAGCATGGGTGGCTCCCAATTGGGGAGGACAGTCTAGCATGCCAAGCCCTCAGCATTGTTTCAAGTGTCTATGAATCTGGTCCTTCAAGCAGTGAAGCTTGGTTGTCACTGTGGGTCCTGAGAGGAGGGGGAGAGAGGAATAGAATAAATGGAATCAGGGTAACTGGGGGGCAATGGAAGTGCTCCACAAGATCATGCAATGATGGATGGAGGACATGTTCAATTTCACCAAAAATTCATAAAAGACTATAGGCTAAAATGTAAACTATAATGCAAACCATAATGTAACTAAAAATTTAGAAAATTGTACAGCCTAAAATATAAACCATAATGTAAACCAAAATGGAACCATGTATGGTAGCTTTGTTTCAATATCTATACATCAGCTGCAGCCAACATAACATGAACATATAAAAAGATCATTGCTGGGGAAAAGGGAAAAGGGTTTGATGTTGGATGTATGGAAGTCCCTTATATTGTATATGTGACTTCACTGTGATCTAAAATTTTTTTGAAGACAAAATTAAAAACGAGAATGAAAAAAGAGATATAGACACTGAGGAAGAAATGAAAGAAATTGCCTTGCCACTGTACATACCGGGCAACACCTATTACAATGATGAAAGACTGCGGTCACCCCTGGGGCTGAAGTGTGGTTTGCTGGCCTGGCGAGGGGCGGTGGCCGCGGTAGGCCTATTCCAAGCCGCTGCCCCCATAGTAGGGTGGCTGGTCGGACTCACCGCCACCCCTGAAGGGAGCTCAGCATGGGCGCAGAGTGCCCTCAGGTCTCCCCTTCTCGGCAGCCATGCTTCCACGGCCGCCCCTCCTCCCGGATGGCGCCACACGATGCCTTGGGGGGCGGCACCCTTCTTCTTCTTTCTCCCTGCGCAGGCGCAGGGCGGAAAAATCCAGTCTGCTCTTTTCCCTCCACCCGACAGCAGCAACAGCCAGGCGTGGGCGGAAAAATCCAGTCTGCCCTTTTCCCTCCCCCCGACAGCAGCAACAGCCAGGCGTGGGCGGGAAACTCCAGTCTGCCCTCTACCCCAGCAATAGCAGCCAGCCACCAATCACTAAACCCTGCCACTTCCCCCAGCAACAGCAACAGCCAATCCCTAATCACCACCCCTCCCCCGTCCAGTACCGCCCACTGACCTTTCACCGGCAACCAATCAGAACAGGGCGTGGCTTCGACCAATCAGCCTTCCCCAGCCCCTATAAAACTGTTGCCTCTCCCTCAATAAAGTGGACTTGCGTGTTTACCTCGTCTCCGCGGTAGTTCTTCTGCCATGCGCCCTCCAGTCCTGAGAGCCCCCGACAAGGGCCTGGCCTCCCTTGTCCCCAGTTTGTCGCCTGCTTCTCTGGGCGACCCCTTCGTCGCCGGCTTCGCCAGGCGACCCCGTCAGCCAAACCGCGCAACCCCTGTGAGACCGACCCCTCGTCTGCTGCCGGACCGACCCCTCGTCCCAAGCGGGACCGATCCCTCGTCCCAAGCGGGACCAACCCCTCGTCCTGAGCTGGACCAACCCCTCGTCCGCAGCCAGACCCCACCTCTACCGACCGAGCAAGCCGTCACAGTTGGCGCCCAACGTGGGGCAAGGAAACCCCACCACAGCCTCACTCCATAACCTGGCGGGCCCCCCCCTCCTCTCTTCTCACCTTGGGACTTCTCTAGTGCAACATTGCTGCTACCTGAGCCTTGGCTACCTCATACGATCCACGGCGGTCTGGGAGAATCGCTGGATGGTTTTCTCCTTCCATGTCGGGGACTTATACCGACCCGCTTTGATTAACAGGAGCCTTGGATTTCTCGGGAGCGCGCGCTTGCACGTCTGAAGTAACCCTACCATAGCCCTACGCCCTCCTCTCTTCTCACCCCTATCTTTTCGCTCTGCATTGCTGCTCCTGAACCTTGGTGACCTCATACGATCCACGGCGGTCTGGGAGAATCGCTGGATGGCTTTCTCCTTCCATGTCGGGGGCTTATACCGACCCGCTATGATTAAGAGGCGCCAATAAAACTCTCAGGAGCGCGTGCCTGAGCACCTCCACCCCTGCCTTCACCTCTGCCTCCTCCCCTCCGCGCTTGCTCCCCTTTGTCTTGCTCCACTGCTCGTCGTTCCGCCCTCCCCTTGTCGGGGCCTTCTCTTGGCCCGCGACCACCATCGGAACCCCACCAGCTCCGACCCCTCGTCTCACCGCGCACCTCGGCTCCCATCGCCGCACTCTCAAGGTAAGGGCCCCTTTTCTTATCGGCTCCAAAAGGCCATTAGCAATGGGTAACATCCTATCTGCTAAGCAGGCCCCGCAAGTTCGGGCCCTCGCCGGTCTCCTAGACACTCACCGGTGTAAGATCTCTTTGAAACAGCCCCAAGTCTTCTGTAACCGTGGCCCCCCATGCCGCCATCACTCTCAAGCAGCTCCAGCCCCACTAAACGGCCCGCAACCCGCTTTCCCCGGCCCGCGGCCTGCTTTCTAGCATCTAATCACGTTTCTGCTTTTGCCTCCCCATACTTCTGCAGAGCTTCCTCCTGTCTCGACCTCACTCCTCTTCTCAGCCATCCAAAGCGTCCTTTCTCGTCCCCCGCCCCCCTCCTTTTTTTTGCTTGAACCCCCATTGCGTTGCAGATTGGGCCGCCCCATGTCGGCCCGCCCCGTTAACATCGGCCTCCCTTGCGCCCGTGGAGACTTTGGCCTTCCTGTTGTCCTCGCCTACGTCTCCACCACTCTCGACACTGCCGCCACCACCGTCGCTGGTGCCCTGACGTGACTTGTCCTCACAGCTGCGATCCTCCAGACCATCACACAGTCTGCCTCTGCCGCTCTTCGCCACCAAGAAGAGATCAACTACCTGTAACGCGCTGCCATCCTGGACTTTTAACAACAGATGGATCTTATAGCCACCGAGATCAACAAGAATTGGACATTGGTCACCCTTGCTTGCAACGGCAAGATACCACCCCCTAAATTGTACATTTATATCCCCGTCATACTCACCTCCCTCTTCAGCCCCGCTTCCCTCATTGCTTACTGCCTCTTGGGACTTGGCTACTTGTTGCTGCTGCCATCCTGCCCCTTATTTGAAAAGAAGGGGGAAATGCGGTCACCCCTCGGGCTGAAGTGTGGTTTGCTGGCCTGGCGGGGGAGCAGCCGCGGCAGGCCAAGCCGCTGCCCCCATAATAGGGTGGCTGGTCGGACTCACCGCCACCCCTGAAGGGAGCTCAGCATGGGCGCAGAGTGCCCTCGGGTCTCCCCTTCTCGGCAGCCATGCTTCCGTGGCCGCCCCTCCTCCTGGATGGTGCCACATGATGTCTCGGGGGGCAGCACCCTTCTTCTTCTTTCTCCCTGCGCAGGCGCAGGGTGGAAAATTCCAATCTGCCCTTTTCCCCTCCCCCGACAGCAGCAACAGCCAGGCGTGGGCGGAAAAATCCAGTCTGCCCTTTTCCCTCCCCCCGACAGCAGCAACAGCCAGGCGTGGGCGGGAAACTCAAGTCTGCCCTCCACCCCAGCAACAGCAGCCACCAATCCCTAAACCCTGCCCCTTCCCCCAGCAACAGTGACAGCCAATCCCTAATCACCACCCCTCCCCCGTCCAGTACCACCCACTGACCTTTCACCGGCAACCAATCAGAACAGGGTTTGGCTTCGACCAATCAGCCTCCCCCAGCCCCTATAAAACTGTTGCCTCTCCCTCAATAAAGTGGACTTGCGTGTTTACCTCGTCTCCGCGGTAGTTCTTCTGCCATGTGCCCTCCAGTCCTGAGAGCCCCTGACAAGGGCCTGGCCTCCCTTGTCCCCAGTTTGTCTCCTGCTTCTCCGGGCGACCCCTTTGTCGCCGGCTTCGCCGGGCGACCCCGTCAGCCGAACCGTGCAACCCCTGTGAGACCGACCCCTCGTCTGCTGCCGGACCAAACCCTCGTCCCAAGCGGGACCGACCCCTCGTCCTGAGCTGGACCAAACCCTCATCCGCAGCCAGACCTCACCTCTACTGACCGAGCAAGCCGTTGCAAAAGGCAAATCGTTAAAAACAAAATTTAATGGCACTTTTCATTTTTAATACCCCAATTTATTTTTAATTTATTTTAGTTTTTCTTAATTAGTATATATTCTATTTCTACTCTTTAAACCTATCCATTACTATTTCATTTTTGTATCAATTGGATTTGGCAATATATTAGGTTTCACTTTTGAAGGCGTTTTGGACCACAGAGGAGTACAGCTATGGCAGGGCAGGAACACTGGTGTGGGGTGTTATTGATGGGGGCACATGGTTGGGAGGGAGATCTCCAGGGCGTGTATATAGGGGATGTAAAAATGTTTGGATATTAGTTGGGTATTGTCATGGTAGGTACAGTTACAAACGACAGCTGAGGGAGTGCTGAGTTCCTAACCAGGGGAGCTCTGTCACATTCCCCAATGGAACAGCAAAAATCCCCCAAGTGCAAGACCAGTGAAGAAGGATGGTCCAAAGATGAGCCCTTGATACTGATGACTATACTTATGAGCCTGTGTGCCTGAAATTTGAACAAAGACCGAGAGCTGCAGGGTGCCTAAGAGTTACCTCCTGAGAGATTCCATGTTGCTCAAATGTGGCCACTCTCTAAGCCAAACTCAGCATGTAAATGCATTACCTTCCCCCCAGCATGGGACATGACTCCTGGGGATGAGCCTCCCTGGCACCAAGGGATTACTACCACTTACCAGCTGGTGATGCGTCTAGAAAAAGACCTTGAATAAAAGGGGGAAATGGTAAAAACAAAGGAGTTTATATGGCTAAGAGTCTTAAAAAAGAGAAGTCATCAGAGGGGTCACACTTACGCACACCTCAGCAGAATCCCAGAGACAACCAAAGTGGATACAACACCAGGTACTGGTGCTTCTGAGGGCTATGGAGACCCACAGGTTCTATGGTCATGGGAGATGGCTCTGGAGTTCAGGGCCTTGTCAGTGGGTCCCACTTTGGAATTTGTGTTCCTGAGTGTGACGGAGTTGGACTCAGATGTGATCTTTCTACACATGTCTCTTCTGTCACTTTTATTGAACCTATGCTGGGTGCTGGGGTTGGTGTATACCCAGGAAACTTGAATATCTGGACTGGCCACATGCCAGCTGGGCCCTGAGCCTCAGCAGAGTTGCAACTCCTACTCTCCAGTTCATTGGACTTACCCAGGTCAGCTAACAGGGAGGTGAGGATGGTCAATCACCACACCAGGGAACCAAGAGTTCCTACAAGCAGGAGAATCACATCCATCAGCCATGTGGGATCTAAGCCCCCTCTCAATATAGAGGTGGAGTGGACATCACCATTCCAGGGTCCTCAGGATGGAGGGATAAAATATGGCTTAGTGTAGACTTAACTGCTATTCTACTATAGAACTATTGTAACTAGTAATGGAAGAAACTGTAGCATTGATGTGGAGAAAGTGGCCATGGTAGCTGCTGAGGGCAGGGAGAGGGAAGAAGAGATGTGATGTGGGGGCATTTTCAGGACTTGGAGTTGTCCTGGGTGGTACTGCAGGGACAGATGCTGGACATTCTATATCCTGCCGTAACCCGCTGAATGGACTGGGGGAGAGTGTAAACTACAATGTAAACTATAATCCATGTGGTACAGCAGTGCTCCAAGATATATTCACCAAATGCAATGAATGTGTCATGATGATGAAAGAGGTTGTTGATGTGGGAGGAGTGGGGGATAGTATACAGGAATCTATTTTTTTTTTAGTGAAATATTTTTTGTGATCTATGTATCTTCACAAAAAGGCAATTAAATTAAAAATTTTTAAATATATAGGGGAAGGAAGAGGATGTGACTGAAGTAGCTGAGCACCCACCTACCACATGGGAGGTCCCAGGTTCAGTTTCTCATGCCTCCTAAAGAAGGCGAGCAAGGCAGCGAGTTGACATGACAAGCAGATGCAACAAAGAGACACAAGACAGACACACAATGAGAGACACAACAAGCAGGGAGTGGAGTTGGCTCAAGTCTTTGGGCAGGGGAGGTCCTGGGTTCAGTTTCCTGTGCCTCCTAAAAAAGAGAAAATGAGCATGCAACAGACACAGAGAGCTGACACCGAGTGCAAACAACAGGGGGGATTAGTAAATCAAAATAAATCTTTAAAAAAACATATGGGGGAAGCGGACTTGGCCCAATGGATAGGGCATCCATCTACAACATGGGAGAACCGCAGTTCAAACCCTGGGCCTCCTTGACCGGTGTGGAACTGGCCCATGCACAGTGCTGATGCGCACAAGGAGTGTCCTGCCACGCAGGGGTGTCCCCTGAGTAGGGGAGCCCCACGCACAAGGAGTGAGCCCCATAAGGAGAGTCACCCAGCGCGAAAGAAAGTGCAGCCTGCCCAGGAATGGCGCCACACACACGGAGAGCTGACACAACAAGATGACGCAACCAAAAGAAACACAGATTCCTGTGCCGCTGACAACAGAGGCGGACAAAGCAGACAAAGAAGAAGACACAGAGAGCAGACAACTGCAGGATGGGGGACGGAAATTAAAAATAATTTTATAATGCCATCCAATAGAGGGAACTGTATCCCTCGAGAGAAAGGGTGGCTCCCAGGGCATTGGGGCAGTTGAGCAAGTTAGGCCTTGAACACTATTCCATCTATCTCTGGAAGTGGCTCCTCAGGAAAAGGAGGTTGGCTATCACTGAGGGCACCAAGGTGGAAGGGAAAATGGACGTTAAATGTGTGGAACCAAAGTAAATGGAGGGTAAGAGAGGAGTTTCTTGAGAGTACACAAGGATGGATATAAAACATGTAATATTACACCATAACATATAGGAGATGACAGACTGATAATGTAAACCATAATGTAAAACATAGGATAACTAAAAATGTAAAGAACTGTGTATCCTAAAGTATGCACCATAATGTAAGCACAGATGTCACCTTGTTAGAAAGCTAATGTCTCAGACTCTGTACATCACTTTAAGTAAATATGATATGAATAGGGCGTAAGAGTATCACTGTGGAAGGGAAAAGGTTTTCTGGTGGATGTGTGGGAGCGCTGTATATTATATATATACATTGCTGTGGTCTAGGACTCCTGTGAAGAAAAGCTGAATATTAGGGGGGGGGGGGGGGGAAAAAGAAAAAAATAGGATGTGGAATTTTTTCAAGTCAACATTCTTTATCTAAGTTCTTTATCTAATTTTATCCAAGTTCTTTATCTATCCTTTAAACTCATCGCTATATGCCATTCCCTAGTAAGGGACCATGACATTATATTGGGCTTCAAATTTCGGGGAGTTCTGGATCACAGAGTGTTTCAACAATGACAATGGAGGGATACTGGTATGGGATACCAATGACAGGTGATATATGACTGACAGGGAGCTGTACAGAACATATGTCCAGGGTGCATGGTAATGTTTGGATATACTCATAGTGGCAACAATTAAAAACCACAGTAGGGGGGGTACTGGGTTCCTGGCCAGTGGTGCTCTGTCGTGGTCCCTAGGGGAGCAGCGACAGTCTCCCAGGTACAGTGGTGGGGACCGGGAGGGAGTGAGGGTTCAACAGTGAGCCCCTGATGCTAATGACTATGCTTGTGAGCTGATAAACCCAAAATAAGAACAAGGCCTAGAGCAACTTTGTGCCTGGGAATTTCCTTCTGTCAGCCTTCATGTTACTCAAATGTGGCCAGTCTCGAAGCCAAACTCAGCATGTAAATGCAATGCCTTCCCCCCAGCGTGGGACATGACACCCGGGGATGAGCCTCCCTGGCAACGAGGGACCACTATCAACTACCAACTGATGATGCAACTGGAAAATGACCTTATACGGAAGGTTCAATGCGGATCAGCAGAATATCCATGTCTACATAAAATACCATGACTTTAAAATGCTGTTTGACCTAAAGTAAGGGGGAAATGGAAAGGAGAAATGAGTTTATATGGCTACGAGTTTCTAAAAAAGAGTCTGGAGGCTGGCAGAAGGTTTGCCCTCATGCACAACTGAGCAGAGTCAGAGAGACAGATAAAGCAGATACAACCCCCAGATATTGGTTCCTTTGAGGGCTAAAGAGACCCATGGGAGTTATGGTCATGGCCGATGGGGTTAACTACCAGGGCAGAAGGCCCCTCTTTGGAAATGGTGTTTATGTGTGATGAATCTGGACTCAGATGGGATCTCCCTTCATAAGACTTTCATGCTAATGTGCTGGAGGTGCAGTTAATGTTGGGGTTTAAGATATAGTTAGGGGATTTGAATCTCTGGACTGACAATGTGATAGCCAGATCCTGAGCCTCAACAGACTCCAGCACCTACAATCTGATTTATTGGACTTACCACACTCAGCTAAGATGGAGTTGAAGAAGGACAACCACCACACCATGGAGCCTAGAGTAATTACAACTGAAAATGGGAGGATTGCATCCAGCATCCAGGTGGAATCTGAGCCTCCTCTTGACATAGAGGTGCAATGGACACAACCAATCCAATGTCCACATAGAAGAGGTGGCATTGGATTGGGAAAAGTGGACATAATGGACAAAGGGTATGGGGAAAGGAAGGAAGAGATGAGAGGTGGAGGCGTCTTCGGGACATGGAGCTGCCCTGGATGGTGCTTCAGAGGTAATCACCGGACATTGTAAATCCTCACAGGGCCCACTTGATGGAATAGAGGAGAGTATGGGCCATGATGTGAACCAATGTATATGAGGTGCAGAGGTGCCCAAAGATGTACTTACCAAATCCAATGGATGTGTCATGATGATGGGAACGAGTGTTGTTGGAGGGGGAGAGAGGGGGGGTGGGGGGGGTGGGGTTGAATGGGACCTCACATATATATTTTTAATGTAATATTATTACAAAGTCAATAAAAAATAAAAAAAATTAAAAAAAAATAATTTTAAATATCTTAATAGGAATTTTAGAGCATAAGTTAATTACATCTATGTAAATAAACTTGATAAAGTGTCCTTTTTAAAACTCAAAAAAGAAGAATCAACTCTACGCATAATGTATTATCAAAGAACAGAGCAGGAAAATAGCAGGGTGGTATTTTCTCTCTTATTTCTGATTGCATTATTTTAAGGACAATGTTATTAAAAATTCTTGTTTCTTCCAAAAGTTCAAAAGGAAAGAATTCCGATAAGTTATGAAAACAAGTGTTCCTTATGCCTTTCAACCATTTTTGTTATGTACTCAACCCTCAAACAAACCGTGATAAAATGACATATAGAAATTGCTTTGTTGAACAATTATCATTTCATTTATCCTTTGACCCAATAAATAATATTTACAGGACTCTACTCTGGAGATCAAAACAACATGCGTACATAATTTCTAGGAATTTGTAATGATTTAGAATTGATTTAGGGCCCACGAATAGGAGACTGGTAGAATAAATGCTGGGACACACACCAGTGGAATACTATGCAGCAGTGAAAAAGGTGAGCAACCTCTTTATGTCGATATGGGGTGGTTTTCTAACTCCACTGGTCAGTTAAGAAAACACCAAGTTCATACCACTGGAGGCCCCAGGAATTCCTTACTTGTTCCCTCATCGATGACTTGACATTGAAAGGAAACCCCAGGAATTCTTCCCTAAGTGGCTCACAAGCTCAGCCCACAAACAAACCTCCACCCTACCTGGCTTTCAGGTATAGTGGATCCTCGCCAGCAGGTGTGAGCACCTCTTAGCCATCCAGTCTCGCAGGACCTTCACCAGGACATACAGACACGCCTCCAGAAGGGGGTCTTTAAGGAAATCTCCTGAAAGGCAGGGCAGGTGCACGGGCCAGCTGTAAACTGCGTTCTCTCCCTAAAGCTGTGCCAGCTTTTTGCTGAACAATGTCGTGGCACAGCATAAAGACAGAAAATCCTGAAGAGGAGTGGAACGACTTGTCCTCTCTGTGCTCTTGAAAGCATTTTCATTTCCTAACGTCCTCTGCAAACCTGCAACCCTAACATAGCCTGAAACTGCAGATTCCAGGTGCCCGGGGCAGTGCATTGTGTGTGCACTCAGCCGGCCCAATTGTCATTTCATATTTTCTGTGTATACTCAGGAGACCTGAATCTCTGGACTGTCCATGTGCCAGCTGCGCCCTGAGTCTCAGCAGACTTTCAACTCCTACCCTCTGATTTATTGGACTTACCTCTGCCAGCTAACAGGGAGGTGAAGAAAGTCAACCACCACACCAGGGAGCCAAGAGTGCCTACAACTGCAAGCAGGGGAATTGCATCCAGCATCCATGTGGAATCTAAGCCCCCTCTTGATCTAGAGGTGGAGTGGACATCACCATCCCAGGGTCCACAGGATGGAGGAATAGAGTATGGATTAGAGTGGACTTACTGGTATTCTACTATGGAACTATTGGGACTAGTAATGGAAGAAACTGTAACACAGATGTGGAGACAGTGGGCACAGTAGTTGCTGAGGGCAGGGAGAGGGAAGAAGAGATGTGATGTGGGGGCATTTCCAGGACTTGGAGTTGTCCTGGGTGGTGCTGCAGGGACAGATGCTGGACATCGTATGTCCTGCCATGGCCCACTGGGTGGCCTGGGGGAGAGTGTAGACTACAGTGTAAACCACTATCCATGGGGTACAGCAGTGCTCCAGAATGTGTTCACCAAATACAAAGAACGTGCCACAATGAGGAAAGCAGTTGTTGATGTGAGAGGAATGGGACGAGGGGGGTGGGGGTTATATAGGGACCTCTTATATTTTTTAATGTAACATTAAAAAAAAAACAAAGAGAGAAAAAAAATCCCCGAGACAGACCGTTTGTGCATGCACGAGGTCAAGCACCTGACCTCGTATTCTTTCTTCTAAAGCAAAAAAAAAAGGGCACCCGTTTTGGAAGCGATCAGGCAAAACCTTGGGCAGTAAAGGGTTAGCTTGCCAGCCCTGCTTTATCCAGAGGCTGCACATTCCAAAGGCTAATTGCAGCCTTTGCCTGACTCCTGGGAGGCCACCTCTAGGCCCCTGGAATGTTCACCAGACAAATGGCTTTACCATTGAGATGAAGGAGGTCTTGGAGAGCCCACCCAGTCCCCACTGGCACGTCTCTCACACAAGCGATGCATTTGACCTGGGATCTCTCGGTGAGTGCAGAGCCAAGGCTCACCAGCACGTAGCTGGACCCTCGACCTGGACACATCCCTACAGCACGGGGTGTCCCGTCACTAAGTCAGCTAGTAGAAGCAGTCTGTTGATATCCTTCTGAAGGAGCAAACCTCCCTGCAAGCTCTTAGTCTTCAAAGAAATCAGCATCCTCCTGGGATGGTACATAACAGCAAAACCTTGCAGCCTTCTCCACCCCAGGACCTTTGCATGTGCCATCAGCTCCTTCTGCAAGCCCTCTCCTGCCTGCAACAGGTTTCTACTCGTCTTTCCATTCTCGGCTCACACACCCTCTCCTCGGAGAAGCCTTCTCTGAACAAGCTTTTAAATTAGGTATTGCCCTGTTTTCCCATCTCAGTCCTTCATTATTTCCCTACAATACTCTTCATTTGCTCTTGCTTTGTCATCTCCCCTTCCGTAATGTAAATTCCCAGTCCAGCTCCCATCCCACCGTTTGGTGCATGGGATGAAGCTACTGGAATCCAAGGAGATTCTGCAGGGATCCCATACTGTGGGCACACAATGGCCAAGTGTGGCTTGCTCACCCTCAGCGTGTTCCTGAGATTTAAGGAGAGACAGACACCCATCCTTATCCTTTCTCTTCTCTGTTAGATACTTCTCATGCCTTCTACTCTGTAGCTGATTCATTGTCTTCCTTTCCAGAAAGACATCAGTTCAATGAATGTCTAAATTCACAGAGGAACTGGGGAAGGATCGCAGACATCTCCCCGCTGTGCCAAGTCTCCTGGCAAATCACGGTCTATAAACATTCTTCCAGTGGAAGGACAGGGAAAGAGACAGAACCTTCCAAGCAGACGGTCATCCATCCAGTGAGGAAAGGCAGGACTTGGCAAACGACAGCCAAGAATCGAATTCAGCCAACTGTCACCTGCCCAGCAAAGCATGGCTTTTGCCACTTAAAACATTTGGACAGGGTTGGGAGGGAGTTCTCCATGGCGTGTATATAGGGTATATAAAAATGTTCAGATACTTATTGGGTATTTTCATAGTAGTTACACTTACAAATGACAACTGAGCAAGTGCTGAGTTCCTAGCCAGGGCAGCTCTGTCACATTCCTCAGTGGAATAGCAACCATCCCCCAAGTGCAAGGGCAAAGACCAGTGAAGACAGATGGTCCAATGATGGACCTTTGATACTGATGATTATGCTTATGACCCTGTGTACTTGTAATTTCAGCTTGGCCTAGAGCTGCAGAGTGCCTAAGAATTACCTACTGAGAGCCTCCATGTTGCTCAAATGCGACCACTTTCTAAGCCAAATTCAACATGTAAATGCATTACCTTCCCCCCAGCATGGGACATGACTCCCAGGAATGAGCCTCCCTGGCACTGAGGGATTACTACCAATCACTAACTGGTGATGCAACTAGAAAAAGACCTTAAATAAAAGGGGGAAATGGTAAATACAAATGAGTTTATATGGCTAAGAGGTCATCAGAGGTGTCACACTTATGGGCACCTCAGCAGGATCCCAGAGACAGCTAAAGTAGATACAATTCCAGGTACTGGTGTTCCTGAGGGCTATGGAGACCCACAGGTTCCACAGTCAGGGTAGTTGGCTCTAGAGTTCAGTGTCTTATCAGTGGGTCCCACTTTGGAATTTGTGCTCCTAAATGTGATGGAGATAAACTCAGATGTGACCTCTCCACACATGCCTCTTCTGTCACTTTTACTGAACCTGTGGTTGGTGCTGGGGTTGGTGTATGCTCAGGAGACTTGAATCTCTGGACTGGCCACATGCCAGCTGGGCCCTGAGCCTCAGCAGAGTTTCAATTCCTACTCTTCGGTTCTTTGAACTTACCCAGGTCAGCTAACAAGGAGGTGAAGAAGGTCAACCACTACAACAGGGAACCAAGAGTGCCTAGAATGGCAAGCAGGAGAAATGCATCCATCAACCATGTGGGATCTAAGTACCCTCTTGATTTAGAGGTGGAGTGGACACAACCATCCCAGGGTCCACAGGGTGGAGGAATAAAATATGGATTAGAGTGGACTTACTGGTATTCTACAATAGAACTATTGTGACTATAGCAATGGAAGAAATTGTCTCATTGATGTGGAAACAGTGGCCACGGTAGCTGCTGAGGGCAAGGAGAGGGAAGAAGAGATGTGATGAGGGGGCATTTTTGGGACTTGGAGTTGTCCTCAATGATATTGCAGGGACAAATGCTGGACATTATATATCCTGCCTTAACCCACTGAATGGACTGGTGAAGAGTGTAATCTACAATGTAAACTATAATCCATGTGGTGCAGCAGTGCTCCAGAATGTATTCACCAAATGCAATGAATGTGCCACAACGATGAAAGAGGTTGTTGATGTGGGAGGAGTGGGGGGGGGGGGGTGTGGGGTATGTGGGAACCTCTTATATTCTTTAATGTAACATTTTTTTGTGATCTATATATTTTCAAAAAAATACAATGAAAAAATGAAAAAAAAGTTTGGAAAAAAACAAAAGAATATAATTTCGTGACCCATGACAATGACGTGAAATTCCTATGCCAGCATTTATCAACTTACAACATGTGTGGAAATGTGTTTTCTCTGTGTTCTCAAAGCCCCTCTTTAAGATCTTCAGCTTAAAATATTTACCCTTTACAGAAAAGGTTGGCAAACCCCAGAGAGAAAGGATGATATTTCTTCTGGGAATCTAAGTAGCTGGCTCTTTGTGATTTAGGGGCATGAGGTCCCAACTATTTGTCTGTCATTTCATTAGACAGATCGTTGGACAGTTTTAAAATATCCAGCAGGAAAAGAACAGGCATGGCTCCTTTAAGAACCTGCCTGGACAATGGAGAATTCCATTTAGCAGTCTGGGACCAGGTGGGGTACAGAGCAGAGTCCAGAGAGAATTCCTGCTTGAGCCTGCAGCTTCCACTAGTTTTCCTTTAATTTTCTTGTGGTTTTTTTTTTATTATTTAAATTGAGGTGAAATTTCATATAACATAAAATTAACCACCTTAAAGCAAACAATTTGGTTGCATTTTGTACATTTGCGATATTGTGCAATGCCCACTTCTATCGAGTTCCAGAACATTCTCATCTCCCCTAAAGAAAACCCTGTACCCATGACCAGTCAAAATCCATCACTGCCCATTTGCCCTTCCCCAGTCCTGGTAGCCTCTCACTGACGTGTCTCTGTGGCTATTTCATCTTAAATCGAATCCTACAATATTGGCCCTTTGTGTCTCTCTTCTTTCACTCAGCATGAGGTTTCCAAGGTCCATCCACATCACAGCTTTGTTTCTCTTTATGGTTGAATAATATGCCACCATTTATAGTTATCTCTTCTTCACTAACCCCCAAGGCTCAAAAGGCCCACCTCAACCGGACAGGCTGTGGCTTGTTGCTCTAATTTATCATTTCACTTAATTTCATGACCCTGCGAGGAAAGTTTCATGACTCTGCTTTTCAGACGAACGAACAGACATCAACACTGAGCATTTCTCTCCAAGAAGTGGGACAAAGAGTCATGGCGCCAGAATTAGGGTGAGGCAAGTGAGGCACTCATGTTGCGCTCAAGATTTAGGGGGCCGAAAAGACTTGGTCAATAGGTAAATTACATATTAATGCAATACATTAAAAAAAAAATTAACGCCAGAAAAATGCTTGACAGACCAAACATCAGAACTTTAGAGACAGTAATCAACTTTGAAAATGTATGTGTGGCTGTGCTCGCCTCACCCTAAATCCTAGCCTGCTGGAGTCATACTCATTCAAAAGGAGATGAATCACTGGCTCGGTAAATACACATTTAAGGAATACCTACTCCGTATCCAGTGCTTTCCCGGGCCCCAAGATTCAATTGTGGTGGCCCGTGTCCCACAGGAAGTTTAAAAATGGAGATGGTTCAAACAGACAAAAAACAGCAACATACAATTCACAGTACAACTAGGAAGACACGTGGCTGCTCTCTTCCCCGGCGTTTCCATTCGGATGGAGGAAAGAGAAAAAGTCGTTGGAAGGTCGATTCCTTCCTCAAAAAGAGGGCTGGGATTCCCAAGAGATTTCTGGGAGGCACAACCAACGAGTAGCAGGTCATCACTGCAGCACTCAGCCCCGTTCTGTGGTTTCCTGACCCTGGAAAGACCGAAATGCTCCTTAATCTTCCGAATTAAGGTGATGAGGGGACACCTTCTCACCTCGCCTTTGAACCCAATCCCACTTGTTGCACAGCTGCCCGCATCTCTCCCGACAGAGCGATAGTGGTGACCCTGAGCCCGGGCACAGCGGGACGTTCTCCGCGGCCAGTTGTCCTGAGCCGCCTGGAGGTGGCTGCAACGTGGACCCTGGGAGCTGCCCCTGCCCTCGGCATGCCGGGCTGGGGGCTCCCCCTGCTCAGCCTTTTGGACCGCACCATTGTTTACGAGTCCCAGGTCCTCTTCCTGGCCCAGGTGACCCCTCCCCAAAGCCTGGACTTGACCTCTTCTGCCCAGGGAGGGAAGACATCAGCCGAAGAGGAGCCGGGCAGTCCCAGGTCGACTCTGTAGACAAGAGGCAGCTGCGTCGCTTGTGAAGCACATTTCCAGGGAAGACCCTTCCAGATTCCTTACACGGGCACATCCCGGGCCCTGGGGGCCCCGGTGGTCCCTGTGCCCAGTTTTCATCCCAGGAAGCTGCAGGCAGAGACCCCTGGCTGTAACCGATGGCGTCACCCAACGTGGAGAACCTCCATGAGTGCAGGGTAAGCTCCACGAACCAGGTGCTGCTCTGAGCGACTCCATCAGCCCCGTCGTCCTCATCTTACATCGGGAGAAACCGAGGCTCAGGGAGATGCACGGGCGGGTGCTTTAAACGCAGGCAGCTTCTCGTCTGGACTCGGCTCTCCAGAAGCGGCACCTTCCCTGCTCCCGGGTGACAGAAACTCAGACGTTTTTAGGCTGCTCTGGCGTGGATTCCAGAGGCTCTCACTCAAGGAAACTCTTGCCAACCGTTCCCCGAAGCTGTCCCGCAGACCTTGGATCCAGAAGAGATTGACCGTGCTCCCCGATTTCATTCAGAGCTGCCCAGCCAAAGTCCCCAAGCCACAGCTTCGTTCGAAGGCTTTTTCCTCCTGTATGTGAAGGCTTTTTCCTCTTCCAGCTTGGAAGAGGGAAATCAGCAAGAGATGGCATTTTGAGGTGCAATCCCTGGGTCATCAAAGGCTCGTGCTTTCTGTGGCTGCCCCATCCAGCCAGCCAGCCAGCCAGCCAGCCAGCCACCCAGCCACCCAGCCAGCCAGCCAGCCACCCATCCATCTCTTTGGGCAGCCATCCATCCATTCATCCAGCCATCCAGTCAGCCAGCCATCCATCCATCCAGCCAGCCAGCCATCCAGCTATCCATCCAGCCATCCATCCAGACAGCCATCCAGACAGCCATCCATTCATCCAGCCATCCAGACAGCCATCCATCCACCCATCCATCCATCCACCCATCCATCCAGCCATCCACCCATCCATCCACCCATCCATCCAGCCATCCACCCATCCACCCATCCATCCAGCCATTCAGGCAGCTCTCCAGCCATCCAGCTATCCAGCCATCCAGCCATCCATCCACCCATCCATCCATCCACCCAGCCATCCACCCAGCCATCCAGCCATCCAGCCATCCAGCCATCCATCCATTTGGGCAGCCATCCATCCAGTCATCCAGCCAGCCAGCCAGCCAGCCAGCTATCCATCCACCCATCCATCCAGCCATCCACCCATCCATCCACCCATCCATCCAGCCATCCACCCATCCACCCATCCATCCAGCCATTCAGGCAGCTCTCCAGCCATCCAGCTATCCAGCCATCCAGCCATCCATCCACCCATCCATCCATCCACCCATCCATCCACCCAGCCATCCAGCCATCCAGCCATCCAGCCATCCATCCATTTGGGCAGCCATCCATCCAGTCATCCATCCATCCATCCATCCATCCATCCAGTCAGCCATCCAGCCATCCAGCTATCCATCCAGCCATCCATCCAGACAGCCATCCAGACAGCCATCCAGACAGCCATCCACCCACCCATCCATCCATCCACCCATCCATCCAGCTATCCATCCAGCCATCCATCCAGACAGCCATCCATCCAGACAGCCATCCAGACAGCCATCCAGACAGCCATCCACCCACCCATCCATCCATCCACCCATCCATCCAGCCATCCAGCCATCCACCCATCCATCCAGCCATCCAGCCATCCACCCATCCATCCACCCATCCAGCCAGCCATCCAGCCATCCACCCATCCATCCAGCCATTCAGGCAGCTCTCCAGCCATCCAGCTATCCAGCCATCCAGCCATCCATCCACCCATCTATCCATCCACCCATCCATCCACCCAGCCATCCAGCCATCCAGCCATCCATCCATTTGGGCAGCCATCCATCCAGTCATCCAGCCAGCCAGCCAGCCAGCCAGCTATCCATCCAGCCATCCATCCAGACAGCCATCCAGACAGCCATCCATCCACCCATCCATCCATCCACCCATCCATCCACCCATCCAGCCAGCCATCAATCCATCCACCCATCCATCCATCCATTCAGGCAGCTCTCCAGCCATCCAGCTATCCAGCCATCCATCCAGCTATCCAGCCAGCCAGCCATCCACCTATCCACCCACCCATCCAACCATCCATCCATCCATCCAGCCAGCCAGCCAGCCAGCCATCCCTCCATCCATCCATCCACCCACCCACCTCTGGCTTGGAAGAGAGAAATCAGCAAGAGATGGCATTTTCAGATGCACAAAAGCCTCGTGCTTTTTGCGGCTGCCCCGTCGATAAGGCAGCATGGGGGGATATAGGGAGGGACACGACGTGCCTAACACAGACAGACCCCAGTCCGGCCATTTCTACCTCCCCTGATGGCCACATGCCTAACTCTAAGGCAAGGCTAATCAACACCCGCTCCCGTGGCAATGCACCTCGCTGGAGCCTGCCATGTCCAGCACCCAACTCCAAGAAGATGTCCAGGTCTCCTGCTCAAACACCATCCGGGTAGGAGGTTCTTAAAGTGAAGGGGACATCTGTTCCCTAGAGCCCCAGGAAATGCACCTGCACCTTCAGGCTTGCGTTTTGGAAAGCAGTGCGAAAAGCAGCGATTTTCAGCTGGAAGCTTCCACTGTTTGGTTCCCAGGGGACGCAGGTTGACGGAAACGTCGACTTGTGGGCTGAGGATTGTCACCGTCGACAGCCGTGCTTTTTCAAAGCGGGGCTCCTGGTCCTTGCTGGAAATGAAGCGGGGAGGGGGTTTCAGGACCACCGAACCGCCGGCCCCCTCCTCCTTTTAGCCATCACTCTTCGGCAACAGCTAACAGCCGGGGCAACTGCAGCCAGTCTTTGGGGTGGGAACAGAAAATTCTCTCCATCGTTCTAACTGGGATTTCCATTTTCTTCCTCCGGTGGCGTGCAGGAAATCACAAACCCAGAGGTCCCCAAGGGGTTTACGAGCAGGTGCTCGGTGGCTCCACATTGTGCATGAGCTGGTTGGGGCTGATGGGACAAATTTCCAGAAATCAGGAGGCTTGAGACCACCCAAGTTCATTCTCCCACCGCTCTGGGGACCCAAAGTCCAAAATCAAGGTGTGGACACAGCTGCGCTCCCCAAGGCTCCAGAGAAATCTTCCTGCCTCTTCAGCTCCGGCATCCCGTGGCTCGCGGCTGTGGCTCAAGCTCTGCCTCCACCTTCAGGCGAATCCCCTTGTAGCACTTTAATATTATTGATAAATTCCATCAAGAATCACTGGATTATGCTTGAATTTGATCTGTACCTGGGCATGATTGAATTATGATTAAAGGCATGGCAAAGGACAGAGTGGAGGGTTTCTGATGCTGGAGTTTTGATGTTGGAGTTTAATTCTGAAGACTTAAGCTGGAGCCCTGGGAAGTCAGCACGCAGGGGAAAGAGAAGCCAGTCCCAGGAAGGAAGGAACCTTGAAGCCAGAGAAAAGCCCCAGAAACGTAGGAACCCAGGAAGCCTGAACCCGCGCAGACGTCGGCAGCCATCTTGCTCCAAATAGACTTTGGTGAGGGAAGGAACTTATGCTTTATGGCCTGGGATCTGTGAGCTCCTACCCCAAATAAATACCCTTTATAATGCCCAGCAGATTTCTGGTATTTTGCATCAGCACCCCTTTGGCTGACTAATACACACCTCTTCTCTCTGTCTCTTTCCTCTCTTCTTTTAAGGCCTCCAATCATTTGATTTGGGGTCAGCCTGAATCCAGGATGATCTCAAACTCTTTAACTTAATTATTTCTTTTTTATTTTTTAAAGATTTGCTTTATTTATCTCTCTCCCCTCCTCCCTCCCCATTGCCTGATCTCTGTGTCCATTTGCCGTGTGTTCTTCTGGGTCCGCTTGCATTCTTGTGAGTGGCACCAGGAATCTGTGTCTCTCTTTTTTTTTTTATTTCTCTCTCCTTCACCCTCTCCCATCCCAGTTATCTGTTCTCTGTGTCCATTTGCTGTGTGTTCTTCTTTGTCCACTTCTGTTGTCAGCGGCACTGGAATCTGTGTCTCTTTTTGTTGCGTCATCTTGCTGTGTCAGCTCTCCGTGTGTGAGGCACCACTCCTGGGCAGGCTGCACTTTCTTTCATGCTGGGTGACTCTCCTTATGGGGCGCACTCCTTGTGTGTGGGGCTCCTCTACACGAAGACACCCTGGCATGGCACAGCACTCCTTGCGTGCATCAGGACTGCACATGGGCCAGCTCCTCACAGGTCAAGGAGGGCCGGAATTTGAACCACGGACCTCCCATGTGGGAGACAGACGCCGTAACCGCTGGGCCAAGTCCGCTTCCCTGTGTCTCTTTTTGTTGCATCATCTTGCTGCATCAGCTCTCCGTGTGTGTGGCACCACTCCTGGGCAGGCTGCATGTTTCTCACACAGGGCGGCTCTCCTTGTGGGGCGCACTCCTTGCACATGAGGTTCCCATATGTGGGGTACTCCCCTGCGAGGCACGACACTCCCTATGCACATCGGCACTGCGTGTGGACCAGCTCATGACAGGGGCCAGGAGGCCCTGGGTTTGAACCCTGGACCCTCCATATGGTAGGCAGATGCTCTGTCAGTTGAGCCACATCTGCTTCCCAACGTAAGTACATCTTAATGCTACTTGCAAATTTCCCTCTGTGCCTCCTATTTCCGAATAAGGTCGTATTCTGAGCTGCCACCAGTGAGTTCTCCAACCTGTCTATTTCAGGGGACCCCTGTCCACCCAAAACACCTGGGAAACGGCTCAGCCCCACGGCGAAGTCCCTCAAATCTCGCCGACCACGTAGGCGGGAGAGTTTGTGCCAGGACCATCCCCCAGGCTGCTAACGAGCCAACCCGCTCTCCAGATCCTCTTGGCTTTCTCCTACGAACGTGCACGGCTCCCCATGTGAAATTTCTGAAGGCGTCCCCCCAAATCTGGGGTGAAGGCTCACCACCGAGGTCGCCATGTTTTCACTCTTTAATTCTGTCAACAGATCCACTTTATCGATACATATTAACAAAGCGCAGATCCGTGCAAAGTGTGCCACCGATGGCATGCGGGGTACTCTCGCATTCATGCACTCATCCCTTCAATCATTCCTAGAGCACCTTTGTTATTCCAATAATAATAATAAATGAAAAACAAACGGGCCAACGGCAGGCTCACGGCTCTCCCGCTGACCCCCCCACACCTCCTGCGGCCACGCAAGACCTGCGGCCCCTCTGCCTCCCGCCTGGCATGGACCCACTCTCATAAACTCCCGGGACCTCCTTTTTTTTTTTTCTTTTTAAAATCAATTTTATTGATACATATTAATAAAGCACACATTTCCTCCAAGGTGTACAATCAATGGTATTTGCTATAATCACACACTTTTGCCTTCATCACTTCAATCATTTTTTTTTTGTAATGGACTTTATTATTTTTTCCTTCTTTATTTTCTTTTAAATGTTACATTCAAAAAATATGAGGACCCCATATACCCCCCACCCCCCTCACCCCACTCCTCCCGCATCAACAACCTCCTTCATCATCGTGGCACGTTCATTGCATTTGGTGAATACATCTTGGAGCACTGCTGCACCACATGGATTATAGTTTACCCTGTAGTTTACACTCTCCCCCAGTCCACCCAGTGGGCCATGGCAGGATGTCCAGCATCTGTCCCTGCAGCACCACCCAGGACAACTCCAAGTCCTGAAAATGCCCCCACATCATATCTCTTCTTCTCTCTCCCCACCCTCAGCAGCTACTGTGACCACTTTCTCCACATCAGTGCTACAGTTTCTTCCATTACTTATCACAATAGTTCCATAGTAGAATATCAGTAAGTTCACTCTAGTCCATACTCTATTCCTCCATCCTGTGGACCCTGGGATGGTGATGCCCACTCCACCTCTATATCGAGAGGGGGCTTAGATCCCACATGGATGATGGATGCGATTCTCCTGCTTGCAGTTGCAGGGTCTCTTGGCTCCCTGCTGTGGTCATGGCAGATGGCTCTGGAGTTCAGGGCCATGTCAGTTGGCCCTACTTTGGAGTTTGTGTTCCTGAGTGTGATGGAGTTGAACTCAGATATGACCTTTCTACACATGCCCCTTCTGTCACTTTTACTGGACCTGTGGTTGGTGCTGGGGTTGGTGTATACTCAGGAGACCTGAATCTCTGGACTGTCCAAGTGATGGCTAGGCCCTGGGCCTCAGCAGACTTGCAATTCCTACCCTCTGGTTTATTACTAATCACAATAGTTCCATACTAGAATATCAGTCCTCCACTGCTGGTGGGAATGCAGAAGGATCCAGCCATTCTGGAGGACAGTTTGACAGCTTCTCAAAAAACTAGCTGTAGATTTGCCTTATGACCCAACAATTCCACTGCTGGGAATATACCCAGTAGAACTGAAAACAAGGACACAAACTGACATATGGACACCAATGTTCATAGCAGCATTGTTCACTATTGCCAAACGTTGGAATCAACCCAAATGCCCATCAACAGATGAGTGGATCAATAAAATGTGGTATTTACACACAATGGAATACTACTCAGCTGTAAGAACAAATACACTACAATCGCACATGATAACATGGATGAGTCTTGAGAACCTTATGTTGAGTGAAGCAACCCAGACATTGAAGGACAGATACTACATGACCTCAATGATATGAAATAAGTAAACCAAGCTGCCTCAGAGAGCCAGAAACGAATGATATACATCCCTTATTTTTTTTTGTTCTTTTTTGTTTTTTATTTCTCTCCCCTTCACCCCCAATCCCCTGTTGTCTGTTCTCTGTGTTCATTTTGCTGTGTGTTCTTTTTGTCCGCTTCTGTTATTGTCAGTGGCATGGGAATCTGCGTTTCTTTTTGTTGCATCATCTTGCTGTGTCAGCTCTCCATGTGTGTGGCACCATTCCTGGGCAGGCTGCACTCTCTTTCGCACTGGGCGGCTCTCCTTACAGGGCGCACTCCTTGCACGTGGGGCTCCCCTACGCGGGGGACACCCCTGCGTGGCAGGGCACTCCTTGCGCGCATCAGCACTGCACGTGGGCCAGCTCCACACGGGTCAAGGAGGCCCGGGGTTTGAACCACGGACCTCCCATGTGGCAGACGGACGCCCTAACCACTGGGCCAAGTCCGCTCCTCTGCATCCCCTATTTTTAGTAAGATTATAGGACCTTAGCTGATATCCAGCAGAGCTGTAAAGTTCAGTAGCCTTTATGAAATTTGCAACTCAGTGGTATTTTGACCATTCAAGTTGTCATTTACTGAATTCTTTCCTTAGTGATTTATCTGTTATTCTCCACCCCAAATTGACTTTGGACACAAATATTTTCCCCCAAAAAATGGGTGCCTTTCCTGGAGAGTTTCAAATTTTGTCATGGAGATAAAAGTAAGATTATGTTCCAAAAAAAATGCATTCCCTTACCCGCACTCAAGAGGGCAAGACGCCCCCGTGGTGAGCCCCAAAAGGCGGGAATTCAGGGTGCAGGTACGAGGCTGTGGGAAAAGAGCTCTGAGCAGGGACGAGGAGACCAACGCAGGGGAGGAGCAGGATAGAACGGGAGGAGCTTTCTCTCCCCTCCTCCTGCAGACCTCTTCATCTTGTCCCCAGTCCAGAGCCTGCTCACTGGGTTTGCTCTCAGAGCAGGAAAAGAAAGAGAGAGGAGGGGAGGGGATGGGCGGGAGGAGGGATGGGGGAGGGTGGCAGGGGAGGGAGGCTTGGGGGGCACAGACCCCCAGTTCAGGAACTTCTTACCACCCACCCCACCCTTTCCTCTCTACCTCCTCCACCCGTGGCTACCTCGTGGAGACACTCGAAACCGCCATCAAGCCATCGGCATCCCAGAATTTGGTAGCAGAGCTTCAGGCAGACTGCAAGGCTGTGCTTTTACCCACACCAAGGAGCGCAAAGCACTCAGCCCCTTCCTCAGCTCCCTGCAGCCAAACCGGCAGCAGCTGTGCCTCCGCTTTCTAATTGGATACTGGATTTAGAAAAACAAAAGCGCCTCCGTTGTCCACTGAAACGATGGGATTACATGCGACCACTTGAAGAGAAGTGTGTCCACCCAGGAAACAGAGCAAGGCAAAGCATTCCAAGAGCCCAATCTGGTCATTTTAAAACCTAAACATCTACTTCCCTCCCCGTGGTTCTCTTTATTTATTTTTCCCATGCTCTATTTAAATAAACACAAATGGAGTCCTCTAATATATGACCTTTTGGGTCTAACTTCTTTCGCTTACTGTTGAATTAAGCCCTTGGGGGCTGATGAAAACATTCTGGACGTCGAGGTGGTGGTTGCACAGCTTTGGGAGTGTACTACATGTCGCTGGATTGTTGACTTGAAAAGAGTAATTTTAGGTTGTGTGAGTCTCACCTCAATTTAAAAAAAAAATACACGACCCCGACCCCATAGGATTCAGCACATTCTGAGAGTGCCCCCCTGTACACAGCTGACAACGCTAAATGCCTTTCATACTGGTTCTTCTCGTCTCTGGAAACGGAAAACGTGTTTCGCTCATTTCTGCATGTATTTGTTGAACATCAGTGAGCATATATGGGCAGCCGCAGGCACTCGCCCTGCATTGTGTCCTCAACGAACACATGGGGATGTAATTAAGTCACCAAACTGCGGGCCTCTCGGCCGCTGCCCCTTCTCTGACCCAGGCCAGGAAGGAAGGAAGTTCAAAGACAATCTAGTGTAGAAATGGCGCACATTCACCATCTGGGCACAGACGGTGCCTCGTGGGTGCAAGGTAGCTGCCACTGCACTGCCCTCTCCTTCCTTTTTCCCCAAAGGAGTCTAGAAGTGAAACATGACAAGGAAGGGGAGTACACCTTCCAGACTAAATGTCAAAACTCAGGCCCAGGTTTTTGGACAGCTAAGCTACTGAAGGCTCACCATCCAGTTTGAATTACGATAATTAATCCACGCCCACCTTGTCTATTCACCTCTGTCTTGGCCCCCCAAGCTCCCAGACGCAAGGAGGCTAACGTCCTTCCTACAGCTCCCCCTTCCACCATTCGCAGTCCGAGATTCTCATTCCCTAACCCTCTGGACACCAAGCAGCCATGGCATGAAGCATCAGGAAGGGAGGATCTGCAGCCACCTGTGGCACCTGAACTCAGCAGGTGCAGCCAAACCATGTGAGGCATTGTGAGGGGTCAAGTGACGGGGGTGGACATTGGGGGTCCAGCAGGATTTCAGGCTAAGGGCTCACCCGTTGTATGCACCCTGGGGAAGATTTGGGGAAGAGAGCAAACGGGCACCCCCAAGGCTGGGTCCAGCCCGTGGATATGCTTGCATCAGTCCTCTCCATTTATTTTATTTTAGATTATATTTTATTTTCCTTTTGTATGTGTGTTTTTTTTCTTTATTTTTTTAAAATGCTACATTAAAAAAACATGAGGTCCCCATGTACCTCCCACCCTGCCCACCCCACTCCTTCCACATCAACCACCTCTTTCATCACTGTGGCACATTCATTGCATTTGGTGAATACATCTTGGAGCACTGCTGCACCACATGGATTATAGTTTACATTGTAGTTTACTCTCTCCCCCAGTCCACCCAGGGGGCCACGGCAGGACACACAACATCCAGCATCTGTTTCTGCAGTAACACCGGGGACAACTCCAAGTCCTGGAAATGCCCCCACATCACATCTCTTCTTCCCTCTCCCTGCCCCCAGCAGCTACCATGGCCACTTTCTCCACAGCAATGCTACAATTTCTTCATTGCTAATCACAATAGTTCCATAGTAGAATATCAGTAAGTCCACTCTAATCCATACTCTATTCCTCCATCCTGTGGACCCTGGGATGGTGATGTCCACTCCCCCTCTACATCAAGAGGGGGTTTAGATTCCACCTGGATGATGGATGCCATTCTCCTGCTTGCAGTTGTAGGCACTCTTGGCTCCCTGGTGTGGTGGTTGACCTTCTTCACCTCCCTGTTAGCTGGCCAGGTGAAGTCCAACAAACCAGAGGGCAGGAGTTGCAAGTCTGCTCAGGCTCCGGGCTTGGCTCTCACATGGACAGTTCAGAGATTCAGGTCTCCTGACTATACACCAACCCCAGTGCCAACCACAGGTTCAGTAAAAGTGACAGAAGAGGCCTGTGTAGAAAGGTCACATCTGAGTCCAGCTCCATCACACTCAGGACACAAATTCCAAAGTAGGACCCACTGGCAAGGCACTGAACTCCAGAGCCACCTGCCATGACCACAGGACCTGGGTGTCTCTGTAGCCCTCAGGAGCACCACTACCTGGGGTTGTATCTACTTTGGCTGTCTCTAGGATCCTGCTGAGGCATGCGTAAGCGTGACCCCTTTTTAACAGAACGAATTCCAACGTCCCGGAATCAGGAGCATTGGCACTAAAACTGGGATGAACTGCTTATTGTAAAAAACCAAAAATCAGAATTAAGTGATGCTGCAGCCACAGCAGCTTGGTCACCACACGAACACGCCAGCCCGAGCTGACGGAGGAGCCTGCCTCTTCTGACAGGCACACCCCCTGGTTTGCCACAGTCCCCACTGCTCCCTACTGCTCTGCCATGCAGCCCTGGTTTACCAAGGCATCCCCGCTGGTGTTTTAGCCCGCAGCACATGCAATGCCGGGGGTGAAGACTCAGTGAGATGTGTGGATGGGCCAGAAGGGGGAAGAGAAAGGGAACACTACAGAATCCAAGGGAAGGAAAGAGGGGTTTTTTAGCAGGAAAATGTCTAAGGTGGTCACAGGAGATCTCCAAAGCCCGTGGCTCCATCCTTAGCATCCCATCTGGGGAATGTTCCATCACCCCTTCTCATCCCTTCACCCCTGGCTACCTGTGGGCACTCGAAACAGCCTTCCGGTGCTACGTTTCAGGTGAATCTCACCTGTATGCAATCTGGGAATACACACGTTAAGTCCAATAAGGAGTCCAGAAGCGGACCCAATAAGGAAGGGTGGTCCATGGGCGGGGGGATAGATGATGGATGGCTAGGCAGACAGAGTCTCGCATGCTAAGTTGGCCATGTCTGGAGACATTTGGGTTGTGACGGCTGTGGGGTGCTCGTTGCATCTGGTGGGTGGAGGCCAGGAATGGTGCTTCACACACTACAGTACCCAGAAGGGACCCTGCCCCAGAGGATCCCCCAGCCCCAAATGCCGGCAGTGCTGAGGTGGGGAACCCCAACTTAGCATGCGAGACTCTGCCTATCGATCCAGCCAGCCAGCATAGATTATTTACTATCTATCTTCTATCTATGCATCTATCATGTAGCTCTCTACGCACCCATGAATTTAGCCATCCATCATCTATCCCCCCATCCATCATATACCATAGATCTATTTATTATCTATCATCTATCTACGTGTCTATCATCTAGCTGTCTACATATCCACCCATCTACCCATCCATCCAACCATCGTCTACCATCCATCCATTTTTCTATCTAAACTATATCTATCTATATCTATCATCCATCTAGCTCTATCTATCCATCCATCCATCCAACCATCATATATCATATATGTATTATCGATCATCTATCTATGGATCTATCATGTAGCTATCTATGTAGCTATCTATCCACCCATGAACCATCATCTACCATCCATCCATTTACCTATCTAATCTATATCTATCTATTATATTATCATCTATCATCTCTCTAGCTCTAGCCATCTATCTATCCATCCATCCAACCATCATATATCGTATATCATTATCTATCATCTATGGATCTATCATATAGCTATCTATGTATCTATCCATCCATCCACCCATCATCCATCATCCATCATGTATCTATCCATATCTATGTCTATCATCTATCTATGCAACTATTCATCTAGTATCTACCTATTCTATCCATCTATCTATATCTATCATCTATGTATCTATCTATCCATCTATTTGTCTATCATCTATTTATCTATCATCTATCTAGCTATATCATCTATCATCTAGCTATCCATCTATCTGTCTATGTAGCTTTCATCTATTTATCTATCATCTATCTCTCTATTTCTCTGTCTATCTCTCTTTCTAAACTATCATCTATTTGTCTGTCTACATGTCTGTCTACGGCAGTGGTTTGCACCCGGGGTAGACTTTATCACCAGGGGATCTTTGGCCATGTCTGAAAGTATTTTGTGGGGCTGCTCCTGGCACCAAGTGGGTGGAGACCAGGGATGGTGCTCCACACACTACAGTGCCCAGAAGGGACCCTGCCCCAGAGGACCCTCCAGCCCCAAATGCCAGCAGTGCTGAGGTGGGGAACCCCAACTTGGCATGCGAGACTCTGTCTGACCATCCAGCTATCCAGCCAGCCACCATAGATCTATTTATTATCTATCTTCTATCCATGCATCTATCATGTAGCTCTCTATGCACCCATGCATTTAGCCATCCATCATCTATCCCCCCGTCCATCATATACCATAGATCTATTTATTATCTATCATCTATCTACGTGTCTATCATCTAGCTGTCTACGTATCCACCCATCTACCCATCCATCCAGCCATCATCTACCATCCATCCATTTATCTATCTAATTATATCTATCTATATCTATCATCCATCTAGCTCTATCTATCCATCCATCCATCCAACCATCATATATATCTATTATTGATCATCTATCTATGGATCTATCATGTAGCTCTCTATGCACCCATGCATTTAGCCATCCATCATCTATCCCCCCGTCCATCATATACCATAGATCTATTTATTATCTATCATCTATCTATGTGTCTATCATCTAGCTGTCTACGTATCCACCCATCTACCCATCCATCATCTATCATCTATATCTATCATCTATCCATCTATTCATCTATTATCTACTATGTATCCATCTATCTATCCATCATCTCTCTATCTACTCATCTATTGATCTATCATCTATTTACCTATCATCTATCTACCCATCTGTCTCTCTATCTAGCTATCATCTCTCTATCCTCTATTTATCTATATCATCTATCTAACATCTATCTATCCATCTGTCTGTCTCTGTAGCTATCAGAGACCACCCCCAATCCCCAGGACCCCTTGTCTACATTTCAACAGCATGTCGAGATAAAGGCACTTACGAGCTGTCTCTTTGATAGCGAGGGAGGCAGGTAGTGACGATGCATTCCCTCGTACTCCAGCGAGGCTCTGCTAGATTCCTCACTGCGGCACTATTGAATCTCGGAGACGGGGTGTCATCCTGGGCACTGCAGGTGGCCTCCAGCATCTCTGGCCTCCACCCGCTCCATGCCAGGGCATCCCCTTCCCAGCTAGGACAACCAGTAATGACTCCAGGTATCGCCACGTGTCCCCTGGGAGTGGAAGCACTCCTAGTGAGAGTACCTGCATTTAAGCTCTAGTAATCCTTACACTATTAAGCTATGGTATTGATTCTTTTTTTTTTTTAAGATTTATTTTATTTATTTCTCTCCCCATCCCCCCTGTCATCTGCTCTCTGTCCATTGGCTGTGTGTTCTTCTGTGTCCGCTTGCATTCTTGCCAGTAGCACCAGGAATCTGTGTCTCTTTTTGTTGTGTTACATCTTGCTGCGTCAGCTCTCTGTGGGTGCGGCGCCACTCCTGGGCAGGCTGTGCTTTTTTCACATGGGGTGGCTCTCCTTATGGGGTGCACTCCTTGCACGTGGGGCTCCCCCACACAGTGGACACCCCTGCATGGCTCAGCACTCCTTGCGCGCATCAGCACTGCGTATGGGCCAGCTCCACACGGGCCAGGAGGCCCTCGGTTTGAACCATGGACCCTCCATATGGTAGATGGACCTTCTATAAGTTGAGCCACATCGACTTCCCTATGGTATTCATTCTTGTTCTGTTTGTATTTGCTCTTTCCCTTCTGAAGGTGTCTAAACTCTTCTTCCGGCTTATTAACGATTGCTAAGGTTGAATGAACTCTTGCTCTATTATAGTGGTGTTTGCTCTTTCTCTGGTGGAGTTGTCTTAACTCTTACTTTATTCAGGCTGTATTAACTATTATTTTACCCATATTCTTGTTTTAGTCCCATGTTACGTTTTTTAGCTTTCCTTTTAGCAACATGCATGACCTTTAAACCACTCTCATACGCACACAATAGCACTGCTAGTTGCAAACATTATATCGTGCTTTCACCTTTTCCATTCATGTCCATAGATTTACACACACCCTTTTTTTACCAATTCTGCACAGGCTAACCCTCAGCTTAGCTGTTACGAACGTTGAATTAATACTTGTCCTGTTACAGTTGTGTTCGCTCCTGTTCTCTTAAGGTTAATCTGTTAGCCCCTTGTTCTGTTAGCTTGTGACTTTGAACCACTCCCCGCCACTCTGAACATCTTTGTGAACTGGACACGGAGAAAGCTGTCCCTGCAGACTGCATAAATTATCCAAGAAGGGTGAAGTCGCCTTTTCAAAAACGGGGAGGGAAGCTTGTCTCTTTTCTGGAGAGGAAGGGGCCTCGTCCACCTCTCAAACAGCTGCTGCACCCCCTTAGGGACGCGTGGGTAGCATTCAGAGGGCCCAGGAGCTTGGATGAGAAAGGAACCGACTTGAATTTCCACTAACCTCTGCACCTGGACACAAATCACAGCCCACGGATAACAGAAATCATCTCTGGAAAGCGGACTTGGCCCAATGGATAGGGCATCCGCCTACCACATAGGAGGTCCACGGTTCAAACCCCAGGCCTCCTTGACCCGTGTGGAGCTGGCCCATGCGCAGTGCTGATGCATGCAAGGAGTGCCCTGTCACGCAGGGGTATCCCCCGAGTAGGGGAGCCCCACGTGCAAGGAGTGCGCCCCATAAGGAGAGCCGCCCAGCGCGAAAGAAAGTGCGGCCTGCCCAGGAATGGCGCCACACACACGGGGAGCTGACACAGCAAGATGGCGCAACAAAAAGAAACACAGATTCCCAGTGCTGCTGACAAGAATGCAAGTGGACACAGAAGAACACACAACAGGGGAGTGGGTGTAGCTCCGTGGTTTGAGCACCTGCCTCCCATGTACGAGGTCCTGGGTTCGATCTCCAGTATCTCCTAAAAAAAATAAAATAAAATGAATTGCTTATTTCAAAAAAAAAAAAAAAGAAGAAGAACACATAACAAATGGTCAGAGAGAGCAGACAATGGTGTGGGGAGAGGATGGGAGAGAAGTAAATAAATAAAAAATCTTAAAAAAAAAAAAAAGAGAAATCACCTCTGTTTCCAGGGCTCCTGACAACTGCCCAGATACCTCCAAATACCACGGACACACGGTGCCAGCCCAAAACGCTGGCAGTTCAAGACAGCGCCAGCTCCCCGTCGACACCATCTCCCACCTTGGACACCCCCACCTTGCAGCAACTCTTTGCCAACGAGGGGCTCAGCCTCCAAAGCCTGACGTTGTCTCTTCCCCAAATCGGCGTTTCTTTCCGAAAAGCCTCAGGAAATTCTGCTCTTCCAGGGGACGCCCCCCCCCCTTGCGAAGCCAACTGGGGATGCTCCGACTCCGTTCACATCCACACGTCTTTGCAAACGGAGAAGTTCAACACTCGGACCTGATAGGAATGGAAACCAAAACCCATTGGAAAGAGAGCGGATGTGGCTCAAGGGGTAGAGCTTCCGCCTACCATAGGGGAGGACCCGGGTTCGATCCCTGGGATCTCCTGGTGAAGAAGAAGAAGAGAAAGCGTGCCTGAGTGGTGAGCTGAGTGCCCATGCAGTGAGCAAGGACCCACGCAAGTGAGTCAGGCAGCAAGACGATGACACAACAAAAGAGAAACGAAGGGAGAGTCAACGTGAAGCACAGCAGAGACCAGGAACGGAGGTGGGGCAATTGACAGGGAACCTCTCTCCCCATTGGAGATCCCCAGCATCGAATTCCCATGAATTCTAGAGGAGAAAGATGAGAAGACAAAAAAAGAGAAATAGACACAGAACATCATACAGAGAATGGATACAGACAGCAAAAACAGCAGGGTGGGGGTGGGGGCAGGGGCAGGAAGTAAATAAATCCTTAAAAAAAACAAAAACAGTGTGGTGGACATGGCCCAGTGGTTCGGGCGTCCGCCTACCACATGGGAGGTCCGCAGTTCAAACCCCGGGCCTCCCTGACCTGTGTGGAGCTGGCCCATGCGCAGTGCTGATGCGCACAAGGAGTGCCCTGCCACGCAGGGGTGTCCCCCATGTAGGGGAGCCCCACGCGCAAGGAGTGCACCCCACAAGGAGAGCCGCCCAGCGCGAAAGAAAGTGCAGCCTGCCCAGGAATGGCACCACCCACTTATTTTCCTCGCCCCAAAGGAGACCCCCCCTCACCCAGTCCTGCCCCATTCCCCCTCCACGTAGCCTCTGACCATCGCCAGGCTGCTTCGTGTCTCTATGGATTTACCTAGTCTAGATATTTCATATAAATGTGTCTGGCTTCTTTCACTCAGCTATATCCAGGCATAAAAAGGAATGAAGGGGGAATGAGGAGGTATATGGGGACCTCATATTTTTTTAATGTAACATTTAAAAAAAAATAGAGTGAAAAAGGAATGAAGTACGATACATGATTCAACGTGGTTGGACCCTGAAAAGTTGTACTGATTTTAAATGCATTTTCTTGTTATTTTGTGCATTAAAAAGCCAGTACCTACAGAGTGGGTGTGGCTCAAGCAGTTGGGTGCCTGCCTCCCACACGGGAGGTCCCAAGTTTGGTTCCCAGTGCCTCCTAAAGAAGACAAACTGATGCAACAAGCTGACGCAATGAGCAGGCACAGCAGGCAGACACAATGAGCAGGGAGCAGAAGTGGTTCAAGCAGTTGGGTACCCACCTCCCACACGGGAGGTCCTGGGGTCAGTTTGCAGTGCCTCCTAAAGAAGACAAGCAGACACAATGAGCAGATGCAAAAAACAGATGCAATGAGCAGACGCAATGAGCAGGGAGCGGATATGGTTCAAGTGGTTGGGCACACGCCTCCCATAAGGGAGGCCCCAGGTTCAGTTCCCAGTGCCTCTGAAAGACAATAAGCAGGCAACGAGCGGGCACAACAAGCAGACAATGAGTGGAAACAACAAACAGACAGATGAGGGAGTCAGCTCCGGGGATGGGGATGTCTGTATGCCATGGCCATCCTTCCTTGGAAGACCACGAAGGCATCAGTGTACTTTGAACAGAGCTTTAAAAGAGCTACATGCTCTTGCATCATCATCTGAAGAACTAATCTGAACATCACACTGGGAGATGGGCCCCAGGGAGATGAGCTGATAGTCTACAGCTGACCTTGGGAAGGGAGCGGGGCAGCTGAGCCCAGAAAGAAATGAACCCTCCAGCCTACAGCTGAGACCAGAAGAAGCTGGACCACGGAGCCTTAAGAGGAAGGAGGAAGGCTGGGCCCTCGCAGACGTCGCCCGCCGTCTTGCTCCAACACGTGGCCGATGACTTTGGTGAGCAAGTACCTCTTATGGTACTTTGAGTCGGACTCCTTATGGACTTGTGACTGTAAGCTTCTACCCCAAATAAATACCCTTTATACAAGCCAACAGAGTTCTGGTCCTTTGCATCAGCACCCCTTCAGCTGACTAAAACAGAGGTTTTTGGGGGCAGTTTAAGAGGACACAGAAGGGGCTGGAACTTTGAACACACTAGCTTGGTTAAAGTCCAGAGCCATCATCCTCAAGCCACCCAAATCCCCAGCTGCTCTGGGGTCCCCGGTTAAATCATTTCAGCAAAGAGATCGAGTGTCGAGAAGGGCTGGGAATATCCAAAAGTAGGAAACTCAAGGTCAACGCTGGGATTCAGCCCCTCAGAAGCACAGTCTTGAGGACGAGTCCACAGAATTTAAACTTTGGGGGAGACACGGGTCCATCCGGCCACACAGAGCTGGTCAGTGGAATGGCGAAAGTGTCAACGACGTCCACCCCTGAACGATTCTCATTTCCTGCCACACCAAAGTAAGGTGCCATATGGACTGAGAAAATTTCCATCCGGTGGGGTTAGAACGGAACGTAATTTATGTGGACAAAAGTTCTTTAAAAATCCATATAATGGAATATTATTCAGCCATGAAAAGGAACGAAGCTCTGAACCATCCCTCAACAGGCATGAAATTTAAAAATCGATGCTGAGGGAAGTGGGTTTGGCTCAACTGATACACCGTCCACTTACCACATGGAAGGTCCAGGGTTCAAACTCAGGGCCTCCTGACCTGTGTGGTGAGCTGGCCGATGCCCAGTGCTCATGCACACAAGGAGTGCCCTGCCACGCAGGGGTGTCCCCCATGTACGGGAGCCCCATATGCAAGGAGTGCGCCCCGTAAGGAGAGCCACCTAGGGCAAAAAAAGTGCAGCCTGCCCAGGAATGGTGCCGCGCACATGGAGAGCGGACACAGCAAGATGACGCGACCAAAAGAGACACAGATTCCTGGTGCCTCTGATAAGGATAGAAGCAAATACAGAAGAACACAGCGAATGGACACAGAAAGCAGACAACTGGGGGGGGGGGGGGAGAGAAATTTAAAAAATAAATAAATTTAAAAAAAAAACGATGCTGAGGAAAAGAAACCAGTCAAATATTGTGATTCCACTTTTATGAAATATCTAGAAGGGGCAAATTCATAGAAACAGAAAGAAGATCCAGGGACTAGGGATTGGGAAATGGAGATCGCTTAATGGGTTCAAAATTTCTGTTTGGGATGATGGAAAAGTCTTGGTAATGGATGGTGAGGATGGGAGCATAACATTGTGAATATAATTAATTCCACTGGAGTGTGCACATTAAAAATGGTTAAAATGGAAAATTTTACCATTTAAAACCATAACAAATGAGTTAATAGAATACAGGTCACCAGAAAGTAGAACGAGGGTAAAAAACGGAGAGCTGAGGGTTGATCTGTGCAGAATTTGTAAAAAGGTTGTTTGTAAATCTTTGGAAATGAATGGAAATGGTGAGAGCACATCATAGTGTTTGTAACTAGCAGTGGTCATATATGGGTAGGACAACAGTTGAAAGGGAAAGTCTAAGGATGTGCATATAACTAGAAGGAAAGCTAAAAAATGTAACATGAAACTGTAAAACCTAGTGAAACCTCATGGATAATACAAATAGGGGTGAAATTGCATATAGAAGACTGTCTTTACAAAATCTAAATACAACTAACCTAGAGAGAAGGAAACAGAATAGCAGTTATGTAGGGCAGGGGAAGCAGAGAGAGATTAAGAGGTCACGAGGATATTTTGTTTATTTGTTCGTTTGGTTTTTAAAATCATTATTATTGGAATAATGAAAATGCTCTAAAAATGATTGAAGTGATGAATGCACAACGATGTGATTATACTGAATATCACTGAACATACACTTAGGATGGTTTTACGCTTTATCAATAGGTATCGATAAAATTATTTGCTTTTTAAAAAAAAACCCACAATAAAAAAAAATGAACCTAACTCATGACAGGGGAGTTTCTCTTTGGGGTGGCAAAAATGTGAAAAGGTCTAAAATCGGATTATGGTTGATGATTGCCCAATTCTGTGAACAACGAAATGACAAAAACCTCAAAATCACGGTGCCCACAGCTTAATCGGTCCCACCTGGGGCTCCTTGCAGCTGAAGCCACTGCTTTTGTTTTCCGGGGTCCCCACATTCATCGTAGACTTAAGCACACATGTGGGAGCACACGGGACCCCAATCTCCCCCACATCTGTGAGCCAGGTGCTGGGGACAGCAGCTTATGGGGCTTTATTTTTAAAGCAATTTTGTCGCGATAGATTCACATACTAGACAATCTCTCTAAAGTGTATAATCCATGGCTTTTAGTATAATCACAATGTTGTGCATTCATCACTACCAAAAACTTTAAAAGTTTCCTTACTCCATAAAGAAAAATTCCACACCTCTCAGAGTCACCTCTCAAGCCCCTCTAGCCTATCCCAGCCCTACAAAACCCCAAATCGAATTCCATTTTATCCATGGATTTACATGTACATTTTATATACAATATGTAGTACTCTGTGTCTGGTTTCTTTCACTTAGCGTAACGTGTTTTTGTTTTTGCCTGATAGTAACAACTGGTAATATTAACATACATTTGGTGAACTGGATGTGGCTCAGCAATTGAGCTCCTGCCTACCACATGGGAGGTCCCGGGTTTGGTTCCTGGGGCCTCCTAAAGACCAGCAAGACAGCGAACTGACACAATGGCAGGTGCGGTAAGCTGATGCAACAAGATGACACAAAAAAGAGGCACAAGGAGGAAAACATAGTGAAAAACACACCAAAACTGAAGTGGATGTGGCTCAAGCAATTGAGCTCTTACCTACCACATGGGAGGTCCTGGGTTCGGATCCTGATTCCTCCTAAAGACCAACAACACAGCGAACCGACACAATGGCAGGTGTGGTAAGCTGACACAACAAGATGACACAAAAAGAGACACAAGGAGGAAAACAAAATGAAAACAAAACAAAGCAGGGAGCGGAGGTGGAGCCAGTGATTAGGTGCCTCCATCCCATATGGGAGGTCACAGGTTTGGTTCCTGGTGCCTCCTAATAAAAAAAACAGGAAGATGAGCAGACAACGAACAGACACAGCAAGTGCAAACAACAAGGGGGTGGGGAGAAACAAAATAAATCTTTTTAAAAAACATGCATTTGTTCAGTTTCAGAGAAAAACAGACTTTATTTTACCCATATTCATATTTCACATGAGGTTTTACTATGCTGTACAGTCCCAAGTTACATTTTCTAGCTCTCCTCTTGGTAATATACATGACCTTAGACTTTCCCTTTAAACCACTTTTATACCCATATAATAGCATTATATAGAAAAGGTAAAACAATATATTGCATTATGTTGTGCTTTTGCCTTTTCTATTCATTTCCAAAGAATAACACACATCCTTTTTACCAATTCTGCACAGGTTAGCCCTCAGTTTTCCATTCTCTTACCTCCTTCTATTTTCTGGTGACCCATATTCAAGTTAACTCTGAGATTACACGCTATATTTAGCTCATAATAGCACAGTTAACACTCAGCCATCAATGTCACATGACGCTCGAAAATAAACTCGAATGTCAATGTGTGAAATCTCCAGGAAGGACGATCCCACCCCTGAGCAAAGAACGCGAAAGAGAGTTCACTTCATAGAGAGAAGTCTCAGCTCCTGGAAAACGTCAAACTGCAATTGACAACCGTCCACTCGGTGAGCATGTCGGGCCTATAAATGTATATTTCATTTTGCATGAGAAGACTCGAGGACTCTGGAGTGTGCCTTTGATCAGCTGGTCATCAAAGTGTCTAGTTCACTTAACGACAAGGAAGTTTTAGAAAGAATAAAGAGCTGAGAATCAGACGTGGCTCGAGCAATTGAGCTCCCGCCTACCACACGGGAGGTCCTGGGTTCAGTTCCCAGTGCCTCCTAAAAGGACAGCGAGCTGGTGTGATGGGCAGTCTGATGCAACAAGAGACACAAGAGGGAAAACATAATGAGGGACACAACAAAGCAGGGAGCGGAGGTGGCTCAAGCGATTAGGCACCTCCCTCCCACATCAGAGGTCCCAGGTTCGGTTCCTGGTGCCTCCTAGAAAAACAAAGAAGATTTACAGACAGAGCAAGTGCAAACAACAAGGGTGGGGGGGATAATTTTTTTAAAGATCTTTAAAAAAAAAGAGCTGGCTCCTTGCCGGCAAATGTGCTCCCTGGGGTGCAGGGAACTCCTGCCAAGCAGGAAGACGCCTTTGCCTCTTGAGAGGCAGGCAAGAGCTCGAGCTTCTATCCTGACCCACCCCACCCCCCAAAACCCTGGAAATACGAGAAAGAAAGGACTCTGGGTCTCACGAGGGCTAAGGTGAGCTGGGGGCGGGGAAGAACGCAGCCTGGCCAGGTTGTCCACCTTGACTGCAAGCTGGGTTCTCTTGGAGAGGGACCTTACAGGACCAGGCTGTTTCTAGCCCGTCCCTGAGTTGCGTAGTTTTTAGGCGCTCCCAGGGGCCTCTCGACACCCTCAAGATTGAGAATCCTGCATGAAGCGGGAGGAAATCCACTTGATGAGGGTAAGCTCTAACAGTTCATCAGCCGGAACACGTGCGCCGCTCCTGTTGTAACAAACTGAACCCGGATGCTTTGGCGTGAATTTTCAGATGGCTCAAGGGCACGTTGTGGGGTGGACTGTCTCCCCAAAAGACAGTGTCCCCGCCCCCATCCCAGGGTTTAATTTCATCTGATTCCAGAGGAAGTACGGTTTGGCGGTCTATGCGAATTAAATATAGAATTACCGTACCACCCTGCAAGCCCACTTCTAAGTAGAGACCCCAAATGATTGGAAATGGGGTCTTCGACGATGTGGTCAGTTAAGATGACCAGGTGGCCGCTTATAAGACTGGAATTCAGACAGGGACAAAGAGGCAAGGGGAGGGCGGCGTGAAAATGGAGGAAGCTACCCAAGCGCGGGAGCCGCAAGGCATGGGATGCCAGAGCTGGAAGGAGCACAGTCCTGCCCTCAGCTGGATTTAACCCTTCTGACCTTCAGACGTGGCAGAGAATGAGCCCCCGAGGTTTTAAACAAAGCCCAGCGCTTTGTTTCAGCAGCCCAGGAAACTCACAGGGCCGCCTCCCCACAGGGAAATACGGTAATTCGGTAGGCAGAGAGGCCGGCTGGAGGAGAGGACAGCCCCACCTGGCAGGTGAGACGCTCCCTTACCTGGGAGAGGAGAAGGGATGGAGCGCGGAGGCGGGGCTTCGGCTCCGTCCACAGCTCAGGGTTGATTAAATGCCAAACCAGACCAAGGGACGCCGAGAACCCAGCGGTCCAAAGTGAAGAAAAAGCCCAAACACAGTTTTGTAGGTGTGGTAAAACACACATAAAGAAACGGCCCCATCTTAGCCCTTTCAAAGCGCGTGATTCACTGGCTTTGTGATACAATGTTGGGCGGTCACCGCCACTAAGTCCAGAACATTCCATCACCCCAAAATAAAGCTCTACCCATTAGCAGTAACCCCGAGTTCCCCTCGCCAACCCCTGGGATCCACTGATCTGTTTCGGTAGATTTGCCTGTTCTGGACATTTCATACATTTTGCCCTTTTCTGCCTGGCTTCTTCCACCCATAATGTTTTCAAGGACCCTCTGTGCTGTGGCATTCACCAGGGCTTCCTTGCTTTTTAGGGAGAAATAATATTCCAGGGCTTTCTTCCTGTTTATGGAGGAATGATATCCCATCATGGGTCTCGACTGCAATCCGTTTATCCCGGCATCAGTGGGATGCCTTTTGGCAATCGAGCACACCACAAACATCGGTGTGCCAATACCTCGTCAAGCCCCTGTTTTCAATAATTTGGGGTATACACCCAGGAGTGGGATGGCAGGGTCACAGGGAAATTCTCTTTAGCTTTTTGATAAACCACCAAACTGCTTTCCTTAGCAGCTGCACCACTTTTTGTTCCCTCCAACGAGATAGGAGGCTTCCTATTTCTCCACCGCCTGCCAACACTTGTTATTGTCTGTTGTTGTTTTTTATGGCCACCCTTGTGGATGAGTGGTTCAAAATTATTTTGTTCAACTTGTTATTTATTCATTTTTATTTTTAATTATTTCATTTTTTAAGTTAATAGGTCACACAAAACGTTACGTTAAAAAACATAAGAGGTTCCCATATCCCACTCCCCGCCCCATCATTTTTTAATTGCTTTTTTTGAACAGACATAGATAGATCACAAAAAATGTTACATTAAAATACGTAAGAGGTTCCCATATACTCCCCACCCCCACATCCCACATCCCATTCCTCCCACGTCAACAACCTCTTTCATCATTGTGCACTGGCAAAGATGAATGAAAAAGGATGGTCCAATGATGAGCCTTTGATACTGAGGACTACGCTTAGGAGCCTGTGTGCCTGAAATATGAACTAGGCCTGGAGCTGGAGGGTGCCTAAGAGTTACCTCCTGAGAGGCTCCTTGTTGTTCAAATGTGACCACTTTCTAAGCCAAACTCAGCATGTAAATGCATTACCTTCCCCCCAGCATGGGACATGACTCCCGGGGATGAGCCTCCCTGGCACCGAGGGACTCAGACCAGCAGAATATCACAGCTTACATGTAGGATCATGTGTTAAAAACTGCTTTGTGACCTTGAATAAAAGGGGGAAATGGCAAAGACAAATGAGTTTATATGGCGAAGAGACATCAAAAAAGAGTCGGGAGATCATCAGAGGGGTTGTGCTTACGCAGGCCTCAGCAGGATCCCAGAGACGGCCAATGTAGATACAACTCCAGGTACTGGTTCTCCTGAGGGCTACGGGACACACAGATTCTACAGTCATGGCACATGGCTCTGGAGTTCAGTGCCTTGTCAGTGGCCCTACTTTGGAATTTGTGTTTGAGTGTGATGGAGCTGGACTCAGATGTGACCTTCCTACACAGGCCCCTTCTGTCACTTTTACTGAACCTGTGGTTGGCGCTGGGGTTGGTATATTCTTTTTTTGACAGGTACATAAATGTTTACTAAGGTGGAAACTTAAAGAATTTCTGCTACATTGAAAAATATCAGGGGCCTATTTAGTGCCACAAATAGCAGGACATCGGGGGACAGAAGAGACAGAATCCTCGCCTCTTGGATTTTATATCCTTATCAAGGAGAAAGGAAACTGCATCAGAGTGGAGATAACTGATGGATCAGATCGTGTGGGGAGGAAGGGGGTGAAGTTGAGGAGGGGGTGTCAATTTTGAACAGAGTCGTCTTCCTGGAAGTGTCCCCTGAGGCAGGGAGGGAGTCGGGGACCCTAGGAAAGAGCCCTGGGCAGTGGGGAGGGCAGGTTCAAGGGTCCTGGGGCCAGGGATACACCTGTGTGGTTCAGAGAACAGCTGAGAAGTGAGGCTGGGGCAGCAGGGGGCAGGAGAGATGGAAGTCAGGGAGGCCAGGGGCTGCTGACAGGCGAGCGAGGCCGGCGGGAGGCACTGGACGGGCGTTTGGCAGATGGACCTGAGCTACAGGCCAGGGGTCTCGGCCGAGAGAGGTAGCTGGGGAAGGGGCCTCGTAGAGACAGCCCAGGGGCCCCGGCATCCCGTCGAGATCACGTGCTGGTAGGCCAAGGTCGAACCTGACCGCCTCCAAGGTCACTGCCCGGGGAGCACAGGGGAGTGAGAAGGAGCGAGGCAGGGGGCCCGGAGAGGACGGGGTCTGGGCTGGGCTGTGCCAAGCGCTGCCTGGACTCCAGAGGGGCTGGGAGAGTGGGGGGAGCGCTGGGGGCCGGTGCACGTGAGGGGGCCCCTCTGGTGGTGGAGGGAGGGGTCTGGGGCCCAAGGGGAGGCTGGGGCAGGCAGAGCCCACTCCGTCCTCTGCTCCTGCTTGCTAAAGGGGTCCCCCGGCCAGGGGCACCCCCACGCTGGGGAGTTGGGGGGAAATCCTGGAGCCGGCCCCGTCGCGGACCCACGGGGTCGGATCTGCACTTTGGGCAGCTCCCCGATTCTCCGGGCACAGCAGAGGGTCGGGGGTCCCTGGAGAGGGCGGGGGTCTTCGAGACATGGGGCCCTGTGCATTTCTGTGTCCCCCGAAATGTTCTCAAATTTGCAAAAGGGCATCAGACTTTCCTTTGCTTCCTTCTTTAAAATGTGTCCAATGGACTAAACGTCGCGGCTATCCCGTTACCGTATTCATCCGTTTAAAAAAAAAAATACGCAAATTAATGTCTGTCCTCGAAACCGTATCCCCAACCTACTTCCCCATCAGGATTGTGGGTTTTTTTAAAGATTTATTTTATTTAGTTCTCCCCGCTTTGTCTGCTCTCCGTCCATTCGCTGTGTGTTCTTCCGCATCCACTTTGTATTATCAGGTGGCGCTGGGAAACTGAGTCTCCATTTTGTTGCGTCACCTTGCTGTGTCAGCTCTCGTGTGTGCGGCGCCATTCCTGGGCAGGCTGCACTTTCTTTTGCGCTGGGCGGCTCTCCTTACGGGGTGCACTCCTTGCGCGTGGGGCTCCCCTACGCGGGGGACACCCCTGCGTGGCAGGGCACTCCTTGTGCGCATCAGCACTGCGCATGGGCCAGCTCCACATGGGTCAAGGAGGCCCGGGGTTTGAACCGCGGACCTCCCGTGTGGTAGGCGGATGCCCTATTAGTTGAGCCACATCCACTTCCCTCTTCACCGTTTTTTGTTCCACGGACCCCGCTGTCAGTCAGGTGAAAACTACGGGCCCCTTACTAAGCCCCCACTCCACTGTGTATTATTTTATAAATAGATTACCTGCACCAGCATGTCCCCACAAGAATACCGGTCTTCTAGAATTTCAATTCAAGCTCACAGACCCCTTGTTAAGAACCCCTGCTGTATTGACTTCTCTGAAACATAAATTTACAAATTGACATTGTATATGAATTTTTCTTGTTTTTTTTTTAGGTACCAGGGGCCAGGGATTGAACCTGGGACCTCGTATACGGGAAGGCAGCCCTCTACCAGAGCCACATCGGCTCCCCTGAGTTGATTTTTCATTTGTTTTGCTTGTTTTGGTTTCAGGAGGCACCGGGAACGGAACCCAGGGCCTCCCGTGTGGGAGGCGGGTGCTCGACAGCTAAAGCCCCCTTTGCTCCCTGAATTTTTCTTTTTTCGGTGTCAGTAGGAGGTTACAAGTGTTTTTTGGTTTTTAAAAAAATGTCCCTATTACAAAAACGAAGTGAAATGTGATCAGAAATGCACCTGTAGCTGGATGGGGCCTCTTCGAGGTACAGCTCAGCGTGAACTTTCTCTGCTTTTGTCTTTGGAAATCGAGCCTGGACATGAGCTCAGCACGATGGCAGTTTCGGGCCGCTCAGCAGAAGGGTCCCGCAGACGGCCCCCCTCCCCGCCCCATTTTCCTGGGGCCCGGGGGAGGGGCCCCGCCATCAGTGGAGTCGCCTTCTCACCCCAATACCCAACTTCCGGTAGACTTGGGGGGCCTAGAGGCCTTGCCGTCTTGGGGAGCGGCACAGGGGGAGGTGGGGGAGAGAAGCTGGCCTTGCGGGGGGCGGGTCCCAGGCTGCTCAGTTGTAGGGGAAGGGCACCGGGGGCCCAGAAAGGACCGCGAGCCCCCCACAAGCACCCCTGGGCCCACGGGACCCCCGAGGGTTTGCAGGGACCCCGGCGTAAATGGGTGAGGAAACGGGGACCCCGCGGGGCTCGTTTGTTTGGCCGTGGCTCAAATGGGTCCCGGCAGGAGCAAGGACAAATCTCTTCCTTTGCACTGTTTAAAAGTCACATTAAAAGATGGGGGGGGGGAGGCGGGGCCCACTTGGGGCTGGCGATGGGGTGGGGGGGCTGGAACGAGCCCGTCCCCAGCTCTGGCTCCTCTTCCCGGGGCCCGTCCCACAAGCTCCCGGTGTCAGGGCTCGGAGGGTCCACGAAGCACCGAGGCCGAGGGCTTCGCCGGACCTGGGGACGAGACGGCGGCAGACGGGGCGGCATCCGCAGCTGCCCCTCCGGGCTTCCCCCGGGGCCGAGGACGTCCGCCCGGTGGCTGCGCAGAGCGAGCAAAGGGCAGCCCACGTGGCCCGTGGTTGAGCGCCCGCCTCCCACACGCCGGGTCCCGGGTTCAGTCCCCGGCCCCGGGACCTCAGACAAATGAGAGACGAGGCTCCCCGCAAGGACAGGGGAGCCAGAGCTCAGCGCGTCCTCTCCCGGGTGAAGCCGCCGCATGGTCTTTGCTTTTGATTCTGTAGAAATCCAGCCGGGCAGAACTGCGGTGAACCGGGGGTGGCGTTTCCTCACTTCCGGGAGCTGAAGGCTGCTTGGCCCAGAACAAGGGGGCACAAGGTGCCTGGAAGGACCGAAAAGCAGCCCCCTCCCTGCAGGGTGCCAGAGGGGGGCTGGGTGCCTGAGGCTTCCTGCCTCCACCAGCTGCGCCCGTTGCTTTCCCCGGAGCCTCAGACCTCAGCGCCCCCTGCTCGGGCCTGGAGGGCTCCTGTGCTGGGTGAACCATCCGGATGAGCTCACCACGCGCTGTGCATCTCTAACAGGCCTTAGGGTGAAGAAGAGAGGGGGAAGGGGACTTGGCCCAGTGGTTGGGGCGTCCGTCTACCACACGGGAGGTCCAAGGTTCAAACCCCGGGCCTCCTTGACCCGTGTGCAGCTGGCCCACGCGCACTGCTGACTTGAATCTCTGGGCTGTCCATGAGCCAGCTGGGCCCTGAGCCTCAGCAGAGTTGCAACTCCTACCTCCTGGTTTGTTGGACTTACCGTGGCCAGCTAACAGGGAGGTGAAGAAGGTCAACCACCACACCAGGGAGCCAAGAGTGCCTACAGCTGCAAGCAGGAGAATCCCACCCATCATCCATGTGGGATCTAAGCCCCCTCTTGATATAGATGTGGAGTGGACATCACCATCCCAGGGTCCACAGGATGGAGGAATAGAGTATGGATTAGAGTGGACTTACTGATATTCTACTCTGGAACTATTGTGACTGTATCAATGGAAGAAATTGCATCCTTGATGTGGAGAAAGTGGCCACGGTAGCTGCTGAGGGCAGGGAGACGGAAGAAGAGATGTGATGTGGGGGCATTTTCGGACTTGGGAGTTGTCCTGGGTGGTGCTGCAGGGACAGATGCTGGACATTGTATGTCCTGCCATGGCCCACTGGGTGGACTGGGGGAGAGTGTAAACTACAATGTAAACCATTTTCCATGTGGTGCAGCAGTGCTCCAAGATGTATTCACCAAATGCAATGAATGTGCCACGACGATGAAAGAGGTAGTTGATGTGGGAGGAGTGGAGCGGTGGGGGATGGGGTATAAGGGAAACTTATATTTTTTAACCTAACATTTTTTGTGATATATGTATCGTCAAAGAACACAACTAAAAAAAAAAATGATGGGGGGTGGGGAGTGGGGTATGTGGGAACCTCCTGTATTTTTTAATGTAACATTTTTTGTGTCTGTGTATCTCTAAAAAAAAAAAAGCCAATTTAAAAAATTGGACATTGGACACAGGAATTGTCCTGAATGACACTGCAAGGACCGATACAGGCTATTATAATCTTGTCATAACTCTGACAATTATGCGGGACAGTGTAAATTATAATGCAAACTATAATCCGCCCTTGGTGGCAGTGCTCCAGTCTTGCTCCTCAGTTGTAACCAACGCACCGTGAAGGGTGCTGCTGATGTGGGAAAGCGGCAGCGGCTGGAAGCGGGACATGTGGGAATCCCCTACGTTTTTTATGTAACATGTATGAACCTAAGTATCTTTTGAAATAAAAATATAAAAGCATGTTACAACAAACAAACAAAAGAACAGGGTTCTCTAAATTGACCAGAACCTCACATCCTGGGCTGTTTCTCGGCAAAGCGGGCGTCTCCCGGGGCCCAGGATTCTCTCGCGGGGGATGGAGCCGTGAGCCGCGTCGCTGAGGACCGGCAGGCCCGTGACGCCACCACGATTTCCGTCCGTTTCGAACACGCTGTGACGGGGGAAAGGACACGAAACGCACAAAAAGCCCCGTGCGAGAGGTTTCGGTTCACTGGAAAAGGATTTTATTCCACCATAAAAAGGCCAACTGGAGGAAACACAACCTTTCCTACCACGGAGGGGACGGCGATGTGTAAGTCTTCCTGAGCTTCACCGGTGAGAAGCGGACGATTATAAAATTTAACAAGTTTGCAGCTTTGAATCGGTTTGAAACATTCCAAGGAAAAATAATTTAGCAAAACAGCTTCTTAAAAAAACCACACGCGCTAATCTTCACTACAAACCAAAGCTCGGAATCAACATTTTCTTTTTTTTTTAAGCTGAATGACTTGAATTTGTAAAAAGTGGATGTTTTGGAAGTTACGGCGGAGCAGACCGTCCCCGGCCAGCCTGCGAGGGCCGGCCTCCCACAGCCTGTCCGCGGCGAAGGTCGGTGCCTCCTTCCCACGACGAGAGGGGCCGCTCGTCCTGTCCTTTCCATGCTCTACCCAGACGGTATTTTTCAATCAGTAAAAATAAAAAAACAACAACAAAAACCCAGGGGGCGTTTTTCTTCGCAGTGACGCGGGCTGCGCTCGGCTTTGGCAACTCGTCTCCGGGTGGGCAGAGGCGTCTCCTCGGCGGCTGTGCGGGGATCGGGCCTCCAGACGCAGCGTCCGCTGGGGCAGCAGCTCTGCCATCTCGAGCCGGCGCTCTGCGGCTTTCCCGGCTGGGGGAGGACAATGGTGGCGTTGGAGCCTCTGGGTCAGAGTTTGAGGAGGAAATGAAGCTGGCGACTACTGCGCGTTTGGAACAGAAGAGCCGGGGTGCCGTGTCTGGGGAGGATCGTCAATCCCGGGCGCCGCGGCCCTCCACAGGGTGGCGCTCGCCGTGCGTTCGGTGCGGGGCCGCGGGGCGAGGCCCGGCGCTGGTCCCGGTCCTGGTCCAACTGGAGGGGCCGCGGGCGGGCCGGGCCCTCCCTTACCTGTCCCAGGTGCTCCGGTGCCGGCTGGGGGAGCGCGAGCGGGAGCGGGAGCCCCGGCGGCTGCGCTTGTGGCTGGCGCTGGCCCTGCGGTCCCTGTCGCGGCTGCGCTCACGGCGGCTGCGCCTGTCCCTGCTCCTGGAGCGGCGCGAGCGGGGCGTGCCCGGGGCTGTCGTCCTTGCGCGAGTGCTTCCCGTGCGGCCGCCGCTCCTTGCGCTGCCCGTCCCCGCGCCCCGCCGGCCGCCCGGGGCCCGCTCCTCTCCCGCCGCTGCCGGTCCTCGCCGCTGCGGTCGCGGCTGGCGCGGCCGCGGCCCGGGCTGGGCTCCCGGTTGCACTTGTCTTGCTCGGAGCGCGCCTCCTTCTTGCAGGCGCCCGCGTCGCAGGCGGCAACGCCCTTGGGCTGCTGCGCGTTGTCGGGGATGCAGGAGAGGACGCCCGCGCACCTCTTGTCGGGCGAGCAGCCCCCTGCCGCGCCCGGGGCTGTCGCGGCGCTGGGCATCCTCGGCCCCGCTGCCGTTGACGGCCTTGGCGGGCGGCTCCGCCAGGGGTCCGGCCGGGGCCTCCGCGGGGGCGGCGAGGGCGTGGGGCGCGAGGGCGCCGGCGCAGCTGGCCGTCACCGTCTGCAGGATGTCCAGCACGGGCCGCAGCAGGTCGGCGTGCGAGACGCCCAGCTCCTCGGGCGGCGGGCAGCCGTCCGCCTTCTTGCTCAGCAGAATGCTGAGCAGCCGCTGGCGCAGCTCCTTCTCGCGGCGCTGCAGCCCCAGCGCGCGCTCCTTCTCCTCCTCCACGCGCCGCAGCTCCGCCTCCTGCACGCGCCTCCGCTCTTCCAGCTGCTGCAGCCGCAGCTTCTCCTCCTTCTGCTCCTGCTCCTGCAGCTTCGTGGCCTGGAAGGAAGAGGAGAGCGCCGTGAGGCCAGATCCCGGCACCGCCGGCTGCTCCGAGGACAGGCTGGGAGGGTGCGCTCGGCGGCCTGTGGCCCGGAGCGAGGAGGCTCCTACGACCGCGGCTGCCGGGGCGAAAGCCGGCCCCGCTCCCTCGGCCCCTGCAGCCGGGCTGACGCGGCCGGCGGGGAGGAGGCCTGGCGAGCTCGGCGGCCGGCCCGGGCAAGCCGCTCGGGGGTGCTGGGCCTCGCCCGGCCTCCGTCCCCACGTGGCGGGCGGCGGGGCCTGCGGCCTGCGCCCAGGCCCTCGCCGGCAGCAGGGGCTGGGGTCCCGGGGCGCACGCACGTCGCCGGGGCGCGTCCGGCCTCGCCGGGGTCAGTGTCTTCAATATTCACCATGAGAGAGACCTGGGCGGCCGCAGGTCCCAGCACGCCTGCCTTCTCCTTCCCGGGACTTAGCACAACTGTAAGCAGACAACAGGTTACGGGCGCGCTTGGGCCAGGGTCCGCGGGCCGGGGTGGGGCCGCAGCTCGCCCGGAGCCCAGGCACCTCCTGCGGGCGTCCCCGCGGGGTCACGGGGGTCCTGGCACCACCAGCCCGCTGCCCTGCGCTCATCACGCCCCCGCCACGAGCCGGGCCCGGTCGGGCCGCGGCTGTGGGAGCGGGCTCAGCCGCGCCGTCCGGCCGAGGGTGGTCGGGCCTGGCCGCGGCCACCGCGTGGACAAGGAGTCTGCGCTCAGCCGCCCTCCCAGGCACAGGGCCCTCTGTCCCCGGGGCTCCCAGACACCGGGCGAGCTGGAAGGAGGCAGCGCACGGTGCTAATCGTACCCAACTGCGACACCCAGGACGGCGGCCACGCGGCGCCGGCCGCCTGCTGGCCCTCAGCACCGGGACACTAGGTTCTCCGACCGCACAGGGGGGCCGTGAGGCTGCCCGGTGGGTCAGAGAGGCGCGGGCGGCGAGCAGAGTCGAGCGGCGGCTGGCGGGGACCCGCGCTCGGCCCGGCGCTCACCTTGGCTCTGCTCAGCAGCTCGGCGATCAGCCGGATGGACTGCAGGTTCCGCTGCGCCAGCAGGAGCTTCCTCTCTTCCAGCCTGATCTTCTCCTGCAGCTTCTTCTGCTCCTCCGCCTGCAACTTCTCCAGCTTTTTCTGGTTTCGGCGGAACTCACGGTCCCGCTGCTTCTGCTCTCTCTTGCGGAGCTTCTCCTCTCGCTTCCTCTCTCTCTCCAGTTCTTCCAGCTCTTTCTGTTTCCTGCGTAAGACACGTGAAACGTTTTGTTAAACAGGGGGCGTCTTGCAGCCTAGGCCCAGGAGGTGAGGGCGAGAGTCTAAGCAGGCGGGGGAGTGGCAGGCGGCCCGGTGCTCAGTTAACCTTCAAATGCTGTATGAACCTCAGTTCAGTGGAGGAACTGGCAGAAAACAAGGGGGAGGAGCCTTATGACCTTCAAAGGAGAATCTCGCTAAGTGCGCCCCAAAACCTGGAGCCGTAAAGAAAAGGAAAAGGGCTGAGGGATGTCAAACGCGGACCACCAACAGGGTCAAAAGGCACGCTGTGAAAAGTACCTGCGAGACGAACACCCCTCTCCTTCCCACAGCGCTCTCAGCCGTTGCCAAGCAGGGGGCAAGGACCCAACAGGAAAACAAGGCCCAGGCCAGAAGGAGAACACGAGCCGCCAATAACAAGCTACGAGTCGCTGAACCGCACGCCACGCCTGTGCGCGGAAGGCAAACCCAAGCGTCAGGAGCAGGGGAGACTGGGAGGCGGGCATCAGCGCAAAACGCAGACACTGCCCCAAACCAGGCAGATGCAGAAACGTGCTCCGTGAGGGGCCAGGGCCCCGTTCCCGGGCGGCAGTGCCCTCCGCTGGACAGAGCATGCAGGGGACGGCCAGGCTCGCCTCAGAGCCCGCACGCCAGAAGCCGAAGCCTCCGTGGAGTCCAGAAGAGGCAAAGCTAGCGGGACGGAAGCTGACGGCCGCGGCCGCCTGGCGGGCTGAGGGGCGGGAGCAACCCGCGAGGGGCACGGGGGCGGCGCGGCGCCCACGCCAAGCCCAGGGGGATGTGGGAGAAGCGCAGGGCGCATCTGCAGGGAGCGCCTCGCCCACCCTGCGTGAAGATTTACTCTGGTAAGCAGCTGGCTCTAGAAACTCGGGCCGCCGAGGTGCGGGGAGCGGCAGGGAAGAGCACAACCTGGTCCCCGGGCGCAGATGCTCGCAGGGGCTGCACGAGAAAGGAGCGGGGACGGGTGCCAACGCGCGAGGCCGGGAGTGACCCGAGGCTGGGGCGACGGCCCTGCGCGGAGCACTCCATCACAACGCGCCGGCGCCCAGAGGCCCTGAGAAGGGGCCGCTGGCGCCCAGGACCACGACAGCAACACGACCAGCTCTTCCCTAGGAAGCAGAACCCCAGATCGCGCCCTGGGAGGGGGCGGAGGGCTGGCCGCATGGCGCTCACCCGGACTCCTCCTCACAGCCGAGGGGCAGTGAGGGACCTCTTGCACCCCATTCTCTCCCCCCGGAGCTCTGAGCAGCCGCGGAGGGGGCCGCCCGCCCTGCGCAGGGAGGCCGGGTCTGCCGGGCGCCTCCCCTGCGACAGTCTCGTGTGGCCCGAGGAGCAGCCCAGGCTCGGAGGCCGCGGCGCAGAGTTCCTAGGCACGCGTTTGTGCTCATGGAAGACACAAGAACGTGGCTTTCTGCTTTCCTTAACAACGTCTCAGGGGCGCGTTCCAAAACGTGGGAGAGGGCAGGTCAGGGACAAAGCTTCCGAGACAGGCCTGCTCACCCTGGAGCAAGGCCCCGGGCCGCGCAGGCTGTGGGACGTCTGTGTGAGCCAGGCGCCTGCCGCTGGGTGCTGCACACGCGGGGCAAGTTTTACTCAGTGTACATCCAAGCTGCCCCTCGAGGGGGCTGGCTCCTGGGACCACTCTGGGGGAAGCACCTGCGCTCCCCCAGGGCTCCGCGCCTGTGCGGCGGTCTGCCTCGGCTCCCGCTCCTGAGCACTCGCCACCCCCACCCGTTTCCACACGGACGCGTGTCTGTACCTGCCTCATCCTGCAGGTCCGTCCACCTGTCAGAACGAGGGGCCGACTCACCCTGGGAAGCTGCTCCGTCAAGAACAGCACAGGGGCGGGGATCTCCCACCCAGGGACGCGACTGTGTGGCTCCAGACCGAAAAAGCTAGACGCGCAAACCTGGTCGCGCCAGCGTTACTTCTAATGAAGAAGGAAAACGAGGAAAAACAAAAACCCCAACAGATGGGGAAGAGCTCGATTATACAGACCTTGCCAAAGAGGTAAAGACAGGGAAACGGACTTGGCCCAGTGGTTAGGGCGTCCGTCTACCACATGGGAGGTCCAGGGTTCAAACCCTGGGCCTCCTTGACCCGTGTGGAGCTGGCCCATGCGCAGTGCTGATGTGCTCAAGGAGTGCCCTGCCACGCAGGGGTGTCCCCCGCATAGGGGAGCCCCACGCACAAGGAGTGCGCCCGTAAGGAGAGCCGCCCAGCGCGAAAGAAAGTGCAGCCTGCCCAGGAGTGGCACCGCACACATGGAGAGCTGACACAGCAAGATAATGCAACAAAAAGAGACACAGATTCCCGGTGCCACCTGATGAGAACAGGAGCGGACACAGAACACACTGCAAATGGACAGAGAGAGCAGACAACAGGGCAGGGGGAATAAATAAAATAACTCTTTAAAAAAAAAAAAAAAAGAATCAAAGACCATTAAGAGGGCAGTGTGGCCAAATGCAAAACGCCTCTGACTTAAGGTGCTGCAAGAAAACTTAAGTGTCACACACGCCCGAAAAGAAACGCCACGTGTGGCAGCAGTAACAGAAGGCGGAGAATGTCTCCTTATTTTTCTAAAACTGACATCATCCAGGTGGTGAAATCACTTTTATAATGCTGAAAACAAAAGCTTTAGAAGGACAGCCTGAGTTGGCCCTGCGAGAGATGGATGCAGGCGCTCCGAAGGCCTCTAGCCTGAGCTGGGACTTGCGCTGACTGTGGAAGCTGGGTGGCCTCCCTCGGTTAACGCAGCTTCACCCTAAACTGAGAGGGCGGCGTCCTGGGGCTCCAGCACAACACATGACTGCCCCCAGGGCGGCGGTGTGAAGGCAAGGCGCTGCTGACACGCCTGGCAGAGACCCACGGCTGAGACCCACGGCCGCGGAGGGAGCTCTGCCTGCGCCTGCTCTGCTGCGCCTCGGGCGGCTGGCGCACACGCAGACACGTCCAGGCACACGCGTGAGCGCAGCTGGGCGTCCGGCACAGCCCTGCGCGCGGGCTGCGCGGCGGCATACCTCTCCTCCGCCTTCTGCCTCTCCTCTGCTTCCTTCTCTCTGCGCTTTTGCTCCTCTCTCTGCTGCTCGAGCTCCTGAAGCTTCTGCCTCTCGAGCTGCCGTTTCTTAATCGAGGCGTCACTCAGGTGTTTGGTTGAATCGAAAGAAACCTTCGAGAGCAGAGACAAAGGGTGAGCTGAGTGAACGACCGGGCAGGACGGGGTGTGACAACGGGCACTCCCTAAACAGCACGGTGGGACCGACCCACGCAGGGCAAGCTATCCTAGCTCCATCCCGTGGAAACCCAGTCAGAGAACGCCAGCTCTGAACCCCTTTCTGCTTGCGGTCGGTCACACCCTCCCTGGACGACCCCAAAAGGGGGGCCCGAGGTTAAACCGATGGGTCTGGAGTCAGCCCACCAGGTAGCAGCTCAAGAATTAACTAACCCCAACGGGGGTTACCCCTCAGCCAGGCAAAAACAAGTCGTCGCTGAAATCTAACTCGACTCTGCCGTCTTTGGGAGAAGCCACTACTCTTTCAAGACAACTTCCCGCTTCTGCTGGCAGGGCCCCACCCCTCCTGCACAAGCCCACCTGCCACAGCCGGACCCCAAACTCAGCAGCCCCTTCGAGGGCTGCTTCCCCGCCGCCGCGAGGCCCACCTCAACCCCGCTCGAAAATGACAAGGAAGTGCAAACCCCGGGGTACCGGGGCGCCCCGTGCCACCCGGCCCTCTTGGCTCCGCCACGGTTAACTTCCCTGACGGTCGTCGCCTGAAAACTACGGCATGTCGGGCCCTTCCACCTTTTCCCTACTGTGCAAAATCCGCCACAGCCAAAGTGGGGCAACGGTCACTCGCTCTCACACCCGCGCACCCCGAGGTTCTACGGGAAGAGCGGGAGCTGCCGTGGGGAACGCTCCCCCGGATGCGGGCTGGGGAGGCTGCAAGGCTTCCGCCGGCCCTCGGAGCCACGCGGGGCGCGCCGTGGGGGGGCCGCGGCTCACCTTGATGTTGCAGGCCACGGCCTTGCCGTCCTCGCCCTTGTACATGAGCTTCATGCCGCGCAGGGCACTCATGGCCTTGATGAAGCCCACGTACTCGCAGTACTGGACGTAGGCCTCGAAGTTCAAGTGGCCCCCGAAGCTGAAGGTGTGGAAGTTGCGGCCGGTCATCTCTTCCCGGTAAGGGTCCAGCATGGGGATGTCCACGTTGCGGATCTCGCCGAACTTCTCGAACACCTTGACCAGGATGTCCTCGCTGGGCTTCTCCGAGCCCGACTCCTTGAGGGCGAACCACTTGCACGGCAGCCCCTCCAGGTGGATGGTGTCCGGCCTCTCTCCCGGCAGCGTCTCGTTCATGTCTTTCGCGTCGCGGAAGAAGGAGTCCCAGTCGTGGCGCGTGGGGAAGTCGATCTTGAACTCGGCCGCGCGGACCTTCAGGATGTCGGAGAAGCCGCTGAGCTTGATGGTCTTGCCGTCCAGGCAGGCGAGGAAGGACTTGACGAGGCTCTTGTTCTCCACCTCGCCCTCGAAGCGGATGAAGTCCATGGTGCTCTTGGAGATGCGCAGCGTGGAGAACTGGTGGCTGTGCACCATGCCCTTCAGCCTCTCCATCACCTCCCAGTTGGAGATGGACTTGCCCGGCTGCTTCAGCTGCGGCAGCGCCACGCTGATGGTCATCTTCGTGATGGGCTTGAGGTACAGGCCGTACGCGGGGCACAGCTCCACCGCCTCAGACGTGTCGTGCACGATGGTCGCCGCGGCCATAGCCGGGGCGTGGGGCCTGCAACGCAAAGCACGGCCGGTCAGCGCCGGGCACGGGGCGAGGGGTCCCCGGGCCGGCCAGCGCAGTCAGTCCCTGAGGAGGGAAGCAGGCGTGCTTTTCCCGCCACGTGAGAGCTGCCGAGCTCTAGCTCGTTAAAGGCCGGCATCCACCGAGTTTAAAATATAATTCTTTAGACTAAAGAGGGAGGAAAACTGGATTTGCAAACGTCTTTTAAGGAAAGGCGCAGGGCAAAAGCCGCCGTCGCCACTGGGCCTACACCAAATATCTACCAGTTCTCCTAGGGCCTGTGAGGGTAGGAAGCTGAACAGTGTGGCCTAAACTCAGGTGTAGGGAGGAAGCAAACTAGAAACTGCTCCAGGCCAGAGCAGAAACCCGGCCCTGCGGGCAGAGGGGCCACAAGAAGCTCAGCTCCGGGCATCGGGAAAGATCCTGTGGAGGGGGCAGTGTGTGACCAATGATGGAACAGGAAGGAAACCACAGGCCGGAAAAACTGGGGACCACGGACTCTATCTTGATCACTGGCAGATACAAACTTCTCTTTGCGCAAAATAAAGTCAGAAAGCAAGGATCTTTCCCCACCTTCGGGCCTGGAACCCAGCTTCTCCGCCCTCTCCCTCCACCCACCCCGGAAGAATCCAGCTCTGGCCTACGGGTCTGACGCGTTGGCTACTTCCGGAAAGCCAAGCTCGGGGGGGATGGGCCTGATCCAGGGAAGCCCCAACGACCAAGGGGTCGCCAGCAGGCCTCTCTGGCCCCTGAGCCCATCACCCCAGCTCTTGGCTTCCCTACGAGGGCCTGGGACCTGCGGACAACACAGCCTGCAGCGAGAGGGTCCCGGGGGGCGGGAGGGGAGGGGCGGGGGGCGGAGGAGCTGCGGGGCTAGCGGAGCGGTTGGGAGGGGGGCGAAGGAAGGGGCTCTGGCCTGACGACAAACCCTGTTAGCCCCCCACCGCTGACAACAAACCCTGTCAGACCCCGAGCGCAGCGCGAGACCCCGAGCCCGCTCGGCCTCAGATACGCCCTCCCCGGCCGCCCCTGTCGCCCCGGGGCCCTCGGCTGCCCCCTGTCGCCCGGATCCCGGACCCCCATCCCCCAAGTCCCCCGCCCCGCACCCCGCAGCGCCCCCACGCCCCCGCGGCCGCCCCTCGTCGCCCCGCCCGCCGGGCCCGGCTCCTCCGGCAGCCCCGGCCGCCCCGCCGCGGGGCTCCCGGCGTCCCCGGCCGTCATCCGTCTCCCCGGCGCCCCCCAGTCCCCCGCCCCCAGCCCGGTCCGGCCCACGAGGGGGGAGGGAGGCGGCGGCGACGACGCGGGCCGGGAGTCCGGGCCCCGCGGATCCGGGGCTGGCGGGCGCTCACCGGCGCAGGGCTCCCCTGCGACCCGGCCTCGGCGGGCCCAAGCTCGTCGCCGACCCCCGACGACCCCCGGAGGCGCGGCCTCCCCGCCCCGCGCCGCCGCCGTCCGCCGGAGGCGCCCCGGATGTGACCCGCCGCCGCGACGCCCCCTGTGACGCACTTCCGCTTCCGGCGCCCCGCCCCGCGGCTGCGGCCGCGCGGCGGCCTCGGGTTTCTCCTCCGCGGCCCCGCCCCCTCCGGAGGGCGGGACTTCCGGGGCCGGGATGGGCGGGGCGCCTCGGATTCAGCATTGCGCGTGCGCGGGCCTCGCTCCGCCCCCACGGGGGACACCTGCTTGATGCAGTTTATTCAAACGTGCTCGTGGTCTCTGGGCAGACTGGGGAGCTCGCCCAGGTCCCCTCAGAGGTCCCCCGCGTGCGGCCAGAGCGGGCAATAACGTTTACTGCACCCGAAGAAGCGTGGGGCCCGTTTGGGCCCAAATTGTAAAATTTATCCTGACACCCCAGTATGTCCCAGAGCCTCAAAATGAGAATGCAGAGTCGGAGGGCAACCCAGACCTTGCATCGTCCGCGCCCCCTGCCTGCGCACGAGCTTCCAGAGGGGGTGGCGGCCGGTGAGGGGCCCGCGTGGCAAGGGAAGTGTTAAAAGAAGGGGCTGGTTCTTCCTTTTTGGGTATTTAACCTGTGTGAGTCATCGTTCCACTTCCTGGAGTGACTTAAGAACCAGAGCTAGCATCCCTTCCTCTTTTTAAACGAGGACACACAGGCACTAAGATGCCCCAGGAAGGGCGGAGCCCTCTTTAAACCCAGACAGCCTGCCTCAGAGGGGTCCGCGTCTTTTCTTCCTTCACTTACCTTCTTATTTCTTTCCGGGAACAGAAGGGTGTCTTGTGCTCTCTTGAAAATCATCCTCCCAGGGGCTGCTTTGCACGTGAGGATGGCAAGATTCTTTCCTTGGGGAAAGGTTAAATTTGGAAACTCCCTTTAACCACTCGGCTCTCAGGAGCATTTATTTGCAAAGCAAATTGAGAAACCAGGTATTCACTCCTTCAGAACCAGCGTAGGCCAGTCTAAGAGTTATCCAAGAGAGAATTACAATAATTTGGGAGATGTTCGAGGAAAATACCCCTTAGAAATAGAAAACAGGAATTCCCTCATGTTCGCAGGGTCCCAGTGGGGTAGCAGCATTCTAAAATGACCTCTAAATGCCCTTGCCCCCATAAAGCTCCCCCCAAAGTGGCCTAATTCCTCCTGGTTGAGTGTGGGCGGGGTCTGTGAATAGAATGAGAAGCCGCTCCCATGGTTATGGGGCAGAGGTGAAGGGATTTTGCAGATGTAATCAATCAGCCAGTTGATGCAGTTGCTCTCAAGGGAGACATGCTGGTGGGCCTGACCTAATCAGGCGAGCGCTTTCTGAGAAGGTCTGGAGTTTTGTGTTTTTTTTCCTCCACCTTCAGCAAGTGGAGCTCAACGGACCCCCTTCCTTCCTTCCCTCGTCCTAGAGGGCGGAATGAAGGAGGGGAAGCGCGAGCGGGAGCAGGGCAGCCTGCGGAGGGCCAGGGACACGGTGGTGATGAAGCAGGAGCCGCTCACCCCGGAGGCCGTGCCTCCTGCCCCCTGTCACCCGGAGTCCCTGCCAGCTGCCAAGCCGAGCGGCCAGGGCCACCGCGGGAACCGAGTCTGAGGAGGCAGCCGGTCCTTGGTCAACAGGGAGAAGCAGCAATTCTCCTGGGAGTGGGAGAAGCCCAGGTCCTCGCCCTTCAACAGCCAGAGTGAACAGGACTGTGAGGAGGACTGCCTGGGAGGGCTGGAGCCCCCAAATCGGGAACTGGAAGGGGCGAGGAACAGCCGCCGCGGCAGTGCCCACCAGGACAGGACTCCCACCCGGAGGCCTGGGACGGTGGAGACGCTCTGAAGCCACAGGCTCAGGGAGCAGCGGGGAGCTCTGCAGTGCAGGGAACGGGAGCCCAAGGGAGAAGGGGGCAGCTCTGCAGTGCGGGGAACAGGAGCCTGGGGGAGCAGTGGGAGAGCCCTGTAGTGCAGAAGACAGAAGCAGTGGGGGAGCTCTGCAGTGCAGGGGACGGGAGCCCAAGGGAGCAGGGGGGCAGCCCTGCAGTGCAGAAGATGGGAGCAGTGGGGGAGCTCTGCAGTGCAGGGGACAGAAGCAGTGGGGGAGCTCTGTACTGCAGGAGACAGGAGCCCCGGGGAGCAGAGGGGCAGCCCTGCAGTGCAGAAAATGGGAGCAGTGGGGGAGCTCTGCAGTGCAGGAGACGGAAGCAGTGGGGGAGCTCTGTACTGCAGGAGACAGGAGCCCCGGGGAGCAGAGGGGCAGCCCTGCAGTGCAGAAGATGGGAGCAGTGGGGGAGCTCTGCAATGCAGGAGATGGAAGCAGTGGGGGAGCTCTGTAATGCAGGAGACAGGAGCCCTGGGGAGCAGTGCGGGGCTCTGCAGTGCAGGAGACAGGAGCCTGGGGGAGCGTGGGGGGAGTAGCTCTGCAGTTCAGGGGATGGGAGCCCAGGGAGCAGGGGGAATGCTCTGCAGTACAGAAGACAGGAGCTCAAAGGAGAAGGGGGGAGCTCGGTGGTGCAGAAGATGGGAGCAGTGGGGGAGCTCTGCAGTGCAGGGGACGGGAGCCCAGAGAGCAAGGGGGCAGCCCTGCAGTGTAGAAGATGGGAGCAGTGGGGGAACTCTGCAGTGCAGGAGACTGGAGCAGCGGGGGAGCTCTGCAGTGCAGGAGACGGGAGCAGTGGGGGAGCTCTGCAGTGCAGGGGACGGAAGCCCGGGGAGCAGGGGGGAGCTCTGTAGTACAGAAGGTGGGAGCAGTGGGGGAGCCCTGCAGTGCAGAAGACAGGAGCAGTGGGGGAGCTCTGCAGTGCAGGAGACGGGAGCAATGGGGGAGCTCTGCAGTGCAGGGGACGGAAGCCCGGGGAGCAGGTGGGAGCTCTGTAGTACAGAAGATGGGAACAATGGGGGAGCCCTGCAGTGCAGGAGACGGGAGCAGTTGGGGAGCTCTGCAGTGCAGGGGACGGGAGCCCCAGGGAGCGGTGGAGGAGCCCTGCAGTGAAGAAGACGGGAGCAGTGGGGGAGCTCTGCAGTGCAGGAGACGGGAGCAGTGGGGGAGCTCTGCAGTGCAGGGGACGGGAGCCCAGGGAGCAGGGGGGAGCTCTGTAGTACAGAAGATGGGAGCAATGGGGGAGCCCTGCAGTGCAGGAGACGGGAGCAGTGGGGGAGCTCTGCAGTGCAGTGGACGGGAGCCCCAGGGAGCGGTGGAGGAGCCCTGCAGTGCAGAAGACGGGAGCAGTGGGGGAGCTCTGCAGTGCAGGAGACGGGAGCAATGGGGGAGCTCTGCAGTGCAGGGGACAGAAGCCCGGGGAGCAGGGGGGAGCTCTGTAGTACAGAAGATGGGAGCCATGGGGGAGCCCTGCAGTGCAGGAGACGGGAGCAGTGGGGGAGCTCTGCAGTGCAGGGGACGGGAGCCCCAGGGAGCGGTGGAGGAGCCCTGCAGTGCAGAAGACGGGAGCAGTGGGGGAGCTCTGCAGTGCAGGAGATGGGAGCAGTGGGGGAGCTCTGCAGTGCAGGGGACGGAAGCCCGGGGAGCAGGGGGGAGCTCTGTAGTACAGAAGATGGGAGCAATGGGGGAGCCCTGCAGTGCAGAAGACGGGAGCAGTGGGGGAGCTCTGCAGTGCAGGGGACGGGAGCCCCAGGGAGCGGTGGAGGAGCCCTGCAGTGCAGAAGACGGGAGCAATGGGGGAGCTCTGCAGTGCAGGGGACAGGAGCCCGGGGAGCAGGGGGGAGCTCTGTAGTACAGAAGACGGGAGCAGTGGGGGAGCTCTGCAGTGCAGGAGATGGGAGCCCCAAGGAGCGGTGGGGGAGCCCTGCAGTGTGGAAGACGGGAGCAGTGGGGGAGCTCTGCAGTGCAGAAGACAGGATCTCAAGGGAGAAGGGGGGAGCTCTGTAGTGTGGAAGATGGGAGCAGTGGGGGAGCTCTGCAGTGCAGGACACGGGAGCAGTGGGGGAGCTCTGCAGTGCAGAAGACAGGCGCTCAAGGGAGAAGAGGGGAGCTCTGTGGTTCAGAAGACGGGAGCAGTGGGGGAGCTCTGCAGTGCAGGAGATGGGAGCAATGGGGGAGCCCTGCAGTGCAGAAGACGGGAGCAGTGGGGGAGCTCTGCAGTGCAGGGGACGGGAGCCCCAGGGAGCGGTGGAGGAGCCCTGCAGTGCAGAAGACGGGAGCAGTGGGGGAGTTCTGCAGTGCAGGGGATGGAAGCCCGGGGAGCAGGGGGGAGCTCTGTAGTAATGAAGATGGGAGCAATGGGGGAGCTCTGTAGTACAGAAGATGGGAGCAATGGGGGAGCCCTGCAGTGCAGAAGACGGGAGCAGTGGGGGAGCTCTGCAGTGCAGGGGACGGAAGCCCGGGGAGCAGGGGGGAGCTCTGTAGTACAGAAGATGGGAGCAATGGGGGAGCCCTGCAGTGCAGAAGACGGGAGCAGTGGGGGAGCTCTGCAGTGCAGGGGACGGGAGCCCCAGGGAGCGGTGGAGGAGCCCTGCAGTGCAGAAGACGGGAGCAGTGGGGGTGCTCTGCAGTGCAGGAGACGGGAGCAATGGGGGAGCTCTGCAGTGCAGGGGACGGAAGCCTGGGGAGCAGGGGGGAGCTCTGTAGTACAGAAGATGGGAGCAATGGGGGAGCCCTGCAGTGCAGAAGACGGGAGCAGTGCGGGAGCTCTGCAGTGCAGGGGACGGGAGCCCCAGAGAGCGGTGGAGGAGCCCTGCAGTGCAGAAGATGGGAGCAGTGGGGGAGCTCTGCAGTGCAGGGGATGGGAGCAGTGGGGGAGCTCTGCAGTGCAGGGGACGGGAGCCCGGGGAGCAGGGGGGAGCTCTGTAGTACAGAAGATGGGAGCAATGGGGGAGCCCTGCAGTGCAGGAGACGGGAGCAGTGGGGGAGCTCTGCAGTGCAGGGGACGGGAGCCCCAGGGAGCGGTTGAGGAGCCCTGCAGTGCAGGAGACGGGAGCGGTGGGGGAGCTCTGCAGTGCAGGAGACGGGAGCAGTGGGGGAGCTCTGCAGTGCAGGGGACGGAAGCCCGGGGAGCAGGGGGGAGCTCTGTAGTACAGAAGATGGGAGCAATGGGGGAGCCCTGCAGTGCAGAAGACGGGAGCAGTGGGGGAGCTCTGCAGTGCAGGAGACAGGAGCAGTGGGGGATCTCTGCAGTGCAGGGGACGGGAGCCCGGGGAGCAGGGGGGAGCTCTGTAGTACAGAAGATGGGAGCAATGGGGGAGCCCTGCAGTGCAGGAGACGGGAGCAGTGGGGGAGCTCTGCAGTGCAGGGGACGGGAGCCCCAGGGAGTGGTGGAGGAGCCCTGCAGTGCAGAAGACGGGAGCAGTGGGGGAGCTCTGCAGTGCAGGAGACGGGAGCAATGGGGGAGCTCTGCAGTGCAGGGGACGGAAGCCCGGGGAGCAGGGGGGAGCTCTGTAGTACAGAAGATGGGAGCAATGGGGGAGCCCTGCAGTGCAGAAGACGGGAGCAGTGGGGGAGCTCTGCAGTGCAGGGGACGGGAGCCCCAGGGAGTGGTGGAGGAGCCCTGCAGTGCAGAAGACGGGAGCAATGGGGCAGCTCTGCAGTGCAGGGGACAGGAGCCTGGGGAGCAGGGGGGAGCTCTGTAGTACAGAAGACGGGAGCAGTGGGGGAGCTCTGCAGTGCAGGGGACGGGAGCCCCAGGGAGCGGTGGAGGAGCCCTGCAGTGCAGGAGACGGGAGCAGTGGGGGAGCTCTGCAGTGCAGGGGACGGGAGCCCCAGGGAGCGGTGGAGGAGCCCTGCAGTGCAGAAGACGGGAGCAGTGGGGGAGCTCTGCAGTGCAGGAGACGGGAGCAGTGGGGGAGCTCTGCAGTGCAGGGGACGGGAGCCCCAGGGAGCGGTGGAGGAGCCCTGCAGTGCAGAAGACGGGAGCAGTGGGGGAGCTCTGCAGTGCAGGAGACGGGAGCAGTGGGGGAGCTCTGCAGTGCAGGAGACAGGAGCCGGGGGGAGCAGAGGGCGTTGGGAACATGAGCTCAGGAGCAAGTGCCCCCACCTGCCAGCAATGACAGAGACAGACAAGAGCCAAGCTCGGAAGTCTTGGGGGCAATTCTCGAGGACACTTCACCTCCTGGGGTGCAGGCATCAGATACAGGGAGCCCCCAGCAGCGCCCATTCCAGAGGAATGGGGCACCTGCACCCTTTCAAGAATGAGGCAGAGCGTCTAGCCGTACACCCATCGGCAGAGCGCCAACCTCGGGGTCAACACGGCTGGACGGCAGATAGACGCTTGGGTCATCCCTCTGGTTCAGTGTCGCCTCGTGAAGCACACGATGCTTTTGGGACAGGTGGCCCTCCCTTCCTGACCTTGGCTCAGGGGACGGAACCTTCTAGAACAACCCATGCAGCGAGCCTTGGCATCATCGTGAAGGGAAAAGATGTGCCGACGTTCGGATTCAGTAGCAGGGAGGATGTTTCACTTCATGAGTCCTGAAGTAGACAAAAAAGAAGATGAGGACGATGAAGCAGAGGAAGACGTGTCTAGCAGCTAGCAAACCAGGAAACAACCCAAACTCTGGAGAGACATTCCCTTCTTGAAAAACATTGGATTGACTCACAATACCCTCTATGTATTAGCCAAAGGGGTGCTGATGCAAAATAATAGAAACTGGTTGGTTTTTATAAAGGGTATTTTTTGGGGTAGGAGCTTACAGATCCCAGGCCATAAAGCATAAGTTACTTCCCTCACCAAAGTCTATTTCCACGTGTTGGAGCAAGATGGCTGCCGACGTCTGCAGGGTTCAGGCTTCCTGGGTTCCTCCCTGCCAGGGTCTTGCTTCTCTCTGGGTTCAGGTTTCTTCTCTTCCCAGGGTTTGCTTCTTCCTGGGCTCAGCATTCCTTTCTTTCTGGGGCTTGCTTCTCTCTCCTCTGTGTGCTTACTTCCCAGGGCTCCAGCTTAAGTCTTCAGCATCAAACTCCAACATCAAAACTCCAACATCAGAAAACCTCCACTCTGTCCTTTGCCTTTTATCTGTGAGTCCCCACCTGCCAAGGGGTGGGGACTCAACACCCTAATCATAACTCAATCCTGCCTAATCTAATATTTCTTTTGGGAATTCATCAATAATATCAAACTGCGACACCTATAACTCCTTTTATTGTCTTAAGTCTTTCCTCGGTCGCTCATCAGCTTACGTTACCGTTTAAGGAAACCGACTTATATCTCGTTGAACATTTTTCTGTGGCATGTCAGCCACATGCCCATGGGCATTGGTTTTTGGTATAGTCTTGCCAATCTCAACACATCATGTTCTCATAGAAGCGTTGTGGCTTGAGATGAGCTTTCAGAACAGCTGCTCAGGAAACTATCAACCTTTGGTTAAAGGGGAATTGTGGCTTGTTCTCTTTGAACAGTTACTTTATTTATATCATTGTTAAAGCTTTGTGGACAAGGTTTTGTTTTGTTTTGTTCTGGGGGAAGCCCCTGAACAGAGAATTTTACGAAGCTTTGGTTATCACTAAAACGGCCTCCATTAGATACCAAAACTTTGACCTAGTTGAGCTCTTGAGTCATAGAAGGTGATTTTTCCCTTAGTGTTCGGATGGAAATTTTCCACATGACCACCCTGTGGACAGCTTAGCTTCAACCGACACTTTGCGGAGCTCGTGTGTTTGCAGGTGAGTGAATGGGAAGATCATGGGATGACAGTGTGTGCTGATTTAATGCCATGAGATGCCGAAACAAGTTGTGGATCTGTTTCTTACGAGGCAATTCCTGATTTCCCAACAGAACGCAATTGTGATCATCTTACCTGATTTTCAACTTTGCATTTTCATTCAGATGTCATCTCCTTTTTCCTTCTTTGAGGAATACACTGTCCTTGTGGGGCAGGCCCCTTGCTTTATTCTAGCAGCATGTGTACATGTCTAAAGAGGGCTGTGTCCCTGACAAGCAGTGGTGAGCATGGACATACACTTGCACCCTCCTGCCTATTAGCATGTTTGCACATCTTCGCTCGTGTGTACGTGCTTTTGTGCATTCGTGTGTGCACACGGTGCAAACCTCAGCTCTGTCTTGTAGGTGGACACAGGCACACACACACATGCACCTGCACACGCTCAGCCACAAGGAAAGAATTCTGCATTCGTGGGTCAAAGCACCCTCCCAGGGAAGCAGATGTGGCTCGAGTGATTGAACTTCCACCTACGATATGGGAGGACCGGGTTCGATCCTGGGGCCTCCTGGTGAAAAAGAAGAGAAAGCGTGCCCGTGTGGCAAGCCAGTGCCTGTGTGAGTGCCCGTGTGGTAAGCCAGTGCCCCGTGCAAGTGAGTCACGCAGCAAGATGATGATGCATCAAAAGAGAGGCAAGGGGAGAGTCAAGGTAAGCACAGCAGAAACCAGGCACTGAGGTGGTGCAATTGACAGGGAACCTCTCTCCCCATCAGAGGTCCCCAGGATCGAATCCCGGTGAATCCTAGAGGAGAGGAAATGAGAAGAGAAGACAAAAAGAGAAATAGATATAGAAGATCACACAGCGGATGGACACAGACAGCAAAAACAGCAGAGTGGGAGGAGGAGAAGGGGGGAACATAAATAAATCTTTAAAGAAAGCATCCTCCCAGCACGTGGCATGAAGGGACTTAGCCCAGCTTGTCCTGTCTCCTCTGATGAGCTCGTAAGGCTCCCCGGGTGGAGAGAGAGCTACATTTGACTCTGAACTCCAGTTCAGTCCAGGAAGAACCCAGGTAGTGCATGTTTTGTGGACACTCAGGGAAGCTCCTTCTAGTAACAGGACCAGGCTGTGCTTCAGCGAGCCACCACCCACCTATTAGCAGGTCCAGCAGACGCTGCACCCAACCTTGAGGATCAGAAGTGCACACCTGGCACGTCCTTGGGAGCCAGCCCTAGGCTCGCCTCCATCCCTGAGGATGCACTGCGCACCCCCAGCTGGAATGGGGAGTCGGGGTCGCTCGGACGCAAGCACAGAGCAGCCTGCGGAGGAGAACGAGCTCAGAGACAGAAAGAGGCAGGACCAGCAGGGTTCAGTTGCACAAGCCGAAGACTGCTCTTGAGTTTCCATTGCTTGTGCTTGGAGGGCCCCCACCTGAAACAGATGGCCGCGGGTAAGTGTTGGCGTGTAACGAGGCACCATGAGAGGGGAGTCTTACAAACTAGATGCTTTCTGGGGACGGGATGGTGGCCCCACGCTGGTCAAGTTCTTGCACTTGGACCGCATTCTGGTGCGTGTGATCCCGTTGTCAAGATGCTACTTCAGTTAAGGTGTGTCCCCACTAAAAGAGGTTGGTCTTTAATCAGGTGATTGGAGCCCTAAAGGATTTACAGATCTGCAACCTGAAGGTCAGAGGGAGAGAGAAGCCAGGGGGGAGCACACAAAAGCGGAAGTCAGCAGAATCCAGAAGAGAAAGGAAGAGATGCTTCCATGAATGGCCATGTGGTGGGAAGCTAAGGAACCCCAAAAGATGTCAGCCAAAAGATGTCAGCCCTGGGAGTAAGCCAGCCTTCTAGCTTCTGAAACCACGAGGCAATACATTCCTGTTGTTAAGCCAACCCATTGCTTGGTAGCAACTAAAGCTCTTGACAACTCAGAGCCCATCTGATTCTGTCTTCTCTCCAGGTTGGACCTTCTCCCTTCTGAACTTGTATCCCTTTCAGTTTGACCCAGCTAAAGAGAACTTACAATCTGCCCCTAGAAGGAAAATGCCTGGGAGGTAACTACAAGGATCTATCATCTATCTTGTTATCTAGCCACCCATCTGAATAACCACCCATTCCTCCATCTGTCCATTCATTCACCCATCCATCCATCTGCCACCCACCCACCCACCTACCCCTCCAACCCTCTATCCCCATACCCGTCTTCCTATCCATCTATATCATTATACCTCCAGCCAACCATCAGTCCACCCATCCATCTAATGACCCATCCGTCCAGCTGCCCATTCATCCACCCATTATTCCATTTATCTTTGTCCACCTGCCCATCCATCCATCCTTCCTTCCACCTGTCTGTTCATCCATCCATCTACCCATCCACCCATCCATCCACAGTTCCATCCATCTATATCTTTATACATCATCCACCCACCCACATCCATCCTTCCATCCTCCCACCCACCCACCTTTCCATCCTCCCATGCACCCCTCCGTGTACCGTCCATCCCTTATTCATCCATCCTCCCACCCACCCATCCTCCCTTCCATTCACCTCCATCTACCCATCCCTCCCTCCATCCATCCATCCTTCCACCTGTCTGTTCATCCATCCATCTACCCATCCACCCATCCATCCACAGTCCCATCCATCTGTATCTGTATCCATTCATCTACCTATCTATATCTTCATCCATCCACTTCACCCACTCAACCTCATCCATCCTTCCATCCTCCCACCCACCCATCCATCTTTCCATCCTCCCATCCACCCCTCCATGAACCTCCATCCCTTATTCATCCATCCATCCTCCCACCCATCCATCCTCCCCTCCACTCACCTCCATCCACCCATTCCTCCTTCCCTCTCTCTATCCCTCCATCCCTCCCTCTGTCCCTCCATCCCTCCTTCCACCTGTCTATTCATCCATCCATCTACCCATCCACCCATCCTTCCACTGTTCCATCCATCTGTATCTGTATCCATTCATCTACCCATCTATATCTTCATCCATCCACTCACCCACTCACCTCATCCATCCTTCCATCCTCCCACCCACCCATCCATCTTTCCATCCTCCCATCCACCCCTCCATGAACATCCATTCCTTATTCATCCATCCATCCTTCCACCCACCCATCCTCCCCTCCATTCACCTCCATCCACCCATCCCTCTTCCCTCCCTCTATCCCTCCATCCCTCCCTCTGTCCCTCCATCCCTCCTTCCACCTGTCTATTCATCCATCCATCTACCCATTCACCCATCCTTCCACTGTTCCATCCATCTGTATCTGTATCCATTCATCTACCCATCTATATCTTCATCCATCCACTCACCCACTCACCTCTTCCATCCTTCCATCCTCTCACCCACCCATCCATCTTTCCATCCTCCCATCCACCCCTCATGAACCTCCATCCTTATTCATCCATCCATCCTCCCACCCATCCATCCTCCCCTCCACTCACCTCCATCCACTCATCCCTCCCTCCCTCCCTCTATCCCTCCATCCCTCCCTCTGTTCCTCCATCCCTCCTTCCACCTGTCTATTCATCCATCCATCTACCCATTCACCCATCCTTCCACAGTTCCATCCATCTATATCTTTACCCACCCATCCACCCATCTATATCTTTACCCGTCCATCCACCCACCCACCCATCCACCACCCATCCATCCTTCCATCCTCCCACCCACCCATGCATCTTTCCATCCTCCCATCCACCCCTCCATGTACCCTCCATACCTTATTCATCCATTCATCCTCCCACCCATCCTCCCCTCCATTCACCATCCATCTATCCATCCCTCCCTCCCTTCCTCCCTCCGTCCATTTTCCTCCATATCCATGCCTCTCAAGCCTTTATGAAAACCAACCTTTTCCCACCAGATGGCGCACCCACCACCCTATTGGAAGCTAGAGGAAGTGCTGTTATATTCATCTTCTGGTTTTGATGCCAAGGTCTTGAGGTCAGTTAATAAATCATGAGACCTCAGGAAAGTCGTCAGCTCAGTGGTTTCCCATGAACGTTACCCTACTTGCGAATCCACCCCGTGCAACTCGTTCTTTTATTAGAAAAGTCTTCATTCCATAACTGTTCATGCAACCCATGTCTGGTCTGCCCTAAACCACATGACTGAGAAAGGGTCGTTATGTTGCCTTTGAAACATCCACACCAACAGTTGGAGATGGGTGGGAATGTCCTCCAGCCTCTACTTGTGGTGGGTGTGTAAACTGGAAAGGAAATTTGAGAAGACCTGGAACCATTTTTTAAAAAGATTTATTGACTTATTTTTATCTACCCTCACACCTCTCCAAGATGGTTCTCTTGTCTGTCTGCTCATTGTTTGCTCGCCTTCTCCAGGAGGCACCAGGAACTGAACCTGGGTCTCGCACATCAGAGACTAGTACCCAACAACCCGAGGCACATCTGCTCCCCATGGGCTGTGGTGTGAGCTGGCTCGTGGCATCTGCTCATTTAGGCGTCTGCTCATTGCATCAGGAGGGGGCATCTGCTTTTCTTCCTTAGGAGGCATGGGAATCCAAACCAGGTACCTCCCATGTGGTAGGCATGTGCCCAATGGGTTGAGCCACATCTGCTTCCCTGTACCCATTTTTTTTTTTTTTAATGAGCACACATGCCCTTTAACTCAAAAATCCCACTCACTGGGAGGAAGAGATGTGATGTGGGGGCATTTTTGGGACTTGGAGTTGTCCTGGGTGGTGCTGCAGGACAGTTACCGGACATTGTATGTCCTGCCATGGCCCACTGGGTGGACTGTGGGAGAGTGTGGGCTATGGTGTGGGACCATTGACCATGAGGTGCAGGGGTGCTCAGAGATGTATTCACCAAAAGCAATGAATGTTCCATGGTGATGGAGGAGATTGTTGTTATGGGGGGAGGAGTGAGGTGAGGGGGGTGGGGGTTATATGGGGACCTCATATTTTTTTAATGTAATATTAAAAAAATAAAGACAAAAAAAAAGAGCAGAAAAAAAAATCCCACTCACTACTGGTGATTCATCCTATAGAATTATTCCCAACAGACAAACAAAAGAATTTGCACAAGTTATATTGCACTGGTAGGTAGATAGGTAGATAGATATGATAGAGATGATAGATAACTATAATTGATAGATTAGTAGATACAGATAATAAATCGAGATAGATGACAGAAAGATGATTGTTAATAGATATTTAGCTGCTCAATAGCTAGATAGAAATAGATGATAGGTGATAGAGATAAATGATAGATGAAAGACAATTATGATAAAGATGATAGAAAAATAGAGATAGATAATAGATGAAGAGAGATGATAAAGAGAGATGACCACTAATAGATAAATATTTAGATGATCGATAGATGATATACAGACAATAGAGATAAATGAATAGGTGATAGAGATAGATGATAGATAATATATACATATAATAATTGCATGCACGATACAGGTTTTGCACACATATATCGGTATAAAGGGGTCTATATATATAGATGTATAATGTGTGAATATATTATATATCTTTCTCACAGGTTTACAAAGATGTGTGCAGTTAATGCACTAATTAATGCAATTTATGCTTCTGGCAGCATTAATTATAAGACCCTGAATTGGGAAGAGTTGCGACATACATATATAAGGGGCTGCATATGTAGTCAGATATAGCTGCACTTGCCCGACAGGATGGGATGTTGCATGAAGAAGGCGTGGATTGCATGTTAGCATTTTTATCATAAGATACCGGATGGATTGCAGGTTTACATTGTTGTCACGATAAGATACTTGACAGATTGGGTGTTTGCACTGCTATAATAAGATACTTGGTGGATTGCATGTTTGCACTGTTGTCATCACAAGATACCCAATGGGTTGCATGCTTGCATTGGTATCATAAGATACTGGATGGATTGCACGTTTGCATTGTTGTCATGATAAGATGCTTGATGGACTGCATGTTTGCTTTGTTGTCGTCCTAAGATACTCGACAGTGACTTCCTAGTGTGGGGTCAGCGGCTTGGGGTGGCTCAGTGCTTTAGACAGCAGAGAAAGGGGGTGGGGTGGGGTAAAGGGATCAACCACGGCTGTGGGCTTGGCTGTGCAGGGTGAAGGAGAAGCCCTCGGCTCCGCGCACTGGGAGACGCTGTCGACATAAACATGGGGTAGACCAGGGAGGAGGAGGAGTTGGGGCAGGAAGGAGAGGGGTGGGTTCCCCTGGACTTAGGTTGACCTGGAGGCATCTGCTTTATGGAGCCGCCCCTCAAGGTGAGGGGCTCGGGGCAAATCGAGGAGCAGGAAACCCATGATGTGGGAGCTGCGGCCCCAGGAACAGAAGAGAAGAAAAACCGGAGGCACACTCCTAAGTGAGAGAGAGGGAGGTGGGACAGGCAGTGGTGAGGAGCCTCAAACAGGAACAGGCTATCCAAGTGGGTGAGTCACCAGAGCCACTGCCCACCCCTGGCTTCCCCCACACCCAGCACCGCTTGAAACTCCTCAGAGCCGTGGACCTTTCCTGGGCTCAAACCTGTCAAGACTCACCCCCTGGGGCAGGAGAGAGTCCCAGCCACCCTTGAAAGCTGCTAAGTGTCCAATACAGAGAGTCCCCTCAAGTTGGGTTGGCCAAGAGCAGAGGTGACGTCAACATCTGTGAGTTGGCAGTGCCCAGGGCCTCCTGCCCCAATGGTCAAGGTGAGCTCCCTCACCTGGTGACCAGCCCAAGGTCCCACGGCACAACAGGCACCAACAACGCCCAAGTTGCGTCCGGCTACGTGAAGATGGACTTTGGCCACCACAAGCCCTCACTCTGTGCGGTGCCATGAGCCCCTTCTCGTCGTTCCATTCATCCACCCAACCAGCTCCTCGGTGCCCACCGTGTGTCAGGCAAGGCGACCCTATCAGGGCATGGAACACGCACCCACCAGCACCTGTGAGGCGCAAGATGGCAGCCCGGCGAGCGACTGCGGCCAGGGAAAGCGCCTCTGCTTACGGCAAGTGCCTTGGAGGAAAATGCGAAAGCGCGGATTCCTCGGCAAATCATGCTCCCAAAATTTAGTGGAAGTCAGAAGCCCCAGAACCTCAGATATGATCTTATTTGGAAATAGGGCCATTGTCAATGCACTTAGGAGCATGGAAATGCTGTCTTCCTGGGGTAAGGTGGACCCTTAATCCAAGATGACAGGAATCCAACTTTTGAGCAGGGTGCGCCGCATCGCCTCATTGTGCTTTCCCCGGGAGAGGGCATGGAAACCTTCCACCCTTAGCGAGTGGCCCCTCGGTGGGTCTCTGTGAGTCTGGGAACCGTCTGAGCCATTCTCAGAGACCTGGAGGAGGCTGCGATAACATCTCACGATACAGATCGCTCTCATCTTCCCACTTCCCCTCACCAGCACAGGCTGTCACGCGATCGTCGAAGGAGACTCGCTTCCTCCTGGAGCTTGAGGCTTGCTCCTTGAGCATCTTCCTCGATTTCTTCAAAGGCGGGCTCTGTGAGAACCCACTGGAGTGCTCCAAAGTGTGTTCACCCAATGCAGGGAATGTGCCACACGGATGACAGAAGTTGTTGATGTGGGAGGAGTGGGGGGTGGGAGTATATGGGAACCTCTTATATTTTTTAATGTCACCTTTTTTTTGTCATCTATATCCTTAAAATAAAACAAAGACAAAGAACACATTCATTTTAAAAGAAATGGTGAAGCATTTTCATTCTCGGGCGTCTTCTTAATTTCTCAACAGCATTCCTTTGTTCTCCATGTTCCTTCCCAAAAAAATGAGTGGGGTGAGCGCTGGGATTTGCGGATACTCTGAGCCTGCCTCGCTTTTATGGGTGTTTGGAAGGAAGTGTGATTGACTGATAGCCTGGCCCCAAGGGGCACATAGTTTGCTTCTAGTTTTCTACCCTTTCCCCCATTCCTCTTTTCCATCAAATCGTTATTCCATTTCTTCTTCAGAGAATAGATTAGCAACAAGCATGAAACAGTGAAAGGAGTACGCATACACATTGCTTTATTTCTATTTTCTAAATAGGTAGAGATGGCCAGAAATTATTATTTGGTACAACAGCTTACACTGGAGGTATCATGAGAAAAACCTTCCAGGATCTTGGGGATATAGGCTTGAGAATCTTCCCCTATTTTGAGGTGAAGAAATGGGGAAAGGCAAAGCGGTCTCCCCCAAAACCGACCTCAAACAGGTCCTGAAAAATCCAGCGATCTGGAGACTGAATAACTAAAATGCATCTGAGCCTTCAAGATGCCTCAGGCACATATTGGAGGAGATTAAATTGAATTTTTCGGAAACTCCTTTCATCTCTCATTCATTTCTTTGCGTGTTAGTTGTATCAAGGAGGTGGGTCTGTTTTGATTTCTGCTTAAACAAATAAAAATCACAGAAATGAAAAGCAAGTTTCAAAATTACCGCATGTAAAAGCCACTCAAGCCTTCTTCATTGCAGGCTGAGAAGCCAAAGCAGTCGATCCCAAATGTGTAACAAACATTCGAGTTATTGCTCCTTTGCAGCTACACTCAGAGGGCGGCGGGGAGCCACCCAGATTCGGCACGTGGGGAATTGTCTGGACCCCTGACCATGTGTCCTGCCAGCCTGGATTGCACCTGCTGCACCTGGACGTCCCCTGCTTCACCTGGACATCCTCCACTGCACCTGACATTCTCAGCTACACCTGAATCTCCCTGCTGCGCCTGGACGGTAGCTGCACCTGGGCATCCTCTGCTGCACCTAGGCAGTGTCTGCTGTACCTGGGGAGCCCCTGCCACACCTGAATGTCTCCAGATGCACCTGGATGTCCTTGCTGCACCTGGGCATTACCTGCTATACCTGGATGGTGCCTGCTGCACCTGGACGGCACCTGCTATACCTGGATGGCACCTGCTGCACTTGAATGGCACCTGCTGCACCTTGATGGCACCTGCTGCACCTGGACAGCACCTCCTGTACCTGGATGGCACCTGCTACACCTGGACATCCTCAGCTGCACCTGACATTCTCAGCTACACCTGAATCTCCCTGCTGCGCCTGGACGGTAGCTGCACCTGGCATCCTCTGCTGCACCTAGGCAGTGTCTGCTGTACCTGGGGAGCCCCTGTCACACCTGAATGTCTCCAGATGCACCTGGATGTCCTTGCTGCACCTGGGCATTACCTGCTGTACCTGGATGGTGCCTGCTGCACCTGGACGGCACCTGCTATACCTGGATGGCACCTGCTGCACTTGAATGGCACCCGTTGTACCTTGATGGCACCTGCTGCACCTGGACAGCACCTCCTGTACCTGTATGGCACCTGCTACACCTGGACATCCTCAGCTGCACCTGACATTCTCAGCTACGCCTGAA